>NC_056746.1:1536699794-1537034794 GCF_019279795.1 Protopterus annectens
TATTCACTGTTGCAGTCATCACATTTGGGTTATCTGCTTGCAGTAGCCCTCAGTCGGCCTGATTATCAAAGTCTTGGGTCCTGCGTTGGTTGCTGTCTCATCTTCCATAACGTCAGGTCATCAGGGGTATAAAACATGCAGCTGACGCCATTACATCAGTTTTTCTTGCCTTAGATGTCAGGTGCCTCCATAATGGGAAGCAATAATATACAAGGTTACACCTCCAACAAAAAAGCAAATACACCAAAATGCTTTAAGCATAGTAAACAAGAATAGTGGTATAGTCAATAGAAGTCAGGGGGCTGGAGGGAAGGTAACCAGGACTGCAACAGTGAATACACTCGAACATCTACATTTATGGTAGATGTACACAACTGTGCTATGTTCTTCATGTTTCACTGTTGCAGTCTTCACATTTGGGTAGATCCCCAAAACTAAGGATGGGAGGAGGAGGTCATTAGATAGCATTAGGACCAGCTATAAGGCCCTGCAAGACTGCAGTGGCAAAGCCAGCTCTGGATTTAGAAAAAATTGACAAGTGGTAATGCTTGGTGAAGGTATGTGCAGAACTCCAGGTAGCAGCTTCTAGGATGTCTCTGATAGGAACACCTCTGAGAAAGGCTGTAGCAGTAGATGCAGCCCTGGTTGAATGTGGTCTTATCCCCATGTGGGGTAGGTTTTCCATGGTGCTTACAGCAGAAATGAATGCAATGGCCTATCAATTTAGAAATGGTTTGCTTTGAAATGGCCTTCCCCATCTGCCCCTGCATAAAATGCAACCAGCAGTTGTTCAGATTTCCTGAGAGGTTTAGTCCTGTCCAAATAAAATCTAAGTTGTCTGTGCACATCCAGGGAGTGCAGTATTCATTTCCCTTTGTTCTGTGGATTAGAAAGGAAGATTGGCAAATGTATGGACAGATTAAGGGCCACACTGGATACCACCTTGGGCATGAAGGAGGGATTGGTCCTGAGGGACACCCTGTCCATATGAAAGATGATGAAAGGCTACACTGCCCTGAGGGCCTGTAGTTCAGGCACCCTTCTTGCTGAAATGATGGCTAAAAGGAAGGCTGTTTTCCAAGAAAGGAATTTCAACTCTGCATTTGCAGCTGGCGCAAAGGGAGATAGAGTGAGCTTTTCCAATACAAAGTTAAAGTCCCAGGCTGGAGTAGGGGCTCTCCTGGGTGGTCTTAAGTTTTTGGCCCCTCTGAGGAATTGCTTCAGCAGTGGATGAGAGAAGAGGGGTGGTTCCGTATTGTAATGAGCTGAAATGGTTGAGGCATGAATTTTGATGGAGGAAAAGGAAAGGCCCTTGTGAAACATCTCGGTTAAGTATTGAAGAATCTGAGGTAAATTGGGTGCTGGTGTGCCCATCTCCTGAGTTTTGCTCCAGGAACAGAATCTTTTCCATTATTCAGCATATGATTTTTTAGTACTAGGCCTCCTTGCCTCCAGAATGACATCCATCACTTGCTTACTGAGGGATGGTAACGGAGAGATCAGGTAATTAGCCAGGCTGCCAGGTTCAGGGTTTGAAGCTATGAGTGCAGAATCTGGCCCTCCTGCTGGGACAGCAGGGCAGGGGTCTGAGGCAGGTGCCATGGTGCCGGCAGTGACACACTGCATAAGAGGGGGTACCAGAGTTGGCATGGCCAGTCTGGTGCAATCAGTATTGTCCTTGGTTTGCCTGTTTGATCTTTAGTAGTACCTTGGAGAGGAGAGGCAGAGGGGGAAAGGCATAAACTGATAGGTTTTTCCAGTTGAAGGACAGGGCATCCACTTTTCAAGCTTGTTTGTGGGGAGTCCTTGTGCAGAATTTGTCCAATTGGTAGTTCTGAGGAGAGGCAAACAGGTCTATATCTGGGCTCCACCATTTGTTTCTCAACATGTTGAATATTTTTGGTTCCACTTTCCACTCATGTGGGTCCATAAGATTTCTGCTTAGGTCGTCTGCCCGTGTATTTAGCTTTCCTGGCAGGAATTGGGCCTGTAGGTGCACTTGACAGCTCAAGGCTGTGTTCCACAGAGCCATGGCTAATCTGCAAAGAGGATATGAGTGAGTTCCCCTCTGCTTGTTTGTGTACCACATAACAGTGGTGTTGTCCGTCTTTACCAATAATTGTCCTGAAAGAATGTGGTCCTTGAAGGCTGTCAGAGCATTCTGTACAGCTAACATTTCTTTTTGATTGATATGCAGGTGCATTTGACTTGGGTTCCATTTGCCCTGAATGTACTTCCCTGCCAAGTCAGCCCCCCATGCATAGTCTGATGTGTCTGTTTTTAAGGTTTGGGTGGCAGGGGATAGAGTAAATGGCAGTCCTTTGTTTTCGTGGCAGGCCTCTGCCCACCACAGGAACTCTAAATGTAGACAAGGTATGATAGGAATCACTGATTCTAGATCCTGAGAATGTTGACACCATAGGCTTTTTAGATACCATTGCAGGTTCCTCATATGCAGTCTTGCATATGGAATTAGTAAAATGCAGGAGGCCATGAACCCCAGGGCATGCAGTATTTTCCTTGCAGATAGCTGGGTCTTTGTGGCCAGTACTTTGAAGTAGGCTGTCAAATGAACTTGCTTCTCTGGTGTGAGGTAGGCCATCTGGGAAGTTGTGTTCAAGCTTGCTCCCAGGAATACAATTTGTTGGCAGGGTAAAATATGTGATTTCTTTTCATTTATGGTGTACCCCAGAGAAGTTAGCAATTTCTTTACAAATGCCAGATGAGTTAATAGAATGTCTTGGCTTTCTGCCTGAATTAGACAATCATCCAGGTATGGGTATATTTGAATATTTCTTTGCCTGCAAAATGCAATGACTGGAGCTAGGCACTTTGTGAATACCATGGGTGCAGTAGATAAGCCAAAGGGCAGTGCAGAGAACTGATAGTGCATGTAGCCTGCTTTGAAGCATAGGTATCTTCTGCAAGATTCCTTTATTGGGATGTGCAGGTAGGCTTCCTTTAAATCCAGTGTTGCCAACCGGGCATCTTTGCCTAGCATAGGAAGCAGCTGATGAAGAGTTAGCATCTTAAATTTTGGGATTACCAAAAATGTGTTTAGGATAGACAGGTCCAGGATAGGACACCAGGAATTGTCCTTTCTGGGTACCAGAAATAGTCTTGAGTAGAAAACTTGTCCCCATTCTTCTTCTGGGACAGGTTGAATAGCCCTGATGTTTAAAAGAAAGAGAACTTGCTTTTGAGCCTCTGCCCACTGATTTGGGGGAAGATCTGGCCAACCGTTTGGGGTTGATAAGTAGTGGAAGTTGAATCTGTATCCTTGGGAAACTATATTTAAAATTGGAAAAAAACACTGTCTGCTGATCAGCACAATAAAGGTATATCCTCCAGTAACTTCCGAAAAACCACGCTCCAGTGATAAAAAATGTATATAATTTTAATCAATGTCAAACACCAAAAATGTCTTACAAAACATGGATTTAGCGCGCTTTCGTCTCTACCCACCAGACTTCATCAGAATCAATTAAAGTCATTAGTTATTACGTATAAATACTTTTCATTATGATCAATTAAGAACCATAGCAACAGATTGATCTAACTAAATGAATCAACTAAATCAGTTAAAAAACACTTAAAAAACACTGTTCAACGCACAATAAGCGCTTAACATGAATTTTTTAAAATACTTGTAATGTATTCATTACAAAAAAGTAATTATTTGCACAACAGAAATTAGCAAATTATGTTGCAAATTAAAAAAACGTACAATATATAAATATACCTATAAAGTATAAACATAAAAGTGAATAATTAATAATTACTAAGAAAGTCCAAGACCAAAATTGCATAAACTATATTACATAACAAACATTCTAACAACCTAAATATAAATATAAATATAAATATAGGTATATAATAAATATATTTATACCTTATATTTACATACCTTATACCTATATTTATTTATTTATTATATACATTTATTTATTAATTATTCATTATATACCTATATTTATATTTATATTTAGGTTGTTAGGATGTTTGTTATGTAATATAGTTTATAAAATTTTGGTCTTGGTCTTTCTTAGTAATTATTAATTATTCACTTTTATGCTTATACTTTATAGGTATATTTATATATTGTACGTTTTTTAATTTGCAGCATAATTTGCTAATTTCTGTTGTGCAAATAACTACTTTTTTGTAATGAATACATTACAAGTATTTTTAAAAAAATTCATGTTAAGCGCTTATGGTGCATTGAACAGTGTTTTTTAAGTGTTTTTTAACTGATTTAGTTGATTCATTTAGTTAGATCAATCTGTTGCTATGGTTATTAATTGATCATAATGAAAAGTATTTATACGTAATAACTAATGACTTTAATTGATTCTGATGAAGTCTCGTGGGTAGAGACGAAAGCGCGCTAAATCCATGTTTTGTAAGACGTTTTTGGTGTTTGACATTGATTAAAATTATATACATTTTTTATCACTGGAGCGTGGTTTTTCAGAAGTTACTGGAGGATATACCTTTATTGTGCTGATCAGCGGACAGTGTTTTTTCCAATTTTTGTTTTTGGTGAGCTACGTGGAGAAACTATATTTAAAACCCATTTGTCCTGGGTAATGAGTTCCCATTTTTTTGCCTGCAGGGCAATCTTTCTCCCTAAAGGAACAATCAGTTGTGCAGGGCTTGGAAGGTTTAAAGTTAAGTCAGTGAGACAGTTTACCATAGGGGCAAGTCTTACTACTCCCTGCTTTGGAAGTTGGAGCCCCCCATTGCTTAGTCCTGTGAGTACCTTGAGACTGAAGCCTGGGTGTTCTGCTGGTTCTGGGTTTGGACTGAGAAGGCCTGGAAGAGGCAGGAAAGGATCAATTCTTAGAGGGCCAATGCCTACTAAATCTGGGAGGCTGTACTTGCAGGAAATATTTAACAGTTTGCATAGATTTAGCTTTTTCCTCCATATTTACAAGTACTTCTTCTGCTTTGTTGCCAAACAGGCGGTCTTGGTTTAAGGGACCATCCAGCAATTTAGCTTTAACATGATCTGGCAAATATTCCTCCTTAAGCCAAGCATGCCTTCTAAGTACTGACCCAGTGACAGCAGCCCTGCAAGATGCCTCTAATGAATCAAAACCACATTACAAAGTATGTTTTCCAACTTGTTCAGCAGAATGCATTAAATCCTCTAAATCTTTATTTTCAGCACAGTCAGGAATCAACATAATTTTCTGTTTAAGCAATCCAATGATATGCTGCTGATACTTGAACATATGAAACTGGCAGCTGAAGGCCCTAATGGTCAAGGTTGCAGAAGTGTATACCTTCTTACCCCATCTATCCAGCGCCCAGGAATCTCTATCAGAGGGGGTAAGATTTGGCAGTAGTAGCCTTAATGCCCTTGGGTCCCTGTGAAATGGTCTCAGGGTCCACAATAGGATTTTCAAATAGTAACTTGTGAGAGTCAGGAACCCTGTAATACCTATCAGGTTTTCTGGGAGCAGGAGGTAAAGAGTCAGGGGTCAGGCTAGATTCCAAGAAGACATCATTAACAATGTCCAGTACAGGAAGGATAGCCAAAGGCCTGTGTTGGGGCAGGAATAAGAAATCCCTAAGCCTCTTTTTGGAGTCAGAGTAATCCTGGCTTTCCCAGCGAAAATGTTCCCTAAGAGTATGCAAGGTTTCACCAAAAGAGAAATCCTCTGAAGGGGAAGCAGAGGGAATGGAGTCCTCTGCATTGGAATTCTCATAGGTAGATAAGAGTAAATCCTGGTCATCAGAGGAAACAGAAATTTCAGAGTCCTGATTAGATGAATCAGAAGGAAAATCAGTCCTAGGTCTCTTAGAGGGGGAAGGGTGGCTTCCCCTGATTAGAGTAATAAGGTCTTTAGCCATTCTTATCATTTGTTTTTTAGGCATAGGGGCTTGACCACATGGTCTGGGCATTGGTTTTCTAGGCATGGATCAAGTTTTAGGCCTTGAAGAAGAAGATGGCGTCAGTTTAATATGCAAGTCAGTAAGCCTGAATACACCCTCAGAAGCTGGTGCCTGCACAGTGACTCCGGACCCATCCAAGGTAGAGACATCCACAGGTTCCACAGTCAAAGAAGCATCTCGCAGCATACCGGACTTTGAATGGCTCTCAGTAGAGGCCTGTGAATCTGAAGTAGTGGGTATCAGGGGCTGCGAAAGCACTTCACTGAGTACCGACCAACTGGCGTCTAGCTTAGGAGAAGCATTGTCGGCAGCTTTGCACCTATGCGGTCTGTCTCTGTCTTTATCTTTGCATTTTTTCAGAATGTCGGTAGTCAGGTGGCTTACCAAAGCCATTTCTGGATAATTGAACTGAGTACAAAAATATTTAGAAGCGTAAATAAACCGACAATGAATAGTTCAAGGTTTGAATAAGGCACAAAACCGACAGCGAGGTACGTCGTGGTCTGGACCTAAGCAAGGAATGCAGTATGAATGAAAATCTTTATGAGATATTTGCTTTCCAAAAGAAATACAATTGTTAACTTTTACTGACATTGGTTTAGAGCAAGAAAAAGGTTCCTCAACGGGGTACTTAGATTAGTTGAAGACTTTGGTTCTGAAACTCGAAAACGAAAATTTCAGGGGTCGGCTGACTGGCGCTTGCGAACTGCTTCTGCTTCAGGCACTGCATGGCAAGAAAAACTGATGTAATGGCATTGGCTGCATGCTTTATATCCCTGATGACCCGACGTCATGGAAGACAAGACAGCAACCGACGCAGGACCCAAGACTTTGATAATTAGGCTGAATGAAGGCTACTGCAAGCAGATAACCCAAATGTGATGACTGCAACAGTGAAACACAAAGAACATGTGCATTGCCAGTCACACATCTCTTCACTGATCTCAGGCACAACACACAAGCACACACCAACATACACAGACAAGACTGGCCATTTCTAACATGCATGTCAGCTACATCCGGTGAAGGTTGGCAGTACACTACACCTCTGGGGTATGCAATTTGACAGTGTATGTGATAGACCTACATATAATACTCAGTACACTTATCCTGAGAATGATATGCCCGCTGTAGTATCACTGCCGCAGGTATGTACCATCTCCCATAGTAAGTGAACAGGCATCCTGGGGTCATTGCCTCCTGTATAGCAGGCTGCATATTTCTTCATGACTATAAAATTGTAAATGTGTTAGTGTTTGTACAAACACACAGCTGTGATTATCCAGTGTATGCACTGTAGTCAACTGCTCTGATATGGAATATACAACTATTCCACTCTGGCTAAGCATAACAATTGTATCTTGGGCTAAATGGCAGCCCTTAATGTTCATATGGTATATATAAGCCATAAAACAATTGTATCACACTTACCAGGTACAGGACCATTGACTCCAGTCACACCTGCTGCACCTATGGAAATGTGAGGGAGAGGGATTGTCAGCAATACCACATGTTGCACTGTTAGATGGTAATATGTGCATATATCCACATGTACATATTTAATGTGATATTGCCTACATTGCTGATATTCTGAGTATGTTTGCACAACTATGCATTAAAACAACCCCCCAGTGCAGATAAACCTGATACCCATTTACTGGTATGCAGAGCCTGCCACAATAACTGATACAGTATTACAGTGGTGAGCAAAGTAAGCTTACCTGGACACTCCTCTGATGTGGATGTGGTGGCATCCACCTCCAGGATGTATGGGGTGATGGATACTTGGGAGCTGTGTTTGATTCTAGGTTTGCTAGGACTTCCTCTGTGGCTGCAAGTGGTTGTTCTGTTGCAGGCCCTCCACCAGTAGCAGCACAATCCCTGGCCACAGCAGCTGCCCTTTGACGTGTGGCATTGAGCATATCTGTGGCCCTGTGTCGGACCTGCTCTTGGGTCCTGTCCTGATGTCCACTTTGGTTAACTGCACTAACAAGGTCACCCCACAATGCTACATGCTGGTCACAGTGCTGTTGACCCCTTGACAGCAGAATGTGATGATGCCGTCTGAGACCATACATGATAACAGAATTCTCAGCAGCTGTGAATGGGAGATGCCTCCTGCGATACATTGTTCCTGACAGACAACAAGAGGGGGACACATTACAGGACCAGATACATGGACATCCACTATGTACAGACCCTGCACAACCAATATGACCTGCACTATCCACTAAACCTTCACACATCATACCACACAGTGTATCAACACACTACATGTGTGGCTATCACCAGGATAGTAGCAATACTGGGTATGGCCCTGTGTGTCATGACAGATTCTGCTGTATGTCTCTACACTCATCACTGCAGTCTACTGTGGTGTGTCCCCTACAGGCAAGTTCCCAATAATATGTCATACAGCCAGTGTCAGAAAAATAGCTGTGTGATATTACAACAACTATATGGGGACGGTCCAGCAACATCAGTGTGCCACAATGACAGACAGCAATGCAAACCTGCTGTAGTATATGTTCCCTGTAGGCATCCCACCTCCCCACTACACAGATGCTTGTGGACTGTGAACGTGTGCCTCATGAATGTGTTCCTTTTGGCACAAACATGTGGATGTCTGAGAAATGGTTGGCCATTCATTGATGGGTGTTGACGGACAGTAGAGAATCTGGTTGTAGTACTCCAGACCCCTCAGATAATATGTATGCTACAGTAATATCTGCAAGTGTATTCATACTTTTACATTGAATGGCCAATATGTATCCCCTGCCAGTGAGGTTGGACCTCTGCCTCCCCATTACTTATGGCTATGATTGAATCCCTGCTGTAATGGGTTGACAGGTATGTTAGCCATAGCCCTCAACCAAAGAGAGACAAATGTCTATAAAACAGTGACCTAGCCAGGGTACAGCAGGTACAGTCAGGGACACCTATAGAATTCCAGCACTATTTATGTGTGGCATTGACAGACTGAGAGGTTGTGAATGACAGTACATCATTTGATGTTACAGGAGTGTACACCCTTAAATAGTGTCACTATGTCTAACACATATTCCACTAGCTTTCTTACAACAGCTGACCATTGTAGGAGGGAGTAACAGTGACAGAGCTGGGATTTGACTCAAAGCAGGGGCAGTTGTGAGGCTTGACTGTAGCTGTTGGACAACAAAGTATCACCAGCATGTCAATACCATAGTTGTATAACAGGCCTATTGTTGTAATCCCTATTCCCCAAACCTCCATCCTACCATCTGCATCCTGTTACATGGGGACATCTATTACATACCTGGTAGAGTACATTACTCCTTTTTTGAAGTGTTCTTCAGAAAATAGCTTGCAAACTATTGTCTTTGTGAGCAAAACATCATACAGACCTGTTCTTCAAAGGCAGTTGATTGCCTTTTGTAGGTACTGCTCATTAACAGGTAATTGGCTATGCACCAATCTGTGCATCAGGCTTGCTAATTGTAAATAAAACAGCTGGGTTGCACTTTCATTAGCCAATGACATGGCAACACAATGTAATAGTTAAGGCCTTTATGTAGGCCTTAGCCCCTTTCTTAGACTTTGTGATGGACATTAGTGAGGTGTGGAGACTACAGCATCACAGTGGGTAGGTACAAATACTGTCCACTGTTGAGATTTCTGAGGTATGTGCACAGTTTTGCATGATATGTTTGGCTATTGCTGCATGACACTGTGAGTATCTGGCAGTTCAGTGGTAAACATTGTGGGCTGAGGTCAGTAAGGAGAGGGAGACGTGAATGTGAGGTGTCATACCTGTCATACTATGCATGCTGATGCAGTAGCTGCTATTCTATCAGCTCACTAGCTTTGTAGGGACAAACTGTGAAACATGTCCATGGACCTGTGCCCCCCCCCCACACTTTATGTATGGTGTCTGGATCCCTTGTTCTTGAGGGTTGTGAGGTATGGTAGGTCTTTAACAGCTAGATTAACACACAGCTGCATATGTTCCAGGCTGCAGCTGCTGCTGCAGTCTAGGACACATGGAGGGGGGGAGTGTGACCTCTTTGGAGGACAGCAAGCTGTATGTGTAACTGAGGCAGCAGTGTCATTTGTGTCATCACAGCAGAGCCAAGGTAAGGGTACCCTTTACAGTCCTATCCAGGCATGTGCGTAAAGTACATCTGTTAATTAACAGTGCCAATCACAGAGTAGTAGGCAGCATATAGTTTGGCTATAGAAATATGTGGAGTGTGTCCCTACCTACAGGCCTTTGACTTGCAAACATCAGTTAATGCATTAGTAGCACCCTGTGTGGGTTAAAATTGCATTACTCAGTCATTACTTGTTATGTTCACAAGAATGAAATTGATGTACAACACACTAGATTCGAACTCAGGACCATGGGTGGCAAAATATACTACATGCAAGGGATTTAATAGACTGAGCTACTGAGTCAGTGCTGTAGCAGGTGTATTTGAATGATATATGTGCATATATACAGTGTGCGACACATTGTCTGCGTCCATCATTATGTGCATGGCTTTCAAAGGCAGGTGTGCAGCAGGGTACCAGTTGTACACATGTACTTTGCCATTGCTGCCTTAGCAAGTGTGTTTGAAGATTTTGCTGATAAAATGGAACAACTGTCTGCTATCATACCTCTCAACCTCTTAGAGAAAGACATCTGGAGAAAGCCATAACTAAAAGTGGGAGAAAGGCCCAAAATAGGGACAATCTGTACATGCTGCTCTTACAAATGTAAAATGTGGATAGAATAACAGGTGTTGCATTAGCATGTGTTTTCTGAAGGGCATAATGTGTGAAACTGAAATGTCTGTCATGATGGTCTAACCTCAATCTTTGATGACTTGCCAGTACTTCACCAGAAAAAAACACAATGCTATGAAAACCAGGCCAAAAATAGGGGCAAAACTCTGGACAAACTGCAACAATCTGTGCAGTTGACACATATGCCTGGTATCCCAAGTCTGATGTACATCCATTATTATTTATTTGACTGTGTAATGGTGTAGTGTTTGCATCACAGTCCAAGGTACACAAACATTTTTCTGATTATATGTACTTGTAGTCTATTAGTGGCAGTCAGTACATTTTGCTGGAAACACATGTTCTAATTCAGAGCTGAATGGCCTAGTGGGTTAATGCAGTATGCTGTAATAGACAGGGGCCTGGGTTTGAGATGTGCCAGGGGTAATTCTTTTGCTGATCTAACACTGTGAGAAACACATAAGATCATTAAGGCAGTTTCAAGCACTGTTAAGTGCATTTGTGTGGGTTTGTGTGACACAGCATGCTGATTAGCTCCAAGTAAACCTGCACTAAAAATTATTAAAAAAAGGGTGATAGGACAGTGGGGAATGGGGGCAAGTAGGGAGAAAAACATACTGAAAGGCAGGTAGGGTTGTGCATGAAGGATGCAGGAGATGACCATAGCTTTCCATTTCTTGTACAGCAGTAGTCATGCAGATTTTACAGAATTTGAAATTGGGAGACTGACACCTCAGAGAGAGGTTTGAGGGCAACAAACATGTGTTTATTTATTAATGTAATTATTTGTGTCCACTGGGCACGTGGAAGTGGAGAGCATGTATGGGGCGATATTTTGTTGTGGGACAGGTACTCACTTTTTTTTTTTATTAAGAAGAAAGTGGAATGTTGGAGGAGGGATGTAGGTATGTGTGGGGAGGTAAGTTGGGTAGAAGAAGTTGCATTTGCAGGCAGACAAGACAAACAAGACAGCTGACAGGGGCGTTGTGTGACACATGAGGGAGTAAACACCTTGGATGGGGTGGGTGTTGTGAAATCTGTGGTGCAAGTGCCTCCAGATGGCAGTATCATGACTGAGATCCCCACCAATGGGCAGTCAGCACTGCTCCTTTACTGCTCCAAAGGTGACTGTGCTGGAAACTGGGCACTGGGGCCACCAGGACACACCAGGTTGTCAAATCTGCCTTCAATCAGGAACAGGTGCTATTCATAGCGCCTATGAACAATCATGTGCACCATAGCCAGTAGCTAATCCTGGGTGAGAACCCCCTCTGCCCCATACCCGGGGGGACAGGCCCAGTCTCCTGAGGCGGTTCCCACCCATAGGTGTTGCAGGGGCAGTGGAGAGGCAGCACCAGCTTGGGTGACAGATGTGCTGGGACCAGGTGCCATGGCTGGCTGAGGTGGAGTAGGCGAATCACCATGAACGGGCCTATCCTGGAATGCTGTGATTATACAAATAAACCAGTAGATATAGGTGGGTTATGAACAAAACCATTGTTAGTAATAATAGGATGCCATTGCAAATAACCCCATGACAGTTCAATGCATATTATGTGCAATGCAACAATATATGACAGAACAGTCAGTATAATAGCAGCATGCCAGTAACAGTTACAACATAAGGCCAACAGAGTAGGTAATTCAACAAGATATTTTAATATGCAACCATAGTAGCACATTACATTAACAAAACACATGCCCCAACATAGCGTTTATGGAGCAACATATGTTAATAGTAAACCATAACTATATAAAAATAATAAATGTATGAAGATAAGGGATGGGGGGAGAGAGAGAGAGAGAGATACAGTCCTTTAGTACCATCATGGGCTATATAGTTGACTAGAGTAATGCTGTCTACTCTACAGGTCTGTCCTTTCTTTATGTGTAAATGTGCCCTGTAGCTGCTGTAGTATGTACATACTTCTCAGGTTATCTGAATGGGACATTATTTGCCAAGAAGTAATACCTGTAGGTACACAACTGCAAAGAACACTTACACATCAGGTGGACCTATATAACTACAGTGGGGTACTGTGGGCTGATGTACTGTTACTTTGCTATTGACATATAACCATGCTGATGATACAACTGTGACAGAGAGATCACGCAACAGTAATTACATTCCATGACGGTGTGACACTTGAGAGACATGCATGTGTACAGTAAAGAGAGTACACAACTGGCATGCCTTGTTTGGCAGGCACAGGAATAAAAAACAATAGCAGTGACTACAGGGGACATGTGCATCACATGTATTAATTGACAGCAGCAGACATTCCAAGACATACCAGGCATACAGTCATACCAAAAGTGCACATTTTATTTATTTATTTTTATTTTATTGTATGTTATTATTATTTCAGGTATTTCCTTTATTTTATGTATTAATAGCACATTGATGGCAATGATTTCAACAGTATATGACATCTGTAAAAACACTTATTTACACAATAATATGAGCTATCTCACCCATTTACCTGCAGTTCCTGTGGAGAAAATGATATCTGTAATTAATAAGTGACTGCAACCGTAATATTTCTGGCAAGCATGGGGATAGAATCCAAGAGCAGTGTGTGCAGGGGACATGTGCATCACATGTAGTAATTGACTGCAGCAACCTTTTCAACTCACAGCAGGCATACAGCCATGCCAAGAGTACACATTTTATTTCTTTTATGTTAATAGAGTTTATTATTGGTGCGCATATTTCCTTTATTTTATGCATTAATAGCACATTTGTGGTAATGATTTTAACAGTCTGTGAAATCTAAATAAACAATTATTTATACATAATATAGGCTACCTCACCCATGTACCAGTATTCCCTACGGAGAGAATATCTGTCATCATAACATATCTGAATCAGTAATATTTATTAGTACATAGCACTGGATTTGAACCTTGGTCTGTTTGTGTAAAAATGTACTTTGTACACAGCATTTAACAAACTGAGCTACTGAGTCAATGCTGAAATCTGACTGATTGATATTTATGTAGAGCTCACTCCGGTAACAAAATATGACCTGGTAATGCTACTACTATGTTATACTGCACTGCAGTGACAGTTTAACACACATGAATGTGCTGCAATCATGACAGAGATACTAGGTAATATAAATTCATAAATAAAATGCAGGTGTGCACAATATATTGTTACTGGGTTGAAATATCAGCTCTGATTCCACAAGTATTGCACAACAGGTTATTATAGATACCTTCATGCAGTTACTGGAATAATTTTGAGTTTTTCTTGCATAACAGTTGGCATTATGCAGCTGTAATTCCACTATTATTGCACTACAAATATTTTGTACATAAATGGTTCATGCTCTACTGTTTTACTGTCTTATTTGACTTTAGATAGCATAATACAGCTGTACTTACCACACTCATGGTGAAACCTGGCCAGGCACCCTGCATGCACCTCAATGTTGTGAGCTCTCATCTCTGCAGCTGTTAGTTGAGAAGCACACCATTATGCATACCAGTTTAGCAGACATTCAAAATTAAATATTGGTGAAACACAGGTAAACATACATACACATATTTGGAACATTGCCTGTCCAGAATTATTGGACCCAAGCATCCAAGAGAGCCCCCTTCTTTCTTTACAAGTCATAATGGTGGTGACAACACTGCTCACCTGTGTAGGGGATGCCAGTTGCACTGGTGAGGTCCCTTGACAGCTAGTCTCAGGCCTCTGCTTTGTACTCTGAGCCCCGATAACCTCCCTGCATGAGCCAGTCTTCATAGTTTTTCACTAGGAGTCTGACCATGACTCTAGACTCCTCAGTGCCCCACTGCTGCACCCAAAAACACGAACCCTCTCCAACACTTGCCATTGTATCCTTCAAAGACAGAACTCCAATGGATTATGGTGTATGCCTGCCTTTTGGACTTAATATAGCCCTTTTCCTGCCCTTATGCACTATTGGGCAGTATTTAAAATGTGGCACATCACTTAGCACTCAAACCATCTCAGCTCAACTGAGCATTGCTTAAACTGACACTGCTTAGCAATGCTTAGCAGAGTACAAACCAGCTAAGCACAGCCAAGTGGTGCTAAACACTGCCAAGAGGTGCTTAAACAGAGATTGTTTAAGCAGTGCTTATCATGGCTTAGCAAGGCTTAGCAGAGTTTAGCTGAGTGCAGCAGATCATGATTCAAAAATAATTGACATAATTTATCTTGCAAAAATAATTGCTTAATTTCCCTTCTATGTATTCAACCCCCACACCTACTGCACAGGAGGCCATAACTCTATTGACTTGGCTACATGGACATGTAGAATACTGTTATACTTTTACATATACCTCTCAGCTATGTTTAAGCAATGCTGAGCATTGTACTGCACAGTGCAAACCGCTAATCTATGCTTAGACTTGACCTTTGAATTCATAATTAAATGCATCTGATTTCTATTTGTAGCTGTCTGGCACATGCCAATTGCTGCAAACATAAAAAATAAATAAATAAATAATAGATATGCATACATTGATATACTGCACTTTGACAATGCAGGGGGTATGTTACTCATCTGCAAACACAGTTAGTAACACACTCCCTACACTGACTCAATAACCATGTTCCACGGCTCTCCCTTAGCAATGTGCCATCATTAATATGGATGGTGCCCTACCATGGGGGAACCGCATACATGGCCACGGTACATTCCATGTAGGGTGTACACTATCCCTGACAGAGTTTATTAAATCTGGGGGAATGTCATCCAAATCAAAACTTCACAGATTTCAGGTGGATAATATCTCTGTAGATATAGCAATATTGTGTAAATAATTGGTTCTGTCATTTAAAATCTCCTAATTGTCCAGTTTTTGTTTAACAAGCCCAAATTTGCATCTTTATATCAACATTCTCTATAGAATATGGACAGTAAGTTTATCCCTTCTGGCATTTGCTCATTTCGCCCTTCATTATACAAATCATAATTTATTTTACAGTTTTAGGCATTCTTTATGCCAACCGTTTTTCCAGTCATTTCCTGAAACCAGAATAATCTTTTGAATGGCACAAAACCATATACAGCATATTTTTATTACAATCTTCATCTAAGCATTGTGTCTCTTGCATGTATTTATGATTAATACATATTCTTTCTCAGATAAATTGCCATGTGTAATCCCACAAATCCCATATGCCAGTTCGTATTTTAATTTTTGCTGTTGACTTAATTAAAGCATTTTGTATACCCTTAAGTAAAATTTCCCAATTAGGTTCAATTAAATACTATGGATTTTAGTAACATAGTATTATTCCTTAATTTTGTGCAATATTTAAAAAGGTCTTCCCAATTTAACTGAGGAATGCATGACCAAAACCTTGCTGCAGTAAAAATAGCATCTCAAACGCAACCATTACTCAACTATCCATTAATATGAAACCATATTTCTACTGAAAGGTAAAAACTGCTTCCATTTGAATACACAAGCCCAAATCAACTCCAAACATGAAAAAGTAAAGCAGCCAAACACACAAAAGATAGACTATACTAAATAATAAAGAATGTATACATTTGACACATAACTATCTGAAAAATTTACCACAATCTGCATCATGTCATGGTCAAACACATGTATGTTACATACTTGTTTAAGAAAGGAACTTGATATATGTCATAACCAATGATGGCAAAAATAAAATATCTTACTTGATATACAGCTAGGAAAAGCACAGACACTGTTTTGTTTATTAATTTATTTTTTTTGTTTACAGGAAGGCAAACCTCCATGCTCCATACAACACAAAACATACTCCAAGGTCGTCACCCATGGAAAACAGTGAATGAACATTTGTAAAGTGGATCGCACCCTTTTCTTCTTAGTCAGGATACCCTAAAGAAAACCATACGCTGCATACTATAGTCATCTGGTCATTGTGATCTTAGGTCTCCCTCAAAAGAGTAGCAATTTGATGCATATAGCAACCTAATAAGTGAAGTTTGATGAAACTGATCCTGTAGAACTTTGATGCAACAGCATAGGATGATTCCTTTTTAAAGATCACATTCCAGTTATTAAATATTTTATATATGTTCATCTAATGTATTTTTTTCACCCTGTTACATTTACATTTTTCCTGCTACTCCAACTTTCTGGTAAAGAAATATACTGGTAATATAAGAACCACCCCATCCCATTTTTCTCATTATTTGCCTTATATCAAAACAAAGATAAACAGAATGATGAAAAAGCAGGCTTTACCAGTTTTAAATACTCTCTGTCCTTTTTAATCTTATATTGGAATACTTTGCTTAATTAGGATTGTTATGCCAGGTAATGTAAAATTCAGTTTAAATATTCCAGAATTTCATACATATTAGTCTATTAACTACAACTCCAGCAGCAGTTTTCACTAAGCATACATTCTTCTTAAAAGACATGTTAAGATGTTCTTGTGTTTCACTGTTTCAGTCCTGACTTGTGGGATTTCCTGCTGTGGAAGCTCTAGGCTGGCCCTACTACAAGAGAAAAAAATCTCCCTCCTCCTACTGGTGGTGGACAACCCACTCTGACAACAGTACACTTGGGTATAAAGGAAAAAAACAACACCATTACATCAGTCTTTTCTTGCCGTCAGAGCTGGAAGCAGTGTTTCAGTGTGTCGGTTCATCTGCACCATTCAGAAGTCTTATAAAGCTAAGCACCCCATTGGGAAACACTTTTTCTTGCTTTACCTCATGTCAGATAAGGTTAGCAACTGTCTCCACTGTGGTCAGCAAATCCCACACCGATACTTTCATACTTAGTGTGTGTCACCTGTCTAGGCTTGGATAACAATGTCCCTAGTTGTCAGTTTTGTGCTAATTTCAATTGTAGGGCCATCAGGCTTAGGACCGAAATCTTAGCAAGGCATCTTAGTCTGCAATCTTCCTCACATTGTTCAATGACGTTTGCCAGTTGTCCTGAGGTTGAGCTCCCTAAGTGTAAGAAAGACAAAGAAAAAAGATCCAAGCTTAGGGCCATGGATGGCAATCTGTGACCAAGGTGGTGATACAAGCTTCTGTCGAGACCATTACAGAGTCTGATATGCTGTCGGGCCCCCAACTTTTACATAGGTCTTGCTTTTCAATTTGTCAGTTGGATCTGGAGTCACTCAGTAGACCTCGGCTTACAAAGAGTGATCTTGTACAAGTGACATTCCTTCAAGGCATCAGCCTATTTCGGTTCTGCCTTACAAAGAGACTGGTGTCAGGATGGTGGATGTATCTAAGCCCAAGGCTAAAGCTATTTCTAAGAAGAATTCTACCTCAGGTCCTATGCCTAAGCCTACCAGCTCCCACTCAGCAGGTTATTAGCAAGACCTGGTCAGGTTAGCTGAGGACCTCATCTCCTTAGTAAGAGCTCGGCAACCCCTTTGGAGTCTTCCCTAAGGAAACGCAAGAGAGATCCTACCCCTGAAGTTTTCTCTGAACCTCCCGATTCAGGTGAGGATTTTGACCAGGAGGAACCCTTCCTTACTTCCTTTGAATATTCAGATTCTGATGAGAATCTACCTTCAGCTTCATCTCCTGAAGACATCACTTTTGGGGAAACACTTCATGCCATGAGGGTAATTTCCAATGGGGGGGCACAGGAATACCCGCAATCTAAAAAGCGGGTTAATGACTTTCTTGACCTACAGAACACAAACCTTTGGCTATTCCTCCTGTACTAGAAGTGGTAGAGGATGTTTTATGGCCTCTTCCCTGACCCCAGACTCTCTACCCCTAGTCCGTCAAAAACCAGACAGATTTTACAAGGTGCTGGATTCTCATAAATACCTCTTCAAAAACCCTTTGGCTAAACCTGCAGGTCCCAGGGGAGCAAAGGTCAGCTGTACAAAGAATCCTTTACCTACCGAAAAAGAAAGCAGGGCCCTTGATAGTTTTGGTAAAAAGAAGTCTACACCTCCACTACCCTCGACATGAGACCCTTTAACTGCCAGTTTCATATGATAAAATACCAAAGAAAATGTTCAACTGGAAAAATTCTATTTCAGGAGCAAAATACTCACAGGCTGGAGGCCAAATGCTTTCTACTTCCTTTGGAGCCACCTGTTCCTTTATTCGTTTTCTCCCCTGCCTCTTCTTCTTAGGGTCCTCCTAAAAATCAGGGAAAAAGGCCCATTGTCATCCTAATAGCCACAGAATGTCCCAGGCAGCACTGGTATCTTCTGCTACTGAGTTTAACTAACAAAAAAACATGGCAATTACCTCAGAGTGTGGACTTTCTATCTCAGGACAAGGTGAGGTTTGTGCATCCCAACCTACAGACTCTCAAACTCTCAACCTGGATAATTCCACAAAATACTATTCTGAGCACACCCTAAGAAGACATGTTCAAAACATTCTCAAAGAGGCTAGAAAATCTAGTAATAGAAAACCAGACTAGCCAAGTGGAAAAGATTCTCCATTTGGTGTTGGCATCAAGGCCTCAATCCTAAATCAGCCAATATCTCTGCCATTTTAGATGATCTGGCTACCCTGGTGGATAGAGGCCTATCCTTTTCTTCCATCAAGATTCACACTTCTGCTGTTTCAACTCCCATCTCTACCCTTCCTCCTGTCTTTTCCCAACCACTGATGAAGCAATTCCTTAGTGGACTGGTCCACATCAGACCTCCCAGGAGGGAACCCACATCTGTGAGGGACCTCAATTTTGTTCTAGAAAAACTGATACTACCCCACTTTGAACTGACAGCTTCTGCTGATTTAAAATTCTTAACCTGAAAGACTGCCCTTTTACTGGATATCACCTCAGCTAGAAGGGTCTCTGAGCTCCAAACTCTTATGGCAGTGGAACGTTTTCTCATATTCTACCCAGATAGAGTATCACTCAGAACTAATCCATCCTTTATGGCCAAGGTAGTCACAGACACATCCTTGAATCAAACCATACACTTGTCCACCTTCTTCCCCAAGCCTCAGAACAGGGGGGAAAGAATCCTTCACTCCTTGGATGTGCACAGACAGCTTCACTACTATCTCGACAGAGCTAATCTTTCAGGAAATCAGACCAACTCTTTGTGTCCTTTGCCATTGGCTCTGAAAGGAAATTAGTCTCCAAACAAACTATCTCCAAGTGGAACTCCCAGTGTATTTCCTTTTGTTACAGCTGTCATGGTAAAAAGCTTCCTGAAACTGTACGGACTCAGTCTACTAGGGCAACTGCTACCTGGTCATTTGTGCATACCTTAACCAAACACTACCACTTATCAGCCTTCTCCAAGTCTAAAGCAGGATTTACCACTGCCATCGTGCAGGGCATCTTCTCTTCCCCATAATATATCTTCCACCCTCATCTCAGCTTTGGGAATATTTCCACAATTTGGGACTGCAACAGTGAAACACCAAAAACATAGTACAGTTGTGTACACTTACCATAAATGCAGATGTCTGAGTGTATTCACTGTTGCAGTCTTCTTTCCCTCTCTCCTTCCCCCTTCTTACCTACAGTAGTAGCCTGCTTCTGTTTTCTACACTAACCTGAGGACCCTTTGGGTGTTTACCCTACAGACCCTTTCTTCTACCTTTGCCCCTTGCTTATGCTTCATCGTGGGGGCTCCTACCTTCTAAGGGGCAAGAAAAAACTGATATAATGGCATCATCTGGCTCCCTGTATACCCAAGTATACTGACATCAGGATGGGGCATCTGCCAGCCTTAGGAGGAGGGAGCTTTTTATTCTGATAGTTGGGTCAGTCGAGGGCTTCCACAGCAGGAAATGCTGTAAGTCAGGACTGCAACAGTGAATACACTTGAACGCCTACATTTATGGTAAGTGTACACAACTGTACTTTCTCCCTAAAGTTGAATCAATCCTCTTAACTTTCCTAAAACCTACCCGTCATTCATCCATTTCTACCTTATATTGCTTAAACACAACAACAACTTAGTACCTGAATAATTACTCCCCCTTATTTAGTTCATTTTGCCAAAGTTATTACATTTAGATTTAATTGACCACACAAAAAACCTCTAGTGCCACTGTAACAGTGATCTTTAAAGAATATGAAAGTAACCTGTAGCTTGTGCATCACCCTACTAGTACAGAGGCAAGGCATCTCTCTGTGGCACTAGGGACCTGGGTTCAAGAACTGGCTAGGTTTGTTCAGGAGAAACGTCTAGAAGTCTACTCCCATATTTCTTCCATGAAAACTCTGGATGGTTCAAAGTGCTACTCACAGGGTCCATATGAGTTAGTTAGGGCTTGATGGCACTACACATGCACCTATGCCATATGCACAAGAAGAAATAATGGGAAAACTATACCTGAGCCTTTCAAAAAAAAACTGAAGCTTCTCACTATTTCTTAAAATGCTTAAATGCAGCATTCATAATGAAAATCTCAGAGGGCACAGACCTGCTTTATCCCCTTCCTTAAGGTGCAACTGTTTCCTCTTGTCTGGTTTTTATAGGATATATTGAAAAACTGTAATACTGCAGTGGTGGTGCTGCGGTAGCATTGTCGCCTCACAGTTAGACGTTGCACGTTCGATTCTCAGAGCGTCTTCTGTGTGTCGATGTGTGAATGGGCATTCCTTCATTGAAGGTTGTGCATTAGGCCCGGCAAGCCAGCACGTAAAAATCTACTGCCAATCATTAGAGGACCGGAGTTCCACTGTGGTGACCCCTAACCGGGAAAAGCCGAAAGAAAGACAGACAGATTGAAGGAAAACTGTAAATATCTCAGATCGAGATCCCACCCCCAACACACTTGCTCACCCATCCCATACATATAAGATGACGCAGACATATATACATATGCCCAAAAGAATCCAAGGCTTTTTAGACAGCCACATGAGCTAAATATTTAACATATAGGATCTCAGTCACACACAAAGTCTTGCAGTCACTGGATACCGATGTAGAAATGTATTTTTTGTAACATGTATTGAGATAAATTTGCTGGTATAATGGCAACTGCAATACAATAATACTTTTACAAATTTTGATATTTGAAAAATTAAAAAAAATAAAATAAAAAACAAGACTGAGACATGTCTCTGGGCTCCATCAGGTTTACTTTCATGTTTGTAAGTGTGTACTAGACTAATGACCACAGGGACATTTTAAAGTCTAGACATCCATCCCAAATGCATCTGACAAGTTTTTGGAACCCTAAAATTATTCTAAGGGGTATATGTAGGTGTAGGCTTAGATGATCAAACATTAACGGGCTGCCTCTGTCTGTTAGGGACAAAGGTGCCAGACTAGAGGCGGGCGAATTTCTGATTCTCCACCTACTGGTCCAAGTCACTTGAATTGTGTTAGGGAGGAGCTCTGCTTCACATGGATGGGAAGTCTGTTCCAGAGAAGGGGTAGTCCTGAGGCACAAACCCACTCTCCAATGTTTTCTATTTATGTCGCAAGCAAGGTTTAAGTCCATTGATAAGGTAATTCTGATGCCATTTGGTTTGTGGATATGCAAAAGTCCATCACTGTGGGATCCAAATATGCCTTGTACGCCATGCATAAACTGCCCCAGCCTCAACAGCCTGCAGGAGAGTGAGTTTAGGGATAGGTCTCTGAGGCAATCTGTGTAGGACATGTTGTTTACACATTGTATCTTTTTTTGTGATGAAACTCTGTAGATGTTCCATTTGGTTCATGTGCCTGATTGGGTACATACTGAAGGAACATCGCACTTAATGATTGATCTGATGAGGGCTAAATATAGTGGAACAATGACTTCCTTGGACCTAGATGCAATACCCTTTGTTATAAGTTGCACAACACAGAATTACACATGATGGTCAAAAGCTAGGTTACTGTCTATAGGAATATCCAAATCTTTGGGTCTATATTAGAACACCTAACATTCAAAATGTCAAGTGTTTTAATATCGAACCCTATGAATCGAAAATTTAAAACATCGAACATTTAGAACAGCAAATTTTTTCCTAGGGAAAATATTTTCTGTTCCAAAACACATACACACAACACAAGCACACCAAACAAACAGCAATCCACATGCATACACCTAAACTCTTACACCTAACCCTACACTAAACTATACATACACCAGTAACTATCCACTTACCTTAACCCAAATCCTAACCCTAAGGTCTGTCAGTAGTGCACAGTCACCTCACCCGCGCCCTAACCCTAACTCACCTACCCCGCCCTAACCCTCACATCCACACAATTGCACACTTACCTGACCCGTGCCCTAACCCTAACTCACCTAACCCGCCCTAACCTCACGTCCACACAATCGCACACTTACCTGAACCTGACCCGTAACTTTCCACCACAGCGCTGAAAATACCGAAGCAACAGAAACGGACAAACAAATTCTTTCCCTATGGGACGATATTAGAACACTCTAAATTTTGAATGTTCGGTGTTCTAATATAGACCCAGATCTTTGACTACTGGCCTACTAATGATGTTAAGGGTGGATTTTCCCTCAGGAATGAATGAGAATGTGTTCATACAATGTGTTTTAAAACTAAAATCTATGCAAGTTTAATAAAATATAATCATTTAATTATTATGTTTTTAATAATTGATATGGATAATATATTTTTAAAAATGTCATGATTATTTTAAAAATTTGTTCACAGTAATGTTTTATGATTACATGATATACTCTGTTGGTTATTTAAATTGTGATTTGTGAATAGAAGTTGTTCTGAAGTCTCATTATGTATTACAAGACAAAAGTGCTTAACTATGTTATTTTTACAATAAAATGAGTTGGTGTATGGTTCTAGACAATGTCTTTTTGGATATTAGTTTAGTTGCTTTTCATGTTCAGAGTGTGTTGCTGCACTACTTTTTTTTTTTTTTGAGTTGTTGTATTTCAAAGGTGACAGCTTTATGGATCAACCTTACCAGAAAGACATTAAACTGGAGTTGGGGGGGGGGGGCTGCAGCATTGTTCCATGTTAGTGAGGACCAGATCCAGTATGTTCTTACCCCTAGTGGGCTAGTGGGTGCATGGGCTATCTGGTTCAGGATTTTTTGTTGACAAAGTCCAAGAATCTTTGGTCAGGCAAGTCTGTGGTCATGTATGATTCACATTTTATACTAGTGTAATTAAAGTCATCCATGAGTATGGTGTTGGGTTGAATGGTGTGTGACCGCAGTAGGTTTAAGTATGTGTTATGGGTTTCAAGGGTCATAGAAGGGAACCTATACCTTGCAAGGATATGGTATTGGACTTTGCCTATGGTAATGTGGATGAGGGGAAGCTCAAGCCCATCATCCTGTTTGAACAGCCTTGAGCTATGTTTGTTTTAGCCCTGCACTGCCAGGGTACTCTTCACAGATTTAAACCACATCTCAGTAACTTCAAAAATGTCTGCATTCTCTAAGGTGATGTGATCTTGGAGAGAGTGGAATTTCTTATTTAGACTCCTGGCATTGAACAGTATCGTTTTTAGATTTTTAGTGTTGGTTTTGTTATGTCAGAAGGTCTGTCAGTTTAACATTACCTAAAAAAAGGCACAATGGAGAAGGACAATGTTGTAGTCAATATTCAAAAGTCTAGAGGAGACAGGTGCAGACCATTCCTGGCAAAGTAAGACCATATCCTCCCATGATGATAAACATTGTACCCCCCAACCTAGAAATGACACTAAAACTAAACCGATTATTAAATTTAGTCATCTTGCGCTCAAATTGTGGCATCATCTTTAGAGAAGGGAGAATGCTACTCAGTGCTAGGCTCATACTGGCCTAGGCACATAATCTGTGAGCCCCATCATGTCTCTCCTCATATACTCTGGGGAAATACATCTCCAGTCATTTACACCAACATGGACTATTACTGACTCATACAGGTTTTTATGATTTAATGACTTGAGTACATGAGTGACTTGGCAGAACCTGGCCCCTAATAGGCAACTAACAGTGACTTTCTTCTTACTCAGCCTGGTGAGTGGAACATCAGTGTGTCTCACAACTGAGAGCCCATGAGCAAAATATTGGGTTGTATGGAGGCTTGCCTTATGGGCTTAGAAGTTGAGGCACCATGAGATGTGGCTGTATGTATTTTGGTGGAGTGCTTTTGGTGCTGTTAAGGATGTTTCTTGTAAGTGCAATGCCTGGAAGATCTTTGGGGTTTAGGAAGATTACATTTAAGAACCTAAGCATATATGAGTCTATAAGTATGATCCATATTGCAAGTGGTGGGTACAGTGTGTGTTTATTACTGACAACTTGAGTGGTTATAGGAGTGCCTGTATGTGAGAACTTTGCCTCCACTGACATTGTGTACTTACATCTCTCACATACCTTATCGGTTTTCTTATGAATTAGTTGGTTGTCATTAAAAATGAGGCAATTGCTACAAAGCCTTAGGATGCTCATATCCACCAAGATGGCTGTTGAAATAGCAGGAGAGTTCGTATCTATGGTTACATGCTCCTTTTGCTTGCTCAGAAGGTTACCGAAAGAGTGTATGTGTGCAGGAAACCACCGCACATGATTCACATACATGCATTGATTGCTAGTAACAGGCTAATAAAGTAAGCAAAAAACATTTATGAAGTGTTAAGTTAGCTCCTAGACCAGTTTCCTGGAAAAGTCCTGCATTGTGAACATTGTAATATCGAAAGCCGACATTAATGATTGTCCCAAGGACAGCAACAATGACCTAGACAGGCTAATAATTGCCAGCTCATGACCTCAGCAAGCATTAAGTCAACAACCGGTCACAAAGGTAGCTGCAGCACAGCATGGGATTGCACAATTAACAAAAGAGTGGTCACTTAATGCAAAGAATAATTAACAAGAAGTCAAACTCTGCAACTAGTCAATCGGCTACATTAAAGTAAAGAATACAATAACTGTTTCTGTACCTCCAAATAAATGTGCAAAGCAATATACCAGTCAGCACTATAAACCCAATAAAGGTAAAGCATATTACCTGGATGCAGAAGGGAAGGGGCAACAAGTAGTGGGGAAAGGAGACTAAAGCAGTAACACAACACAGACTGCAGTTTTAAGATATATTCTATGATACTTTATGCAACAAGCCAGAAATAAAGGCACGGCAGAGTTCTACAAATGTGTTGGACAGGGACAGTGCAGCCTGATATACAGGAAGCTGCAAATAGCCAAAGCTGAACCAGCACATAAGAAAAATATTTATTTGAGGGAACTCCTTATGAAATAAAAAAAAAAATAAAAAATCCCCATTGGTTATACGCAAAATACTGGATGCCATTTGGCGGTGTATTAGATTTGAGAAACCAGTTTTATAAATTAATGGTGGTAAACACATACACACTTTTGCATGCACATGCATACTCATAGATGCACCACAAGAAAAAAAAAATAGGTAAGGTATGAAATCTATTTTTGAGTTTTATGGAGCCATTGTACAAAGTGGCCACTTGAGTTGCTCTGACATATATTCCAAGTAGCTACTGCATATTGCGGCAACTGTAAAAGCACTGTGGTAGTTGGCTGTAGACACTAGATTAAGGATTCCAAGCAAGAACACTGATATTGTGCTCTGCACTCAATGTTTATAAAGTTTGGTTTAGATGTGTCTGACAGGGAGCTCTTGTTGAGCACTTACAGTACACCTGTGAAGAAAAAAAGAGAACAAAACTACTGCATTCATAGAAAGAGAGTGTGCACATTGACTACAGCCAAGTGCACCTCAAGGCATTTCTGCAGTTACATTCTACAGTGCCTCTAGGCATATAATATTGCTTGTTCATATTTGCATTAATAATTCCAAAACCATGCTACATACAAGATACCAGAATATTTTATCTTGAAGCATACATGATGGTAAAAACATTCTATTGATATTTGATCTATGTCAATGAGTATTTATTAGAAATGTAAGGTGATAACTTCATTTTTGTAAACGCTCAAGCCACACCCACTAGGAGATAAAGGTTCACACTCAAAAGAGCTGTACTGGAGGGAATGAGTTAAGTAAGGGTATTCTGAGGCACTGCAGTTTAGATTCCCTAGCTGAACAGTATGCATTGGGACCACCATGTGGATGCTGAAGGGACACTGGTGTTGGAGGGAGGGAGCCAAAGCAGCAGTACAGTACAACACTGGCATACCATGGCCTTTCACATATAACATCTGGAATATCATGACGTGAGAATACTGCTTTCAGTGAAGTGATATCACCCTTACCCACATATCAGTTAACTTTCTGACTTCTGAAAATTTTAACAGTAGCCAGCACAGATCAGAAGTACATTTTGTTAATAATAAAATAAGTTTGCCTCACTCTTGCTTTGTTTTCTGTTTGGAACTGAATAAGATGACATAGATTCTGCCGGATAATTATGTGATAAGAATTATACATAGCACCATACTGAATTTCTTATACTGTACAGTTATTTATGCTTAAAATGCCACATCATGTGGTCTTTCTTTATAGTTAACTATGCCAAAATAAGACTGGTATATTCTCTCCAGCATCTGATTAGACACTGTCACTTTATCTACTTTGAACAGTAAGTCCTGTATAAAAGCAATCTCTTTGTTGAATAAAAAATGTTAAGCACACAGCGGTGTTTTGCTGTAACTAAAATAACTGAAGAATGCAATTCAGAGACACCTTTTGCTGGAATGTGGAAGACCTCATTCTCGTCTCATCTGAATGTCTCTGATTTACATTTTTCTACCATTTATGATGATAGGCCTTTGCTGGGGTAGTGTACTCTGGCAGCCCATGTATTATATTGGCACAGGCTCTCACACACACACACACACACACACACACACACACACACACACACACACACACACACACACACACACACACACCTACCCCTACATCTCCACTTAACATCGCTGAATTTACCTGCACTGTAGCTTATTTGATCAAACTCAGTGAAGGACTGTCATCTTGTGGCTGTGCTAAATTATTTGGTCAACTGTGGTAATTTATGCAGCTGAGTGATTCTCTCAATTGCTTGGCAGCACAAATTGGTAGCCCCAGGCATTTCTGGGGGAGACCACATGGATAATCAGCATCAGATGTTCCCCTAGATTGTCCCACTGTCATATACCATGGCTGGTGTTACTGCCCTAAGAACTGATGCTTCCATTCATAGAAAATCAGTATGGTAGGGCGGCCTCTAAAGCAGAAGGTGTTACTATGAGAGATTAGCTGCTTGTGGTAAGGCTTACTGCTCATGGTACGTTTTCTGAATCCCAGGCATAGTGCATTGTATATGGGCAATAGGAGTGCAATTATATAACAGAGGATATAAACAAGATAATTTTTTTGGGATCTGACAAAGGTATATACAGGAGAACTTTGGTTGCTTTTGTTGGTCATACAATATTGATCAAAGTTAAGAAATGTGCAGATATGATTGGTACAGAGTACAAATGTTTAGCTGTCACAAATGTAACACTGAAATTTTGATTAATTTATAGTTAAAAGAATTAAATGAAGAAAGGGATATGTATTAAAATAAAATATGATTGGAATAAGTAAAAATGAGAAATGAACTATGCGTTGCAAAAGTAATTTATGTGAAAAAACAATCCATGTGACAATGTATAATAACAAAAATGGAGACTGGATAATGAAATTTGCAGTTTAAACGCAAGATTTATACAGAAGGTGTAGCTATGAATACAGAGGAAGCATTACACTGATTTTACTAAATTCTGTAGAATCTGTGCTAGAAAAAACATATTTTGCAAAGATATGGGAAAGAAAAAAACATGTTCAATAGAATTTATAGGGTGTTAAAAACAAAACAGGCAATGTGTGACATAAGGAAAAATCTGAGAATATTTAAAGCATTTAGGCAAGAGAAGATGTCACACTGTTAGAAAGAAGTGATACAGAATAATAAATGGATTACTGAATTGAAATCAGACATAGGTGCAGAGTGAAATATTTTCATGTGTATATGTTTTACAGCTTTGGGGCTACTTGACACAGAACAGATAGCTGCAGGCACATTGTTTGCATATTCCAACCATTAAGACAAACACTGACATGTGATAATAAAAACAACAAACAGAAGATTTAATTTTATATCAGTAGCAATTAAAGGAGTAAATTCTCCTAATATTTTGGATGGTTTAACATCTGAGAATCTTGGAATGGTAAAGTAACTTCAAAGTGTAAAAACTAGAGTGTGTGTATATAGACCAGCGAAATCTTAAATGTTGTCCAGCGCAGCAGCAATCAAATTCTGCATAACCACACTGATTTATTTGCATACTTGGGAAGTTTGCCAAGGGAATGTCATATCCATATAAACCCTGATAGTATGCTGGTGATGCATACTCTCAGGAAAATACTTGTAAGCACTTAGAAGTACAATAAAGCAAAAACTAAACAATGGAGAAAGATCAGGCATTATTAAAAAACAAAAGCAATAGAATGGGTGAATAGCATTGCCTCTGTTTTAAAGCATGAGAAGACATACAGTTGTATTGATCTACAAGATCTCTTAACATCACCAAGTGATATCAGTAGATGAATTAGTATCAAGCATGCCATGTGTTATTTTTTCAGTAGTAAATGCTGACCAGGGTTTTTGGCAGATAAAGCTGGGTAAAACAAGTTACAAGATGTATACATTTAATATGCTTTAAGAAGGTACAGTTTCCTTAGACTTCTATTTTTATCTATTCAGTATAAGAGATGTTACACAAAGCTGTTCCAAATGTAACTGAAGACTTGCAGATGTAAACATAATTAATGATCTAATAATATATGTGTGTGTGTGTGTGTGTGTGTGTGTGTGCGCGCGCGCGAATGTGTGTGTGTGTGTGTGTGTGTGTGTGTGTCTGTGAGCATGCACACGTGTGTGTGTGTGTGTGTGTGTGTGTGTGTGTGTCTATATGTGTGTATAGGGATCAGAAACAAGAAGGCTTGACAAGCAATTGTTACAGCTGATAACGAATTAAAACAGCATAATTTCAAATTAAATAAGAGAAAATGGAAATCATTGAGATGTCTGACTTACAAGGATAATGGGAGTTAGCGCCAGCTATGCCAGGAGGTGTAGAGCAGTTGATGTGTAACATATGCCAGCATAGCTAGCTTTATATTTGTAAAGAATTATATGTCATTTGTATACAAACTGATTTGTACAGGTGCTTGTATTGAAAATATATTGGTAAAGTTGCTTGTGTTAAAAAATGTACCAACAGTAGGTCCTGCTGGACAGAAAAGAAATACACCTGTGTATGAATATATTGCAACAGAGGATACTGGAAGAGAGGAGGTTAATCTCAGTCCAGCTAACATTGAAAAATAACCTGAAATTAAATTACTCGGTATAAGCCATAAAGGTTGTATCACACAGGTCTGAATACAGCCAGAGGCGCAACATCTGTGAAAACAAGGACTAGGAATCCTGCTGTATTGTCCTTAGTAGTGAACTAATTGTTACCTTGGATGGGTGGAAGTTTTGAAATGGTTTTATAGCTTTCAGATGCTGTAACACATCTTAGCAAACCCCTATGTGCATGTATTGTGGCACATATATGCAAGATCCAGGCTCAGCTTCTAGTAAAGGGGGTAGTGTGAGAACCACAGAATCAGACCAGATGTGATGTCATTCTGTAATCCAACACTGAAATTATGCTTTAATACTAGATCATACAAAAGTTTGAGGACAAAAAAAATATATACTGTACTGAACTGAAATTAGTGCCAAGACACACTCCACACGAACTCCTGTATAACCAAAGTGAAAATTTACTGGTGCTTCCCAGTACCTCAGCCAATATGTCTTCAGTGGGAATAATGTTCAACACCAATACAACCACTTTAAATAACACTGCTAAATTACTGAATTGTGTGCTAATAACATTGTTAACCAATTCAATTTGTTCGATTAGAACAATTTAAAGTACACCAACTTGATCTAAAGTACATACAAAGTTAAAAAAGGAACACAAATAAACAATTAAAGTCCTACAAACTACGTATATAAAACCATGAATTTATATTAAATGCATTTAATACATATTAACATTAAGTTCCTGATTCAAGCCCTTGGGATGAAGTGTGTTAAAATTAATAATAAATTTAGCTTCCAAATTACTAAGTTTATTCAAAAAACCCTCCCCTTGTGTGCAAAAAGGTTTTGCCAAGATGCAGAAAAATAAACTGGCTCCTGAACCTTCATGGGCCATGTGGAAATGGTGAGCTATGGGACTTTCTAATCTATGATTTCTGAAGTCCCCTAAATGTTCCATTATTCTATTTTTGACCATTCTCCTGGTCTGTCCTACATACCATCTGGTTGGTGTACACCCACAACCAAGAATGTAGACCATCCCACGTGACCTACAAGTAAAATGATCTCTTGATGTGTATCTAACATTGTTTATCTTGCTTCCATTAAGGTTTTTTAGCCTACTGCAGACCTTGCATCTACCACATGCAGAGCTTTTCCTCCAGCCACCTCTCATCAAAGGTCTCTTTAAATTCAACAATTCCTTTAAATTAAGGAATCTACTGTGAGAGAAAACCACTCTGTATTGGAACAAATGTCCAATGCTCTCATCCTCACAGATGATAGGCCAAAACCTGTCCACTAGTTTTTTTAAGCATCATCATTAAGGGAGAAAATTTGGAAACCAAAAATAACCTATTCCCCTCATCATCCTTTTTAGGTTTTCCTATAAATGTTCTTCTACCACCTGCATCCCTTACACCACTTGTGTCCAAAACCTTATTCTCAGCTTTATCCAAACAAGTTATGTGTACCCCTTATTAAATAGTTTTTGTCTGACCTTCAGAAATTCCCCTGGAATTGATGATTTGTTATAAGTGTTGTTAAAAATACGCTTATATTCCCCATATGGAAGTGATGTTAAAAGGTGTGGTGGATACATGCTTTCAGCTGACAAGACGTTATTAGCAGCTGTTTTCTTGGTAAAAGGCCTACAATGAATACTTTGATATAACACAAAAATACAACATCCAAGAATTGGATGCTAACATCACAAGTTTCAAAAGTGAATTCAAGGCCCCATGGATTCTTATTCATCTGTTCCATGAAAATCCTGAACTCCAATGGATCCCCCTCACAAATAAAAATAAGTAATCAATAAATATTTTATATGTGATGACATGGTGGATAAAAAAACTAGTGTTATACATATGCCTGTTTTCAAAAAAATTCATAAACAGAATAGCATATGCTAGGGCATATAATGCCCCCATCGCTGTCCCTTCCTTTTGCAAAAAATATTGCCCACCAAAACTAAAACAATTATGTGTGAGGGAGAATTCCAAAAGTTGTACCAAATAACTTGCCCGTGGGCCTTCACCAAGCATAGATGTTACCGCCTCCAAACCCCAGATGTTCCTAATGCTTGTGTACAAAGCCTTACATCCACACAAGCCCAGTAGAAATTTGTTCCCCAACATTTTCCACCAACAAGGTCGCACAATTCTTTGGTATTCTGAATATGCAAAGTTACCTTAGATAGGTACCCCTTCAGTTGGTAATCCAAAAAAATACCCAGGTTTTGTAAGTATGACCCTTTCCCCAAGAATAGATCTACCCAGAGGGCTCACCATAGACTTATGTATTTTTGGAATGATGAAAAATGTTGCATCTCTTGGGTTTTTCACATACAATTTTTTGATATCAGCTGCTGAAAAAAAGCCCAATCTCTTGCCCATTTCTAAAAGCTCCAGCAATATCCTGTTGTACTCCAAAGCTGGATTACCCATCAATTTCTCATATACCATAACATCTGAGAGCAAGTTCTCAGCTATAGTTACATACTTGACTTTTGAAAAAAATCACCCAATTACCTCCTTTGTCTGATTGTGTAAAAATATATTTATCATTACTATCCGTCATGCTTTGTAGCGCTTTTGATTCACTTATATTCAAGTTGTAATTCTTAAAATTCTTTCTGATTTTATCATATTCTAATCATAACTATTTATACAATGTGTTTTCTAAAGTACAAATAGCTGCAGACATTTTTGGGGACATAAAAGAACTGACAGTAGATAACATAGGCAGTTGAAATTTACCATATCCTGTAAAGAACCCTGCATCCACTGTTTCACACCTCACATCCAAACCATCAATTTCTACTCCCAAATCAAACAATTCATTTTCATAAATAGATAAATTTAAAAGTGAGTCTCATCCTCTTGCATTGTTATATTTTTATCACAAGTCAGTATATTCTCATTTTTGTTTTGAAAAAATACTTTAAGGTGCAACTTTCTACAAAACCTACTGACCTCAAAGAACAAATTTTCTAAACTTGGAAGTTTTGTAGGTACAAATTTCATTTATTTTTCTAACACTACTTCCATATCAGAATTCAGAACAAAGTCAGACAAATTAACTATTTTAAAGTCATTAAACACACCTTTTCCATCATACCGCCTTTGATGCTGTTGATTTGAATTATCAGTCTCATATTCCAAAACTCTTTGCTGAAAACACGGAGTTCCAAAGTCACTAACACTATTATTTTTTTCCTTTTCTGTCGGCGTTGTTGCTAAAACCCTTCGCTTGCCACTTCCGTACACTGCCCCTCATTTGGTACAGATTGGAATGCTGTTCCTGCCCATTGACTCCTTCCATGTTCAAGTTCTCAAAAGATACACTCCTCCTACTCATTGACATTTCAGCAGATGACACTGATGATTCTTGTACCTCACGAGACCTGCTATCTGCTTGTGCCCTGGATTGTCTCCTCCTCCTAGGTTTTCTTTGCCAGGAAAACAATAAATTATTTTTATAATCCTTTATGTCCCGATCTAGTTTTCTTTTTTTACATGAAATCACTCCCTCCTCCACCTTGACCACCCAGGTCTTGATCTACTTTGGTCTAATAGAAAAAATATCTTCCATTACTGAATTAACCAACGTCTCCTGCAACTGCAGGATCTCACCTTGAATATTTTCCTGTTGTCGCTTATTGTGCTTGATCAAGCCCCTAAGCCAACCCAAAGTGCAAGTCAAGGAGAGGGTTTTCCATTCCTCCATCAAATCACTCTCATTGTTGGAGAACTCATATGCAGGCAGCTGGTCGATTCTGAGCCCTCTCGGTGTAATATCCTAGCTGATGTACTTCTCCAAAAGCTTGGTATCATAGCAAAGCATTACCTCCTTTGTAAGTAGTTTCTCAAGCTGGAAGAAGTTACCATTATGCTCCTCAGTCTCCCCCTCGGACCACGGATTTCCTGAGGCTAGCTTGGCATCAATCATCTTCCAAAACTCAGTCAGCAACAAAACATTCTCCACTTGTGCCCCAGCCATATTAACGAACTACAGTCAGTCCAGCAAGAGTCCAAAACCAAAGAAACTTGTAACACACAATAAACAAAAAAATATATGCTGTACTGGAGTGAAAGTAGTGCCAAGACACACTCCACATGAACTCCTGTATAACCAAAGTGAAAAGTCTCAGGACAGTCTGTTTGTGAGACCCGACAAAAAAGACCACTGACCCACATCACCTTGCCTTGCCCTATTAAGTAAGTTGGAAATAGTAATCCTTTAGATCAGTCAAGAAAATATAGAGAGGTTAGTTAAGTATTGTTTTTCTGTATCTTTGTGAATCTTTCCATCTGGGTTGTTTTTAATATTTCCTGTGATTACAACTCTGATGCTTATTGTAAATAGATATTCAGTATTTTCATGTTCTTTTATTATTTATTATTAAATATATTTAAATGTTTCATTGTGGGTGGTCTATTTAAAAAATATTAAACCTTTGAGAGTACTTATATTTATTTAGTGATGATGCTATAGCATCATGCTCCTGAAAGTCTTGCTGAACAGTCAACATTACCATTGGTATTAGTATTAATTTCACGCAGTATAATTGGATATCTTGTTGAGAGCCTTAAATTAGCTGGCTGGTGACAGTGGAACTGCCTTATAGCCTGGGCACAGGTGGTAGAGGGGGTGATCTGTGCCAGCCTTTCCCAGGTGTGTGTGTGTGTGTGTGTGTGTGTGTGTGTGTGTGTGTGTGTGTGTGTGTGTGTGTGTGTGTGTGTGTGTGTGAAAATCAAATCTCAAAGAGTGTGTGTGTGTCAGCTGCTTAGAACAGGAACATAGAGGTCCTTAGTGGTCAGTGTGGATGCTTATTTGGGGCCTGGAGAGAGACAGAAAGAGAGAGAGAGAGAGAGAGAGAGAGAGAGAGTCCAGCCCCAGTACTGGAGTGTGTTCCCTGTGTGCTTTTGAGGGAAATGGTGAAGAGAGCTGCATCTGAAAATACTAAGTTTATATATTTCTCTCAAAATGAACATTCTGCCACTGGTGTCCAGGGTGAGGACTGAGGCTCCTTGATCACTGGCCCAGAGAAGGGATGTCACATATTGGTGAGCAGTGGTATGGATATTAATTAAACTTCTGTAGCCTGTGGGCAGTTGTCACTGAAGGTGTGTGTACTCTCAGCAGCTACGAGGTAAACATACAGTGTTTCATTTTTACAACAGTTTTATTTGTTTTTTTAGTTTCGTTTACTCGGGGAAAGCAGGCAAAAATCTCAGCAGAGGATTATGGCAAGCCGATAAAGAACCAGTTGACCAGTTGGCCAAGGTATGTAAAGGACTGGTTCATGCCAACCTGACTGAAGAGGAATGATTTCAGCCTTAGTCACAGCTGCAGCATGGACCAGCAACCAGGAGAATAACAAGTCTAGTGATGGGGTTTGCAACCCCCAGAAACAGAGCAGTTAACCCTTTCCTCAGCGGACTTAAAAATCCATCTGGAGTTAGGCCTGAACTGGAGGCCAAATGTTTGAAATTAGAATCAGCAGAGAGACTGCTGATGGCAAAACATATGGAATTAGAATCAGCAGAGAGATTGGAGCATTTGGAGGCTGACGAAAATGAGAAATAGTGCCAACATGAGATGGAGATGCTGGCTCTACATCAGGGTCATGGAGGCAATGGAAAGGGAATAACCAAACCACAGTAGCAATAAAGTTCAGTAAGTTTCTTCCACAGTTTACAGAGGGTGATCATTTTGATAGTTTTATTCATATATTTGAAAGAGTCTGTAAACAGTATAATGTTGACCAAGGGCTCTGCATATGGTTCCTGACCCCTTTACTCCATGATAAAGCTGTAACCACTGTTTCTAAATTGTCTGATACTGATTGTTTAAGCTATGATAAAGTTAAACAATGTTTATTAGAATGTTTAAGTTAACACCTGAAGCTTACAGAAAAAAGTTTTGCGAGCATAAACACAAGACACACATAGACAGCTTTTGACAGGCTGGCAGACCTTTTGATGAGGGAACAAGCCCTTAGCACTTTGTCAGAGGACATGAGAATTTCATTGGCAGACCAGGAGTGTAACTCTACAGATGAGCTGGGAATAAAAAGGGATCTCTACTTAGCAATCAGGGCATCACTACACAAGAAAGGGATACCACGTGCTGCACATGGATATAAGGGAACTCATGGTGGGCAGCCTCAACCACCCCAACAGAGGCTGCCAGTAACAGGGGAAGTCACTAGTTCAAGTACACAGCCAGGATCAATGTTTAAATGTTTTCAATGTAACCAGTGGGCCATGTAGCATACAGATGTCCATGGAAGCTAGGTAGGGAACAAAAGGAGGGGGAGCCAGTAACTGTGAATAACAGAATGCCAGTGGTAAGTTGTCTGGAGACAAAAGGGGTACCAAACTATCATTGAAGTTTGTATCCTATCTTAGTGGATGGAAGACAGACCACTGCTAAGAGGGTCACAGCTTCTGACATAACCATTGTGAAGCCTGCAGTGGTTACAAAGGAGCAGTACTTGTTTGGGTAGTCCACTCCAATCAAAGCTTTAGAAGGAACACCCTTCCAAATACCTTTGGCCAGGTTCACCTTGCCTGGGAGAGTGGAAAAGGAAGCAAGCAAGTAGGTGTGTTTGAGGATATCCCTGCAGATGTTTTGATTGGGAATGATTTTGATAATGCAGTACCTTGTGTGCATGCAGTTACATGCAGTCAGGCTTCGAGACAGGCATGTAAGTCTGGTAGCCTGGGGGGACCCAGACAGACCCCGCACCTGAAGCCGGGACTGGTGATGTGGCTATTTCAGGGAGGGAGCTACCCAGTAGCAGTGAGCATAAAGGTGAGCCACAGCTGCTGGTTGGTACTGATGTTTCCCTGGACAGGGTGACTACATGTACAGAGGTGAGTGATAGTACCCAGGCTGACAATGAGGCACCACTGTCAGAAAATACCAGACTTCCTGTGGAAGGGGAGCTGGGAAGGGTCACAAAGATAGAGTTGAGATAGCTTCAGCTCCCTGACCTTACATTAAGAGGCTTGAGGGACGTAGCTAGGGATGTACCTGATTCTCAAAGAAAAGGGGAGTCTGTGTACAGGAACAAAGGGTTACAGTATAGAAAGTGGACCCCTGAGGGAGGGGCTAGAGGGTGAGGTAATACAGCTGTTGGCAGTGCCTAGAGCCTACCCTCTGGCACTTCTAGCCATAGCCCATGACATTCCTTTTGCAGGTCATATGGGCATAAAGTGTTTCAAGAGATGCATTATGCAGAACTTCTACTGACCTGGGATTGCAAGGGATGTGACAGAGTACTGCAGGACCTGTGCTCAGTTCAAAATCTAGGCAAGGCAGAAGACAAGGTTAAAGCTGTTTTGATGCCTTTGCCTGTGACTGAGTGTCCATTTCAGAGGGTAGCTATGTATAATATGGGGCCTCTGAGCACCCCAAGTTCCACAGGAAGAATTATATCCTAGTAGTAGTAGAATATGCTACTAGATACACTGAGGCAGTGGATATGTCCTCCATATAGGCAGAGAAGGTGGCAAATGCTTTGCTAGAGATTTTCAGAAGAGTAGGTTTCCCAAAAGAAATACTGATAGAGGTGCCAATTTCATGTCAGACCTGCTGGCTTGATTGTGGGAGTGCTGTGGGGTGAAGCACCTAAAGACCACCGTCTACCACCCCCCAGTCTTGTGGAGAGGTTAAACTCTACACTAAAGCCATGATGCTGGCATTTGCAGACCAGTTTAAGAGACAGTGGGAGAAATATTTTCCCCATCTACTGTTTGCATACAGAGAAGTACCCCAGGACTCCACAGGTTTTTCTCTCTTCGAGTTGGTGTATGGGCATAAGGTTATGGGGCCTTTAGATTTGATTCATGATGAGTGGGAGGGTGAATGTGAATCCCATGAGGAGTTTGTTGTGGCATATTTTCTAAACCTCAGGACAAGGCTTAGGGAGCTCATGGGCTTGGCCCAGAAGAACCTGGCAGGAGCCCAACAGCAGAAAAAAGTCTGGTATGACAGGAATGCTTGAACCCGAGAGTATGCTGTGGGAAGGCAGGTTATGGTGCTCATTTCTGTCAGACATAATAAGCTGTAGGCAGCTTGTGAGGGACCCTTTGAAGTGGTAAGAAAGGTCAGTGATATTAACTACATGGTAAACCTGGTAGGTAGGAGGTAGGGGCACAAATTGTACCAGGTTAACATGATGAAGCTTTATCATGATAGGGAGGCCTGTTGCTGAGTATTTTAAATGGATGGCAGGAGGAGTTTGAGGGGGATCTGGTGACTGATCTCCACAGTGAGGTTCAGACTTAGATCTCAGTGGAAGGGGTAGCAATGTCCCAGCAGGTATCATCTACCCAACTTTGAGAAATCTGAGCAGTGTTACAGGAGTTTGGGGGGATGTTCACTGGGAAACCTGGATGCACCCACCTGGTGCAGTACCATGTGGATACAGGACCTCAAAGGCCTATCAAGCAGGTACCTTACAGGGTGTCTGAGTGAGTCAGACAGACTCTGAGGGAGGAGATGCAGGAACTGTTGGAAATGGGGTAATCCAGGAGTCCAGCAGTCCCTGGTCCTCCCCAGTGGTGCTGGTACCAAAGAAAGATGGCAGCGCCAGGTTCCGTGTGGACTATAGAAAACTAAGTAGTCACACGGAGTCAGATGCTTACCCCATGCCTAAGTCACATGAAGCCTTAGAGCAGCTGGGTGGGGCTAAGTGGCTGACTACTACTGATCTGACCAAGGGCCACTGGCAGGTGCCCTTGACTCCCATCACTATAGAGAGGTCAACCTTTGTGACTCCTTTCAGATTATGCAAATTCATGACGATGTCCTTTGGGATGCAAAATGCCCCAGAAACCTTCCAGAGACTGGTAGATTGTATCCTAGCAGGAAGAAGAGATTATGCCATTGATTACCTGATGATATTGCTATCTACAGCCATTCCTGGCAACAGTACCTTCAGCATATCAGGGAGGTCCTGGGCAGACTGCAAAGATCAGGGTTGACCATTAAGCCCAGTAAGTGTCAGGTAGGTATGGCAGAGTTCTCCTATCTGGGATGTAGAGTGGGGAGTGATAAGATCAGGCCAGAACTTGTCAAAGTGGAAGCTATTCAGGAGTGGCCTGCCCCTGTTGCAGAAAAGCAGGTGAGGATATTCTTGGGGACAGTGAGGTACTATAGAAAGTTCCTTCCCATTTATAGTACAATAGTGCTCCCCTCACAGACCTCACAAGGAAAAACAGGCCTGATAAGGTAGTGTGGGCCCCAGTCTGTGAGCAGGCATTCCAAAAGCTTAAAGGGGCTTTGGGAGGACCCCCTGTGTTAGCCAGTCCAGAGTACAGCAAATAATTTGTTGTGCAGGTGGATGCTTTGAACCATGGGGTGGGTGCTGTATTCAGCCAGGTTTCCTCAAGGAGGAGAAGAACACCCAGTTGTATATCTCAGCCTTAGACTCCAACTTAGGGAAGAATATTATGCAGCTGTAGAAAAAGAATGTTTAGCCATCGTATGGGCACTGCAGAAACTTTAACCCTATCCGTGTGGAAGGAAATTCACTGTGGTTACAGACCACAATCGCTTAACATGGCTATATGGAGCCAGCCATCAAAATGCCAAGTTATTAAGGTGGAGCCTAGGGTTGCAGGTATATGACATGACAGTACAGCACCATAGTGGGGTCAACAATGCCAGTGCAGATGGACTTTCAAGACAGGTTATGGGTTAATATATATTTCCAGACAGGCTAATTTTTCTCAAGCAACATTTCTTCATTGAAAAACTAGCTTGAGTCTTCAAAGGGGGGGTAGAGATGTGATGATGTGAGGTAGTGCCAGCTATGCCAGGAGGAGTAGGGCAGTGGATGTGTAATATATGCCTGCATAGCTAGCTGGAGTTTTATAAAGTATTATATATCATTTGTATATCGAGCTGGCTTGTACAGGTGCTTGTGTTGAAAATGTGTCTGTAAAGTTGCTTGTGTTAGAAAATGTACCAACAGTGGGTCCTGCTGGACAGAAAAGAAAATATACCTGTATGTCAGACTATACTGTAATTGTTGAAATTAATATATTGCAACAGAGGTTACTGGAAGAGAGGTGGTTAATCACAGTCCAGCTAACTTTGAAAAATAACCTGAAATAAAATTACTTGGTATAAGCCATAAAGATTGCATCTCACAGGTCTGAATGCAGCCAGAGATGCAACATCTGTGAAAACAAGGATCAGGCACCCTGCTGTGTTGTCTTTAGTGGTGAACTAACTAATTGCTACCCTGGAATTGTGCAAGTGTTGAAATGTATGTGTATTGTGACACATATGTGCAAGATCCTGGCTCAGATTCTAGTAAATGGGGTAGTGTGGGAACCACAGAGTCAGGTGACTAGATGTGATGTTGTTCTGTAATCCAGCTCTGAAATGATGCTTTAATACTAGATGAGACAGAAGCCTCAGGGCAATCTGTTTTGAAACCACTCTTGCTTTGCTCTATTAAGTATGTTGGAAACAGTAATTATTTAGATCAGTTAGGAAAATATAGTGAGATTAGATAAGTATTGTTTTTTTTTCTGTATATGTGTGAATCTTTCCCTGTGTGTTGTTTTTAATATTCCAGTGATTAAAACTCTGGTGTATATTGCAAACAGATATTCAGTATTTTCATATTCATTTATTATTTATTATTAAATATATTTAAACTTTTCATTGTGGCTAGTCTTTTTAGAAAATATTTAACTATATTTTAATAGAAAGTAGGTCACTCAAAAAGACTTGAGCAGCCGGACTTCTTTCTATTTGGATATGCTTGATTTACAATGGGCAAACTGATTGGGTCTTCTAACCTATTTACAGTTGAAGATCATGGCATTTCTCTCTGTCTAATCCCAAAATAAACAATAAATTATACCATGCAACACTTGCTTAGTACAGAATTAAGGTTACTTTTAAATAATAAGCGTAATATACTACTTGCTAACTCATAGACTGCACATTATGTATAGATAATATATTATATAGTCTGAAAAAGGGTGATGTCAAATATGTTCATTTAAATGCAAATGAGCTAGTTACAAGGAGTTGTATAACTTCTGATACATATTTCTTTTAAATAAAACATGGAAGTCAGCCAAAATTCTCAGTTTTCCCCCATACCATTCAGACTCATACTCCATATCATTTTCATAAATCAGTTATGAAATCTTTTGTTGAATTTGAAGTAGAATGTTACGTACAGAGGTGAACTGAACACAGATTGGGTCATCGAAGGACAGTGTTTTCTGTAGCTCCTGAAGCTGTTGGACATAACTTGTGCTTCCAGCCTGCATTACTTCATCCAAATGAAATGCACCTGGAGGTTTACTGTCCAGCACAATTACTGTTCTCAGTTCTGGCAACCTGTGGGACAGAAGCAGACATTAATGGATATAATTGCAAAAAAGTGTGTTAAGTTTGAATTTGCTAAGACAAAAACAAACATCTACCCTCTCTCTGAAATCTGATGTTACCTCAAGTGACAGCATCACATGATCTGTTCAGTTTCCTTTTTTTATTAGTTTAACGTTATATATGTAAACCTTATAATAATGTCTGCTTGTGGGCTAACTTATGAATAAAACACAATTCTAGACATACAATGCTTACTCATTTCCAAATATTTAGCCAGTGTTTTATAACTTTTGTGGATTTTTTTTCAGTTTCACCTTGCACTTAACATCTGACTTAAAAACAAAGACCTGTCTTTTATTTCTGGTCTTTTCAGCATGTCTACAACTGGTCTTCCTTAATTGTTCTATGAACCTCTTGGCTATGTTTTCTCTGGAACTCTTCATTTTTATGTCATGAGTTATATTTTATGTCTCTTTGATGAAGTTTTAGTAAAAAAACAAACAAAAAAAAACTACTTTTGTATTCTTTGATGACTTTGATAAAGTAATAGCAGAGCAGTGGGTATTCCTGCTACCTCAGTTTCTGGATGGTGTGCCTTCTGTTTAGTGTCTGTATGTCCTCATTGTGTCTGCTTTACCCAAGTGGTGCAGATTTATCCCACATCTAAAAGTGGTCATTTGTTTTGTGTGTGTGTGTGTGTGTGTGTGTGTGTGTGTGTGTGTGTGTGTGTGTGTGTGTGTGTGTGTGTGTGTGTGTGTGTGTGTGTGCATACCTATGTAGATATGTCATGTGACTGATCAGTATCATTACCAGAACTCGCTGTCTCCCTTTTGTCTGCTGCTTGCCAGGAAAATCTCTAGCTGCAGCTTGGAGTATAAAGTGGACGTAAGAGAATGAATGACAGAATTTCAAACAATGAAGACTCCTAGTAAAGTTATGATCTTTGCAAAGTTACAGTTAAGTTACTTGAAAAGGAAATCACATGTCTCTTGTTTTTTTCATAATCCATGGAAATATACTGTGATAATGTAAGGTATTGCCAGCTATGCCAGGAGAAGTAGGACAATGGATGTGTAACATATGCCAGCACAGCTAGCTGGAATCCTGTAAAGAATTATATGCCATTTGTTTATCAGACTGGTTTGTACAGATGCTTATGCTGAAAAATATATTTGTAAGGCTGCTTGTGTTAAAAATGTACCAACAGTGTGCCCTGCTGGTCAGAAAAAAATATACATGCATTATTGTAACTGTTTAAATGTATATGTTTTACTGAAATGTATGTTTCACTCCTGAAATCAGCTCATCTTAAATCCAAAAATACTAAACTTTTTATATTTCTTCCTCAACTTTTCTGTCACCATAAATCAACCTTTTATCATCACATCCCTTGGCAAGATCATCATTAAAGCAAAACCTCACACTAAGCTTTTAGGTACCATTATCGATGGTGAACTAAAATTTAACTCGCATATCCAGCAAAGTATCAAAAAAAATCCACCAAAAGCTAGGTCTACTCTACTGAAACAAGAAATTTCTTACCACAGATGCTAGACTCCCCCTGGCTCAGGCACTTCTCCTGCCCTCCCTTTTCTATGCAGCCCCAATCCTCACTAGTATACAATCTACACATTTTATCCAAACTCCAATGAACATACCACAAAATAACCAGATTTGCTACTAACTCTCCTCACAACTCTCATCACTGCCTTGCACTCAACTCACTTCAATGGCTAGAATTCCCTCAACAACTTCTGCTGTCACAATTTCAAATCACACATTCTATTCTATACAAACCTACTTCCTGCCCTTTTCTCTTCTCCTTTGTATCCTATTGCACCCCAATCATCCACTCCATATATCCGATCAATAACTCCTTGACATCTATAAACCTAACAAAAATATTGGAAAACTACTTTACAAATACACTGTAGCCCAAGCCTGGAATAAACTCCCCTCATACATAAGTACCATCCCCATTCTAAGCACTTAAAAAAGGAACTTAGACTACTCCTATTTAACACAAAGTCCTGCTCCTATCATGATCCTACCTAATCCTCTTCACCCGTTCTTCCCCTCTATCCTGTACACAAACATCACACTTCTCCATTTTTATTTTTTTTTCTCTAAACTCACAGTTTATTAGATTGTAGCCCGACAAGCTAGACTACTACAAGCCTGGAATAAACTCCCCTCATACATAAGTACCATCCCCATTCCAAACACTTAAAAAAGGAACATAGACTACTCCTATTTAAAACAAAGTCCTGCCCCTATCACGATCCTACCTAATCCTATTCACCCTTTCTTCCCCTCTATCCTGTACACAAACATCACACTTCTCCATTTTTATTTTTTTTCTCTAAACTCACAGTTTATTAGATTGTAGCCCGACAAGCTAGACAATTGCATCACATGTAAATATGTATATATTAAGCTCTACTTTATATATCTTCTCTGTATCATAATTTTTAGCCAGATAGCTTGACTTTCCTCTTTCCTCTAATTTCACCATTTTTTAGTAAAAAAAATGTTTGCTATATTTACAGCAAGATTTTCAATGTTATTTTTGTCTGTACTTATAAATATTAGGTATGCTTATATTACTGCATTTGTCTGTACAACTGTACAACTCTGGAGCTTTTCTCCTTGGTTCTCCACTGAAAATGGGCTGCTGGCTCAGTTGGACCAACCTGGTTAACAAATGTCAAATAAATAAATAAAAATATGTTTTAACAGAGGCTACTGGAAGAGAAGAGGGTAGTTTCAAACTTTGAAAATAGTTTGAAATGAAATTACCTGGCTTATGCCATAAAAATTGTTTCTTACAGTTCTCAGTGAAGACAGAGACAAAAAGTCAGTACTAGGAAGCTTCCTGCATTGTCATTGGGGTGAACTAATTGCTACTCTGGAAGGGTGGAGGTTTGAAATTGTTTTATGCCTTCCAGGAGCTGCATCAGATCTTAGCAAGCTCTATGTGTGTGTATTATTGACACATATGTGTGAAATCCTGGCAGTTTCTAGCAGGGGGGGGGGTTGCATGGGAACCAGAAGTCAGCTGACCAGATGTATGTGATGCCATTCTATAATCCAGCATTAAAATAATGTTTTTAATACTAGATTAGACTGAAGCCTCAGAGCACTCTGTTCCTGGAACCTGACAAGGAACAACCCCTCACCTACTTCACCTTACCTTGCTGAGGTAAGCAATTTAACTAGCACGGCACAGTGGTACAGAGGTTTGCATTGTTGCTTCACACCAAGATGTTCTCTGGTTCAATTCTTGGCTGAGGTGCCTTCTGTGCGGAGTTTTCATGTCTGCCCTGTATTCATGTGGGTTTCCTCTGAGTGCTCCTCCGATTTCCTCCCACATTACAAAGACATGTGTGTGGAGCATTTTTCCTCAGCCCTCAGCTGAAAATTGGCTTTGTTCCAAGTTGGACTTTCCCAGTAAACAAATGTTAAATGAATAATAAAATAATAATAAACCAGGGAACAAGTCTTTATATCAGTCAGGAAAATATGGTAAGATTAGTTAAGAACTGCTTTTCTGTATCTGTTTGAATGTATTCATCTGTTTTATTTTAATATTTCTGGTGAATGAAACTCTGGTGTTTATTGTAAATAGATATTTAGTATTTTCATGTTCTTATTTATTATTAAATATATTTAAATTTTCATTTGGGCTGACCTTTTAGAGAATATTTTAATCTCTGAGAGTACTTACATTTATTTGGTGACAGCTCTGGCCACTTCTGAAAGCCTTACCGCATTGGCCAAACACTATCATTTGTATTATATTAATTTCACTTGGTATAATTATGTGCCCTTGTATGAGCCTTAGAGTAGCTGGATTTGCGGTGTCTGGTGGAAGTGTAACTACCTTATAGTCTGAGCAGAAGGGGCATAGCTAGTAAATCTGTGCCAGCCTTTCCCAGGTGTGTGTCAGTTACTTGGAGCAGGGACATGAAGCACTGGTTTCACAGAGAGGATTGCTGGAAGATTTAGCTTGGACACTCGGCTGAAGTTTCAGTGCTACAGCTGTGCCCAGTGGGGAGTCTAATCAGGGATCTGGACAGAGGGGGAGCCCAGACCTTGGACTAAATGTGTTCCCTGTGTGCTCTTAAGGGAAATTATGCTTGATACAGACAGCTGCATCTGGAAGAACTGGGTTTATCCATTTTTGTTTCAAGTGAAAGCCCCTCTCCAATGTCAGTAGTGAGAATTGAGGTCCTTGATTACTGGTTGAGAGTTGGGACGTGACTTGTACTATAACAGTACCTGGAAAGAGTAACAAACTTATGAAATGTAAGTAAATAAAAGAAGGAAGTTAGAAATCAATAGAATTTAATGCATGTGAAAGCAGGGACAGCAGTAACCAAAAACAAAGTTACCCTATTACATCAGTTAGGAGATTGCTTTATAAATATATAAAAGTAAAGGTAGACAAGCCTGGGATTTCTGAAGAATAGCTGACCTAGAGCTGGAGCTAGGATAAAAATGACTAAGTCTGGAAATGCAGAGAATATTACTTAAGCAAAAAAAAAAAAAAAAAAAAATATATATATATATATATATATATATATATATATATATATATATGTGTGTGTGTGTGTGTGTGTGTGTGTGTGTGTATGTATGTGTGTATGTATATACACACTTACAGCCAACTATACATTGACATTGTCAGGATTCACTTTGCCTAATCTATGAGTTTGCTGACAATGAAAAATGGAAAAAACATAATAAAGCACAATATATAAGTACACCAGTGTGTATGCAGTAACAGAAACGTTGTCTTGGCTAGAGGAAAAAATGTTTTTTTTTTTTATCCCTTCTGGTCTAATGATAATTTAGTGCACATTAGTTTCATCAGATCATGCAAGAAATAGTCAAACAGACCTAGCGTAAAAACTAGACATATTGCTAAACTGGGACAATAAAAGCCCTATGAAATGATTGATTTTGTTGGCGTCATATAAGAAGCCATATTCATTTCCCTTGAGGCAGGTCACAGTAATGAAACAAAATCAGTATTCTTAATAACCTGATGGGTTCAAAATACATACACACTGTCCCAAAGTACTGTGCCCTTTCTGAGAAAGTACACCACCTTTGACTGTGAAGTTGCTATAAATATAATAATGAATGTTGTTGTCTTTCTGCTTTTCCTGGTTAGGGGTTGCCACAGTGGAACTCTGGTCCGCTAATGATTGGCTGTAGATTTTCATGAACGCCGAGGTGCCAGCTCGACATTCAACTTTCAATGAAGGCACGCCCATTTACGCATGTCTTTCGAACGCCCACCCAACCATGGGGAGGACATGCAGACTCCACACAGAAGCCACTCCCCACACTCCAGCCAAGAATCGAACGAAAGAACCTCTTGCTGTGAGGCAACAATGCTACTGCTGCACCACAGTAGATAATAAATATATAATAATAACAATGACAACTTTGCTCTTTGATAGATACTGCCCTGCCAACAAACTATATCAACCATAAGTGCCTTTCACTCTCATGTATTGCATGCCCCCAAAAATTATAGCCCCATTCTGTATACTAATTTCTCACCGAGAAAATAATTAAAAATGTAAGAACTGCAGTAAAATTTTGTCATTTCAATTTTTGTTTGGTAAATACATACTTTGCCTCCAACAAGTCATAACACTTTTATTTGCCAACAGCAATATACCAGATGCCCGACAACCCTTCTTCTAAAATCTATCTACTTTCTGTGCACATCTCTGATACTTGATGGTGACAAATGGGAAAGAAAAAATAAATGACTACTACAATGATATAGTAATTTCAACATAATGCTCTTGGACGCATATTCTTGCTTCCCCCAAAAATACACTAAGCAACCATATCAAGAGGTCTTCTAATCTCTTTTTCTCATACACAGCAGGCCCGCTCCACTCATACAAGACAGACCTTTTCAGTGCACATTTAGGCATGATAGATTCACTAATACATTTACACGCATTTATAGTATACACTGTCCACAGACTAGCCTGAACTTATAACTACTTTATCTCTCTAACCCCTCTAAAGAAAACTACCTTTATGTAGACCAATATTAGCTTATAATGAAAATGAGATACAAAATAAAACATATTTTTATTAACTTGTAGCTCTCACATACTATACACTTCTCCCACCACTACTCTCCCCCCATACCACATAAATAATCATGGCTTTCACTTTTTATTCACAGACTGCCCTTCTAAATGGATAGCCACTTATAATAATCATTGTCTTTGTTCTTACAAGTACTACATACTTGGCTTACCCACAGCTTTCAAGCTGTTACATCCAGAATCAGGAACAAATCCAGAAATTATCAGGAACAATCAGGGACACTTTTTAAAATATTATTGTCATTAACTTGAGAAGCTAGCAGAAAATGAGAATGTGAATTAACATAAAACTCTATAACTGTAATTATCATGTGTCATCCACTATCTTTTCCCCAAAATCTCCAGTTTTGCAAGGAACAGAGCAAAAGTTTAAGCTAAAATCAGGGACAATTAAGAGACGGGTGCACCTCTATAAATAAAAAAGAAACCTAAAAGAATCCTTCCCACACTGTCCATAGCACTGGCAGTGTTTTCCATGCTCTCTGAATTTCTCTCTGTCTCACTGAAACAGGCATCTGTCCCTCTGTGAAAGCAAGCGGGCACTCTGGAGTAAAGGAAGAAAAAAGAAAACACCCTTCATCCTAATAATGAGCTGCAAACCTTTTTATAAAAGAATTGATTATCTACAACATTTTGCAGTTGTCCTCTTCGTGTAAAATGTTTACATCATCTTTCTTTTCAGCACTGCGGCACACCACCATCTCTGGAATTTCTGTGAAACACTGCTTAGACACACAGACAAGGCCTAATAGAAACCATTCTCAGCCTGCAGGTCTGATCTATGTCAACAGTCAGCACTTACTAAAAAAAAATTGTGACTACAGCTCAGCTTGTTCATGGTTCTTTAACCTGCTGGATCAAAGCTTGAGATGACTCTTTCTTGCCCACCTCTATTTAAAGGAATAATAAGGTACTTAAAGCTAGGTTAATAAAGCCTATAAATGAATGGTGGCTATGCACAGCAGGATAGTGAAAATGAGGGGCTGCGAATTAAATATTTCTGTGCAGTATTCGTGAATAAAGAGAAGGGAAATATCAAATAGAGTCACAAAAAAGTGTCTGGGACAGTAGAGACAGCTTTTTCACAGAGAAACAGTCATGGAATAAAAATTCCAAAAGCTAAAGATGTGCAGGCAATGGGAGATGGTAAAATTCACAACAGAATTCTTAGAAAACTATGTGGGAAGTGCTAAGGCCACAAACTAGCATTAAAATTAGAAGGGTCACAGGTTTGACTTAATGCATAACTCATCAAATGGTATTGCTAGTTAGCTTAAGGTTGCAAAGGGGACATACTTCTCTTGAGATGAAGCACTTATAAAGTCAGTTATATTACATTGTTTGGAGTGCGGGGGGGGGGGTGAAGCCCCTGACAAGAATATTGTGGGGGTGGGGTTACTCCCATAGAGAAGCAGCTATGAAGGATGTGTGAGAGTATCATTGTTGACTTTTTGCTTTCATCCCAAGCAGCATTATCAGTCATGTTTCTTGCAATGGTTCTTTTACTCCACTATTAGTTCTAACAAATGAGGTAAAACCTGTTGAAGACTGAAAGGAGACAAATGTACTTTCTTTTCAAATATACTTTCTTTTCAAAAGGCTGAGACAAAGAGTGGATTTAAATGGCTAACCTGTCAGTTTGAACTTAGTCATCGAGAAATTCATGGGATCACTGCTGAAGGAAAAAAGGTTTTAGCCTATCTTAGAATATCCAGGACTTAAAAAGGCACAAGATTTAGAACACTGATCAACATGGATTCATAAAACAATCATTCTCAATAAGTCTAGTAGATTACATCATCCCAGTGCTGACTAGGTAACCTGGATTAAATATTTTAAAATGTACTGTGGATGTGGCATGTAACATACTTAGATGTTATCAGGATACCGAATGCATTAAAATGCAGCAGGTCAGTGAATAACTGAGGAAGACATAGAAAAGGGCCCTAGGATAGTAGTATGGGTAATATTTAATAGGTATTAGGACAAAATCGGAGTCAAGCAAATAGAAGCATAACTATAACTGGGAAACCACAGTGGGGAATACTGGGGCAATCCTTTTCTATTCCTTTATAGGTGGTATCTTGGAAAGACTGGAAGAGAGAGTCCATATTTTTCTGAGCTCACAAAGTTATACAACAAGCTTGATACACAAAATGTGTAGAAAATCAAGAGAAGAACTGATGGTGGGTCAGAAACCGAACAGCTTAAATTCAATATAAGCATGTAAAACTATGCATCTGAATGAAGAAAGAAATCTATCAAAGAAATATAAGATTTCAGGGAAAGTTACAGCAATAATAAATGAGGAAATGCAACTAGAGATAGCCAATGCAACAGAGTAGCAATAAAATGGTACCCCAGTAGAAAACAAAAAAGTTTTATATTCCTTTTTTCAGACAGTTGCCAATACTTCATCTGAAGTGCAGTTCTGGAAACCTCATTATTCTGAGAGCATATCCTAATTAAAAGCATTTCTTGAGGAAAAATAGCTACAAATGAGATATAATGGTAACTTTTAAGCACCTCATCATTACCAGTAGAGTCTTTGTGATGCCTGTTTTTCAAAAAAGAGACAGACATGAGAACACGAGGATACAAGTTGAAAATACAGTAGGATCTTTCTTAGGAGGTATATGGAAGTATTATTTCCCAGTAGTATATGACTGATGTAATCTTTCTAAAGAAACACCAGAGTCAAAGACAGTAAGAGAATTTAAGATTAAATGGGACAACTATAAGATAATTCTTAAAGGAGTAATAGAAATAAACCATTTGGTGAAGTAGGATCTCCAGCTTGTCGGTTAGTTAAATGTGCAATCTAGTGGAACATGGAAGTTTTTGGGCCAGTTCACAAAAAAGATATACAGTCAGGAAAGAGTGCTACCCCAAGCATGAAATGGTTAGTAGTACAGATAACTCAGAAAGAATGATTGCCTGCTTCTCCATGATGAATATGAAAATGAGGAAACATGCAAACCTTTGTAGCTGAAATGTTATCTACTTACTTTTTTCAAATAATTACCTTATTGGCTGCTCTGAGATAAAAAGGGGAAAAGCAGCAGTTGGTGGTTCATGCCATTTTGTCCCATATAGTTTACTACAAGAAAAGCTTCTACAGTGGCAAATAGTGTCCCATCCATGGCAATATAGAATGACAGGCACTACAAGGCAAGTAAGTCTGAAGACCATTTGCACATTGCCAAATATTATCTTAAAGATGTATCTCCTACTTTCATAAGAGAAAGGCATGTCTGATCAGGACTGAACTTGTGGTTACTCACCCAATCATCTTGGTTAACCATGAAGGATGGAAGGTTGTCATTCTGCTGAACATGAGCAGAAATTTGCCCCAGAGATAAGGCAACTATTGTATAATTAATGTAGCCCTCCAACATGTTTTATTTACACTTTGGTGGAGGTCCATATCATTGGTCCAGGTGTTTATGTAGCCGTCTATCCTGTGAAGGTATAAGAATTCCATTAGGGAGCAGTCTTTGATGATATGGAATGTCAGATATGGAACTCCATACAGAATTATGTCAGAGAAAGAGTACAGAGATAGGGCTTCTAGTCTGTCCTGGTAGCTAAGGGCTTTTAGGCCAATGATCTTTTTTTTGTCCGGAATCTTCGGGGTCATTCTAGCTACATAATATTTCTGGCAAGGTACATGATGAAAGGGTTCCTGTGCTAATCCTTGCTGTAAATTAGGCAAAGTGCAGAGAGAAACAACATCATCTGACCTAGATGAGATATCTTTGGAAATTAGTTGTGCTAGATTAAAGGGTTTCCTAAATGAGCAGCCTCTAAAACCCAACATAACAGTAAGCTTCACTGTAATATGTGGTTATCTGAAAGAAAAAAAAATGGCTTTCTATAAAAATGTGGACAATAGAGCATAGCATCTTATAGGTTCATAGGTTCATAGGTTCATAGGTTCATAGGTTTATACTAGGCTATCTGCCCTAAGGCATTTATAAGCCTAGCCCAAATTATTGTGGCTTACGCCACCCCTTATATGAAAAAATACTGTGCCCATTAGTTTGTTGTGCCTATGTCCAGCAGTGACCCAGAGATGATTCCCGGGGTAAACCTACGATCTCCCATCCACAGGTCTAGATTTCTCTTGAACAGAGTCAGCGAGGTGCTCTGCCTCACATGGACCGGGATTTTATTCCACAGCATAGGGAGTCTCTGAGTGATAAATCTATCCCTCCAGCACATCCTATTTATATCCGTGCTAAGGTTTAAGTCGCTTGCTCTAGTGGTTTTGGTGGATTTGGATTTTTTGAGGTGGAGCATGTCCATTAATTCCGGGTTGGACATGGCCTTGTATGTCAGGCACATGTCACCTCTGAGCAGACGGTATGCGACTGAATAGAGCTGGAGTTTCTTCAATCTGGCAGCATATGACAGATTTTGGAGTCCCTTTATCCTTTTGGTGAAAGATGTCAAGAAATGCTCCTTGTTGCTTTTGATAAATAACCATATCAGATTAATGTTGCCTGTTTGAGGCAGTCATTTCATGTAAACTGTTTTCTATGTGTTTCACAGCACTGCAGGTAGTCATCATGACTCATGCACTACTCATGGGCTGCTTTCCTCCTCTTAGTAAGCCTCTCCAACTCTTAAGCTGCTATACCACTGAGGTTTTCCACTTGTTAGAGCCTCAACAAAGAAGGCAGTTTCAGCTGCAGAGCTGTATGCTAAGGTGGCATTTTAGGGGAGTGGTTAATGTTAAATAGCCATGTGGTCTCACCCAGAAATGCCAGTAGTTCCCAATTTACAAGGCCAGATGATTCAGAGATCTGCTCAAATGTAAATAATTTCACTGTTGGAGAAAAGAGTGACCACTGTAAAATTACAAGTCACCCATTCAGTCCTATGAGAGAATATCCCCTGCAGATAAGTTCAGGGAAGATGTGGGGGTGGGGTGTGTGTTAGTATGTGCATGCGTGTATGTTTCTGTAAGGGTGTGAATCAAGCTGATGACTCTGTGTGTGTGTGTGTGTGTGTGTGTGTGTGTGTGTGTGTGTGTGTGTGTGTGTGTGTGTGTCTGTATCTGCCAGGGTGGTCACAGTGGGGGGTGCAGGTCGTGGTGAGGTAGAAATCGGAATTGAGAGTATGAATGTGTTTTTCTGCTTGCGTGTGTGTGCTTGTCTTTTGGCGTGTTCATGTGAGTGAAAGGGTGAGTGTTTCTGTGACTGTGAGATTGAAAGTGGTGAGGGGCAGGGCTTGTTTGCTGATGGGTGGATATGTGTGTGTGGGGGGATGGGTGTAGGGTGATGCCTTTGCCCATGAAATTCATAACACACTAATGAGAACACTAATGTTAAAAGATCTGTTAGTACTTGTGTTGGCTACTGTGTAACTCTGAGGCATGCTAATGGCGAATAATGACGTGTTTCTTATTGTGGCCATTGCCGCCTCTGAATCACATTTTCACACCACTGCAGTAATTGAATGACCTGCGATAGGCAATTACTATGAGCAGTGAGCCTTTTTCTGAATTCCAGGGAACGTATGTTGCCCTGATAATAACTCAGCTCTCTCACTTTGCAATAAGTGGACTGCTCGTCTTTTTCACTCTACACTTCTTGTTACTTGGATTCCATCTTGGAGCCCTTTCTTGCTGTTACTGCACACCATACATACAGTATACAGTTTGTTACCATTGTGTATTTGTGTATTACAATATGTTGCCTTGATGTTGTGTGACCATATGGATACCATGTATCCATCTCTTTCCTGCTGATTCCTTAGTTATCTGGGAGGAGTGGGCTCCATGACAGCTCAGGACAGCAGCCCATTTTAGGGCAGTAGGCTCTGCCTTGCTCTTCTGTAGTTTTTGGAAAATGGCCCCATATCAGCAGTAAAATATATATGTCTCTATAAATTTCTTTTAAAATACAACATTAACAGAAACCTCTGATCTTATATTATTTAAAATATGTAGAAAATGTAAGCTTCTTACTAGCAAATAAAGGATAAGTTAGTCACTGTGTTTCTTTCAAATGAATTTCTAGGTAGATGAAATTTGTCAGTAGAGTAAAATATGTATTTAAGATGTGTGGATCCTTCCTTTATATGGTTCAGGATTATAAAGGAGCTGTAACATATGTTGGCCAATAAATCATAACAAAAACAACACCGAAGGCAAGCTCGGAACACCCTTAATGTACTTTATTTAGCGCTTTCATCCCACATTCAAAGACATGTTGGCCAATGGTAGGACACAAGGGTTGGAACCATTCCTGCGCAGGACAAATATGTACATACATATATACACACACAGACATACAGAAATAGAATGAAAGACACAAACATGCACATGTGTATACACACACACACACACATACACACACACACACACACACACACACACACACACACACACACACACACACACACACACACACACACACACACACACATCTACAAGTAATTTGGAATACTGCTAATTCAAATCATTAGTACATTTTTGACATTTAAAAGGAATCTGAAAAAAGTGGAGCCTCTGGTGAAAACGTGCACACACACACACATATCTATATATATATATATATATATATATATATATATATATATATGGAGGATATGAGGACTCCACACAGAAGTTACCTCCTCTGGGAAAGGATGGGCAGAACCAAGTGCTGTGAGGTAATAGTGTTAAAGATTGCACCACTGTGTCACTCCTGAATAAACATACACTTAATAAATATTGATTACTGCTTAATTATTGTTTTAAGTTAAGAAACAGCAGTTGACATTCACAAAGAACATACCTTGGGACAATGTAAGGCTCCATTAAGTGGACTGTTGGCCAGCTAGATTTGTGCACCTTATATATATATATTAGCAAATGCATTAAAAAACAGTCTCCCTGCATGTAATCAGTGATCATTTGATTTAGTTATAATTGTCTAAACATAATGAATCAAATTTACTTTTGCCTATGGGGTCACTTTAAGAGTGTAATTAGGAATATTATTGAAGGAATAATGTTTGATCAAGCCATATCTGACTAGTCACTTAATTTCCGAAGAGGAACTACCTATTTATTGTTGTTATGAAGACAGAGAATGAGCGGTGAATAATAAATCCAATTAAATGTTAATGAAGCTAATTGATTCATTTCAGATTTTTTTTAAAAAAAGTTATTTTTTCTGTGACCAAGTATAATAATAATGCCAGTAAAGTACAGGAGGTGAATACTGGGCCCTGTTATTTAAACTGAAAGATAAGTTCACGGGTGGTTTCTAAGGGAAACAAAACAGTGGATGAATGGGTATCATGGCATAAATACGTTTTTTATCTTTCTTTTATTACAAAACTGTAACATTATATAACATCATAACAACGATAAGAACAAGCTACAATAACTTTATCAGTGAAGAAAGCCGAGAAAATATTGTGATCCATTAAAATCAGATGAATAAGTCAGATGAGACTACAAACCACAACTGTATTAAAAGTTCAGATATCACAGCCATGGAAAATTTAAGTGATAACAAAATAAACTATAAGATACCAGAAATGAACAATAAACCAAAATTTTGCATTTCCAACAATTTAAAGAAAAATATTCAAAAGTGATGATTTCTGCTACTTGGAGCACAACTGAAGAAGATAGGGGTACAAACTCCTTATTTCAAAAAATTAATTTAATATTCACACCCAAATTAAGTATTGATCCCCACCCACAATTTCTCCCTGAAAATCTTCACACTGCTTTATCTTGGGCGTGACTAAGAGATTGTTGGGATTTGCATTTTGAATATGCTAAAGCCTATACATCTAATGCAAAGCAATTCTGTATTCACAATAAGCTACATTAATATTTTCTCTTGAAAGAACCAAAATGGCAAAATAGGTTAAACTGTCTGCTATCCAGGCTTAATGTATAATGTTTCTGTGAAGCCTATATTAAGAACTAAAAAGAAACTACCTTACACTTTAATGTTACTATGGATACAATGTTTATTATGTAATTAGGATTTTATGCTCATTGGTTGTACTTATCACAGGTTTTAAATGATTAATTAACTGAAGTATTTCTTAAGTTATGTTATCTTGATAGATTCACTACAAGAATTACAATGTAAAACACAATCTCTTTACAATAAGATTTTACATGTTTTAGTAGCAGTAGTTTATCCTAGTATTGGTCTTCATTAGTTTTGGATTGTTATCAGAAGATGTCTGAGTCTCAGTTGTGTATTATTGTTGTTCATATTACTACTGAGTCTCCAACAAACATGTTTTGTCTAATATACAGATGAGAAATATATTGCTAAGTTTTCCAACTGTTTTAACTCCCTTATTGATGACAACTTTTTTCCAGAACAAAAAATTGCATTCATGAGTGACAACTACTTTCATCTTCATATTATGGCCCAGGAGTCAACAAGGTAACTGCTTTTTATAAACTATTCATCCCCCTATGAAAATACTTATTTAAGGAAAAAGATTATATTGATACCTTACAATGTTTGCTGCCTTTTTGTACTTAAGCTTATTCATGGCGAAATAGCTTATACTATGCTGTATACCAGATGGCCCTGTAGGAAATACAGCACTCAGTTACATAAATATTACAGTCTTGCATTTGTGGCAAAGATAGAACTGTTTTATTTATTATTTAGTCAACATTTATTTACAGGGAAAGTCCAACTTGAAACAAAGCCAATTTTCAGCAAAGGCCCAGGGAGAAACGTTCCAGATGCATGTCTTTGTAACGTGGGAGGACACTGGCACACCCAGAGGAAACCCACACAAACACAAGGAAGACATACAGACTCTGCACAGAAGGCACTCCAGCCAAGAATAGAACCAGAGAATACCTCTTGCTGTGAGGCAACAATGCTATCGCTGCACCACTGCGCCATTCAGCTAGATATCATTCCTAATGTTTATCACATTGAGCTACTGAGCCACTTAGATGAGCACCTTTATTCTGTTTCATTAAATGGCGATAATTGTAGAAAACATTGCATTGGTGGAAAGTGAATTAAAAAGCACATCTATTAAACATATTTAAAAGCTTAAACTCAAGCATTGTATATTTTAAATAATATAAACCAAATAGTAAAAAGATAGCAAATTTGAAAAAAAAAGTCAAACACTGCATGATATCTAAGAATAAGCAACAAAACCATATAATTAAATAAATGAAAACTGAAGAAGTCTAAAACCAGATGAAGTACCTGTCCTCAGGTGTACCTAGACCCTGATAAACAGGTGGTGTTTCAGGAACCACATGAGAAAGAATAGTTCACCCTAATCTGGAAAGGTAGTGTCACTATTCTTGTGTATTCAAATATGGGGATGAGGCTTGGTTGTTCATTTAAGTTGTTTATTACACACAAACATATAAGGATGGATGACTGGAATATAAAACCTAAATTAACTAACTAACTGACTGACTGCTACACACATACATGCTTTCACTCCGGCTGCTCACTCAAAATGGCACTCTTGTTTTGCACATGCTCAGTACTTATATGCATGCGCCCATAGACTGGAATGGCTCTTAATCTTTATCCTCCCTCTTTGACTATTCTGTCATGTAAATGAAAATGACAATTGGATGAGCATGACAATTATACAGACATATACAAACAATAACAATCATGTCCAGGTTGCCGTGTATCTGGCTTTAGGTCTTGAGATATGACCTGACCTCATAATGTAATAATCAGAACTGGGTTTACAGGGACAGGCACTAGGGAATGTTCTGCTTCAGGATTTTCAGGGATACTTTCAGGAACAGGAACAGATGATGAAATGTTCTCTGGAACAGGAACATTGGACAAATTACTCTGAGAATTAGAGTCTCCATTACAGACAAGATGCTATAACACTGGCTCGGACACCAGTAGTAAATGCTTCTGATTCCATCTGAATTTCATACCTTATGACTCAGTGATGTATGATCTCAGTTCCTCACACAAATGTTTCACAAGTCCTATTTGGTCAAATACTTTTGCTAACTGCATCCTCACTATCTCTTCTTCTTTTAACTCATTCACTCTGGAGCAGCTCAGAAAATGCTGCCTGCTTACTTCCACCATGGGAACAACAGTGCAGCCTGAGCTCATTTTCTGATAATCCATTTGTAATACCATACAGAAAACAAATGATCATAACTCTTTAACCATAATAGCTAGATTAAAATGTAAATGCAAAAGTTGTTCAGCAGACAATGACCTTTCCAACAGTGTAAATATTGATAGTGCGTATTTAAGTCATTATTAAATATTTGCCAAGGAATGATGATATTGTACATATTTTTTACCTTTTTGGTTAAAGAAATCACAATATCTTGGTGAATGTACCATGTAGACCCATTGTAATTGATTTGTTTGTATGAATGTCAGCTTTAAAATGATACCTTAACCATTACTGTGGTGCTTCACTACGGAGATATTCACAGAAATATGATTAATATTATATTTCTCATAACTGATAAATAAACAAAGCATAATATCTCATCACCTGTAACAGACAGAGACTACATATCAGTGTACAAGTTGTGTGGCTCAATGTCAGCTTCAAAATGATGCAACATTTGTGTTGTCACCATACTCCCTTGCAAAGATATGGGCATAATAATGAGAAATATTGCAAATGTATAATTTTCATAATCCTACAATAATAAACTGTGTTACAGACAAAGTTCATTTACCATGTTGTAAGTAGTATTACTGTCTTCAAAATGAGATATTACTTGGGACATTGATGTGCTCCTTTGCAAAGTTATTTACCAAAATATGAAATAAATCATAGTTTCCATAACTTAAGTCCTAAACAAACCCTGATATCTGTACATGTGTACAGCATACAGGCAAAGTTCTTTTACCATGTTGTAACTATTAAAACTGTCTTTGGAATGAGGTATTACATAGCACATTGACATGCTCCATTGCAAAGTTATTTACCAAAATATGAAAAACATTCATAAATTTCATAACCTTAGTCCTAAACAAACTGTAATATTTGTACATGTGTAAAGGCCACAGGCACAGTTCTTTTACCATGTCATAAGAACTAACACTGTCTTCAAAATTAGGTATTACCTAGCACAATTACTTGCTCCCTAGCAAAGTTATTTATCAAAATATGAAAAAAAAATAATTTCCATAACCTAAGTCCTAAACAAACTGTGATATCTGTACATGTGTAGAAAATACAGACACAGTTCTTTTACCATGTCATAAGGACTAACACTGTCTTCAAAATGAGGTATTACCTAGCACAATTACTTGCTCCCTAGCAAGGTTATTTATCAAAATATGAAAAAAAAATAATTTCCATAACCTAAGTCCTAAACAAACTGTGATATCTGTACATGTGTAGAACATACAGACACAGTTCTTTTATCATGTTTTAATGACTAACACTGGGCCAGATTCATGATGGCTTGCACGGAGTCTATGAGTAGAGTAAGACTCCATGCAGCCATCATGTCCAACGAGCGATCCACGAACAGCCTGTAGGGGCATGTAAGAGAGCTCCTAGCACATCTCTTACATGGAGAGGGCTGTGATATGCAAATTACCTCACTTGCAGCCGAAAGGCATGCAAATGAGGTAAATTTGTGATCCAGGAAACAGAAACCTGTCCAAGTAGGAGACGTGTTAGCTGCAAAAATGTACTCAGTTGACAACTGAGTACCGTTCTGCAAATAGCACAATGGAGCCTTGTCAGCTCCAAATAAAGGTTGCATATGGTTGAGGAAGCATGCCAATGGCCAAATATACGGCCATTGGAAAGCTTCCCTGATGCAAAATTAAAATAAAAATATTTTTTTTTGGCGATTTCCGATGTTTAAGTGTAGTGCAGCGCCGTGCAAATGGGGTACGCTATAAAAATCATAAAATAAGGCAATAAAAGCCACAAACATGGAATTTATGAAAATTGTCTAATTTCAATGTAAGGGAATAGCAGGCTGAAGACAACATGGCCACCGAGTAGGGGTTGCTAAGGGGAGAAGCCCAGTCTAGGACATGTAACCAAGCATTAGTAGGCAATCCTATGTAAATGAGTGTTAGGATAGTGAATCATACTTTTACATAGAAAATTAGCACAGTCAGTGGAGTGTAGGAGTAGGATATGGGGAGAAACAGAGTAGGAGATAGGTGACATCACAAGGGGGGTATGTATGAAAGTAGTGCAGCTCATTGGAGGACAGTGGCATCTGTTAGGTGTCAGTTAGACATCATGGAAAGAGGTATGTCAACAGGTAGGCCAGGGAAAGCCAAGAAATGGAAGGTGTATACTGTGGATAACACCAAAGTTTCTTGCTGAGCGGGTATGCACACGTGTGCACGCCTGTAAACTTGAGTAAGACAGAGTGCACGCGTGGAAGCGTGAGTGTGGGTGTTTAAGCTGGAGTAAGCATGTATAAGGCTGTTGGAAGACGTGTAAACTTGTTTGCACTGGTGTGCATGCGTTTTAGCCTGAATAAGCAAGTTTTAGTCCGTCTAAGCATGTATGCGCGTGTGTGAGTTGCTGTGAGCATGTTTGCGCTTGTATGCGCGCTGCTCCCCCCTGAGGAAACAGAAAGGAAAAAGGAAGCACAAAAAATAGCAGGAAGCTACCAGGTGATACTAGTTGAGCTAGCAGGTGAAAACAATCTGAATCAGGCAATAACACAGGCAGAGCACTAGCCTAGCCCAGCCCAGTACTTAAAACTCTGCAAACAACAGTGCAGTTTGTTTCTCACAAGAGACACTGAAACACTGGAGTATGCTATGAGAAGTGAAAACTGAAAAAGCTTCACTCAGACAAAAAATGCTAGGGGCTGCCATTGCTGTTATAAGACAACATATGCAACATGCTGAGGGTGGTGACAATGCAAATGCTGCCGGACAACCCACAGTGAAGAGACAGAGAAGAGTGTACAGGCCCAGGGTCACCTACAAGGGGTTACATGAGCTGGAGATAGTGGAGCGCTATAGAGTGGACAGAGACCTCCTGCAGCAAATTGTGGAGCTGTGCAGGCCACGCCTCACACACAGAACCAACAGAGGGGAACCCATCCCAGTGGAAACCAAGGTATGTGTTGGCCTAAGAATACTAGCAACAGGTACCTTTCAGAGACCAACTGGTGATATGATGGGGATATCACAGGCATCAGCATCCAGGGTACTGCACCAGTTCCTGGATGCCATGACAGCACATGTCAGTGATCATGTATATTTCCCCAATTCCCGTGAGGTATTGGCCAGCAATATGCGTCTCTTCCAGCAAATAGCAGAATACCCTGAGGTAGTGGGTGCAATAGACTGCACGCATATACGCATCAAAGCACCAGCCGGTGAGCAGGGTAGGGCCTACATTAACCGCAAGGGCTTCCCCTCCATCAACTGCCAGGTCGTGTGTGATGCCCAGAGCATAATAATGAATGTGTGTGCTGGCTGCCCTGGAAGCTACCATGATTCCCATATCTGGCATCTGACACAGCTGTACCATACATTTGCCAATAGGGACATCCCACATGGTCACTTAGTGGGGGATGCTGGCTATGCACTGGAGCCGTGGCTGATAACACCCATCAGAAATGCACACACACCTGAACAAGAATGCCATAATGAGGCACACACACAAACACAAAATGTAATTGAGCGTGTATTTGGGTTGCTCAAGTCACGGTTCCGGTGCCTGGACACATCTGGTGGAGCCTTGCAATACTCACCAACTACATGTACCCAAATTGTCATGGTATGTGCTATGCTACATAATATGATCCTGTGAAAACAGCTGCAACAGGACCAGCATAGGCCTGGACCAAACAGCCCCCCACCAGTGCCAAGGCCATCACAGGCACAGCGTGACTTGGAGGAGGAACAACCTGAGCCTGCCCCAGTAGGCAGATGGAGGTGTGCCCAGTATGAATTGGCCTTGGCAAAGAGGCAATGCATAGCACATACACTGGCTCAGTAGGAACCCTGGAAAGGATACCTCTCTCTGACTTGCACATATAGTAAAAGGGATACCTAACTTGACACTACCTGTTTCCAAACATGTATAGGGAGTGCTCTATGCGCATCTGACATAGGCAGCCCTGCAGCACCACCTGAGGCATGATTGCCATATGTTAAGCAATGTAAGGTAGTGCTAAACAGTATTTACCACCATGTTGTATATGCAAACTTGATGACCTTCAGTAGCATCCTACCCTCACCAAACATGAGGCCACAATATGAAGACAAGATGATCAATAACAACAATTGGCTTAAGTATTGGTGTCAGTGAAAGGGGATTCAATGCCTATCAGCCTGGGATGAGATGCTCGACAACACATGATACTTTGCTAGGGATGGATTTCACCTATCACCTGTGGCTTATTGGATATTGCCAAAGGCTCTTGTCACCCCCATAGTGCCTTTTCTAGGTAAGGCTCAAAACACAAACCCACCTCCATAGGTATTACAAGGGATAAGAAAGTAAAAGTAATATAAACCAAACTGCAACTCAGCTTCCCGGATCAATGAAGGCAGTCCTCCTTATCAAGTGGGTACCACCAATAATTCCACCTTATGGTTCGAAGAATAATAATTCCAAAACGGACTCGACACCAAAATGGTTCAAAGCTTTATTACATAAAATAACTTCAGATTTAGCGCTTTCGTCTCCTTACCGGAGACCTCTTCAGAATCAATTAATAACCACTGACATCATTTATGTAAATGAAATCAATTGTCTTAAAAAATCTTTGTATTTTTAAGACAATTGATTTCATTTACGTAAATTGACTTATTGAAGGCAATTAACTGTGATTAGTATGATATAAATATGTGATGTCAGTGGTTATTAATTGATTCTGAAGAGGTCTCCGGTAAGGAGAAGAGAGCGCTAAATCTGAAGTTATTTTGTGTAATAAAGCTTTGAACCATTTTGGTGTCGAGTCGGTTTTGTAATTATTATTCTTCGAACCATAAGGTGGAATTATTGGTGGTACCCACTTGATAAGGAGGACTGCCATCATTGATCCGGGAAGCTGTATTGCAGTTTGGCTTATACTACTAATTTACATTTCTTTTTAAAGTAAAAGTAATGCTACTCAATGCCAGAAGTCTAAACTGCAAGATGCACGCACTCCAAACACTCCTCAGCATGGAGAATGTTGATATCTGTGCAGTAACAGAAACCTGGTTCAAGGCTCTCAAGAGCACCCTAGCATTCACAGGTACACCTCATACCATGCTTTACAGCTGCAAAACATGGAACAAACTACAAAAGGAGGGTGAGTATCAATATTTGTCAAAGATACCCACACCCCCAGGTTGGTGGCACAGCATGAAGCATCAGAGACTACCCATGTGTAACCAACAGTGGGTAAAACCGCCTTCAAGTTCATAGACTGCTACAGACCACCCTTCTAAACCCAGGAACCACACTTGGCCGACTGGAGAACACATAAAAATATGAAGATCTCCCCAAACGCCATTATATTGGGCGGCTTCAACTACCCTAACATACACTGGGAGCATTACCCTAGCTCCAACACCCTAGGTCAAAGGTTCCCAGAATTTATAAACCAAAATGCTATGGAACAACTTGCTACCACTCCCACAAGAGGGGAAAACATACTGGACCTGATCATCACCAACATGGGGACTCTATGCCCAAGACCAGAAGTGTACGATCACACCAGATAGTAATCTCACTGGATATTCACATCCCCACCCCAGCCCATGGCCAGAAAACCACAGTGAAAAATGTTCACTAAAGCATATGTCACACACCTCAAAACTGAGGTGGAATCCTTTATAGCCCCTGTGTCTGTGGAAAATACGGCCCAGACCTCATAACCCTTTACAAACGCATTCTATGAACACTGTCAGGAATGCATGGATCATGCAATCCCAAATAAAACCAAGACCCAGTCCTCCAAAGGCAGGTATCCTGTTTGGTGAACCCCAGCCATAAACAAACCATACAATACAAGGAGGAAGCTACTATATGATAGATCCAAATCACAAAAAGGGAAGCCATCTCTGACCAGTATTATTGAAAAAGAACGTCCACACATAAAATTGTCTAAGGCCATCTGTGAGATAAAAATCGTACAGGACACCAAGGATAATCACAAGGCATTCTTTACTTATTGTAGGAACCTGTGTGGGAATCCCCAGATATGTTCAGAATTAGTCCAAAATGACAAACAATACAACAAACCCACAGACACAGCCAACATCCAAGCTGACAGGTTCAGTGCAAACTCCCCCCCCCCCACCAAAAGGGCAAATATCTATCCCAGTAGAGTGCTAGCTCCCTGACATCGCAGATGCTCAGGTAACAGCCAGCCTCTCCAAAGCAAAACACACAGCATCAATGGGACCAGACGGTGTCCTGGGCTGTGTCCAACATGAACCCCAAGAAGAATTGAACACACACATAAAACCACTGTTCAATGTCAGCCTTAACACATGATATGTACCCAAAGAGCAGTGTACAGCAACAGTGGACCCTCTCCACAAAGGTGGTGCCTCAACGGATACTGCAAACAATCGTCCCAGAAGCCTGACTAGGTTGGTCTGCAAAGCTATGGAAAGGATCATCATGGACCTCAAAAATAAACATATTGGGGACACACAGACACTGGATCCTACCCATTTTGGCTTTGTTAAGGGCAGATCCTGCCTCTTAAACCTGGTTGAGTTATTTGAAACAGTCACCAAGGCCATCGACGAGGGGATGGTGGTCCACACAGCCTACCTGGACCTTGCAAAAGCCTTCCATACAGTACCCCACTTGGTCATCATAGATAAGATCACCAGCTTCAATAGAAACCCCTATGTCACTAGATGGGTGGCAAACTGGCTCAAGGACAGAACCCACATGGTCTGAAATGCTGCAACCATGTCAGACCACAAACCAGCTGCAAGTGGCATCCCACAAGGCTCATTCCTGGGACCTCCCTTGTTTGGTATATATTTCTCAGAGGTACAGGCCAACACAGAAGGACTGTTTGTGAACAAGTTTGTAGATGACTGCAAACTGGGCGCCATAATCGACCCTCCAGCTGACACAAAGTATCCTACAAAAGGGCCTCATAGAAACAGACAACTGGTGCCAGAGCCATGTCCTCAAGCTAAACACAAAACAGTGTATAGTCCTCCCCTTTGTCAAAAACTAAGTGCCCACAAATTACTACATATGTGGTAACCCATTAAGTATGTAAGAAGTGACCTGGGGACCCAAGTCGATAGCAATCTCATATTCGACAACCATGGGGCCAAAGTGTTCAGAGAAACATTTCATATAGCCCACCTAATCATGAAGGTAATCACATCTACATCAGTGGAGGTCATTGTGCCTCTTAACTCATCCCTCATCCGGCCCATAATTGAGTACAATGCCCCTTGTGGGATGTACCTTTTCAGACACCTGCAGCAGCTGGAAAGACCACAAAAGTACCTCACCAGGAGGATCAAAGGGCTCAAACACATGCCAGTCACTGCCTGGTTAAAGAAACTGCAGCTCCACTCAGTGGCATACTGCCTGCCCAGAGGTGATCTGTGCCAGATGTATAAAGCCATGTCCAACCTGGAATCAATGGACATGCTACACCTTGGAAAATCAGAATCCCATCAAGCTATGCGCTCAAGAGACCTGATCCTCAGGACTGAAATAAATAGGACATGTTGGAATGACAGATCCATAACCCAGAGGCTCCCCCCACTCTTGAGTAAACTCCCACTCCAGGTTAGCCAGAGTCCCTCATTGACTCTCTTCAAGAGGAATCCTGATGAGTGGATGGGAGATTGTAGGTTTACCCTGGGTATCACTTATGTCACTGTTAGCCAGAGGCACAGTATACTAACCATGAAAATGTAATGGCAAAGTCCACTTACAATGTGTGTTGAAAGCCAAACACACTCTGGCTAGGATTATAAATGTCCTAGAGCAGATAGCCTAGTATGAACCTATGAACAGAATCACACACACCAAGTAGTGCAACTGTGGTCACTGTGGAGTAATGTTTGCCAATGTCCACCCAAGTTGGTGAATACACAGCAATGTTGGACAAGCCTGGTTTAAGTAGGCCATGGCTGATCAAAATGCAACATGCTCATAGTTGCCCAACTGGCCCTTAACTAGTCTGGTCTGCGCAGTATGAGCATTTACAGCAATGATGGGACTCAAACCCACGATACTGTGCACCATAGTGAAAGTACTGAACCACTACACCATGACAGTATTGCAGTGTTCACCCAGTATAAGAGAATGTTGCCAAGTCTTTGCAAACTATCCCATGGAAACCCTGCAAGCACAGCATAATCCCTGTTGAGTTATGACACAAAGGAGTCTGGCAGTAAGAATACAACATGACTTCCAACACACACAGTATTAATGTCAATATTGGTCATGTTCACACACAACCACAAATGTAGTGGACTTCAGATCACAACATATGGAAAGGTCACACTGGGCATGCTCACACACTTGGATAAATGAGACACATGTCAGGCAACAAACCATGGAAAGCCTGAACTGGGCATGCTCACACACTTAGGCCATGTCTGAGTATAGCAGTCAGTCACACATATCTGGCAGTTGTATGTGTTAAGCCAGGAACCTCCCACGATCCAGCAATCTACCCTGTGCACACAGTTAAATGACAGCAGACACATATATTAATATACTGGAACCCTGTCATGATCAAACATGTTACACAGATACACACGTTGTTCAAAGAAACTATGAAAGCTACGGCATTAAAGACCTGCAAACAGTAGCAGCAACAAATATTGTGCATCCCAAACATAAACATAGATGCAGAGGTGAATACTAGGCTGTCTGCCCTGGGGAATTCATAAGCCTAGGCAGAGTGTATTTGGCGTCTGCCTCCCCAGTAGAGTAGCCTACTGTGCCTCTGTAAAGTAGGTCACAGAAGGCACCCTTTAAGGCTACTTTGCTGTGCCTCTGTCAAGCAGGGACACAGTGGAGATCCCAGGGGTGAATTCGCAATTTCCCATCCATGCGGCTGTATTTTGCTGGAAGAGGGTTGGTAAGGGGCTATGTCTAACTTTAATTGGGATTCAATTCCAGAGTGAGGGGAGCCTATGAGTAATGAATCTGTCCCTGCAGCATGTCCTATTTATGTTTGTGCTGAGGTTTACGTCCCTGGAGTGTGTAGCTGTAAGGGTCTTGGATGTTATGAGGTGGAGCATGTCCATTACTTCTGGGTTTGAAATGGCTGTGTACGTCAGGCATAGATTACCTCTGAGTAGGCATTAAGCAACTGAGTAGAGCTGGAGATCCTTTAGCTGAGCTGCATAGGACATCTGTGTGTAGCCCATGATTCTCTTGGGGAGGTACTGTTGTGTTCACTGTAGTTGCCACAGGTGTTGGGTAAGGTACACCCCAAAAGAGGCATTGTAGTCAAACATGGTCCTGATGAGTGAGTAGTAGAGGGCCACAATGACCTCACATGATCTACATGCAAACACCCATGTGAGAAGGAGGGCTATACAAAGTTCTTAGCAATGACTCCCTGTCAATGTGATTAGCAAAGGAGAGGTTATGATCTATCTGGGTCTGTTATGTAGTAGCTTCCTCCTTCTGTTGTACAGCTTATATATGGCTGGGGTCAACCAGACAGGCCTCCTGTTTTGGAGGAGTCATGGTTTTATGTGGGATAGCATGATCAATGCATACCTGCAGCTGCTCATACAATGCGTTTGTAAAGAATTCTGCAGATTGGTCTGTATTAACCTCCAGCACGGGGCCTCTGAAGTATTCCCCCCCAGTCCTCACAAGTGCAAAGTCTGCTTTTGAGAAATTCTTTACAGTGATTTCCTTGGCTGGGTGTGGGGACGGGATATGGATGTCCAGGGAAAGTTGATCATGGTCTGATCTTAACAATGACAGTTCTACCTCTGGTGTGGAACATAGAGTTCCCATGTTGGTGATGATCAGGTCCAATATGTATTCCCCCTAGTGGGTGTGGTGACTGGTTGTGCCATAGCACATGGATTCACAAATTGTAGTGGCTGTAGGGTGATTTTGAGGGCTTGAGTAGTATCCCCAGTCAATATTTGTGTACCTGAAGTCAACCACTATAATGGTGTGTGTGAAGACCTTAATATCCGACACTGTTCCCAGGAAAGCCAAGTGTGGTTACTGGGTATGGGTGGGTGGTCTGAACTACACACCAAACAAAAGGCAGTTTTGCACAATGGTAGGTGTATATGTATGGCCTGTCATGCTTAGTGCAGTGGGACCAACCCAGAGGTGTGTGTATCTGTGATGTATATGGATACACCCCCTACTTGTGTTCTGTGTCACAAGTCCTGTGGTCACGAAGCATGGTATAGAACATAACCTGGCAGTGCCAGTGTGCATATGTGACCCTGAACTAGGTTTCTGTGAATGCACAGATATTGTTATCCCCCATATTGAGGGATAGTTAAAGATGTACATTCTTCTTCAGAAAGACTGATGATGTCAGCACCCTATAAATACAGCAGGAGAAGGAAAATCATCCAGTAATGAGAATAGCGTGCGGTGTTAATGTGTCTGCCTCAAATATCATAACATAGTTAGGTAGGGGTTTGAATCCTGCAAACGCTGTGTGTGTGTGTGTGTCTGTAATTCTTTGTGAAAGGAATGGCCATTTTGAAGACTGGGATAACACACTAAAATATGTACATTCTTCTTTGGAACTACTGATGATGTCAGCACCCTATAAATACAGCAGGAGAAAGAAAATCATCCAGTAATGTGAATAGCATGCTGTGCTAATGCATCTCTCTCAAAGGCCAAAATCTAGTTAGTTAGGGGTTTGAATCCTACAAATGCCATGTGTGTGTTTGTCACACAGTTTATGAATGTGTTGTGTATTTTGCTTTCATTATTGTATGACATATTATTATAACAGTAATTGCCATGCACACATCAGGTATGTGTTTGCCAATACAGATATGTACCTGTGACCTATAATAGTTCCTATGTGTGAAGCCTGCCCCATATGAATACAGTTGTTACCTTTGCCGCCATGTGCCACAGCTTACCAGGCCTTAGGCCATACATGTATGTTGGCGACAATGCAAGCTACTGCAGTGATCTGTGTCCTAGGCCAACTATGTGACACACACCCATGAAAGCTTTGATAGATTAATGTGGGTGACGGTTCATGTCTGCAGTATATGTCAGACATGTTAAAACATAGCAAAGTCTGTGAGTGATGGCCATCCAGTGTAGGTGTATGGCAACTGTTGCCGATATGCATACAGACACCTTCTTGCTTAGGTGATACACAGAGGGACTGCAGAATACCTTTGGAAATGTGAATATCACAGGATAGACAAGATAACACCTGTCCACATGTACACACCATTACCAGTTCTACATGATGGGTGCTACCGCCTACATGGTACTGTTGGAATACTATGTTAACTACATGCCGATGACAATGCCACAGTAGCGTTACAGCAATATACCATGGCTTGGACAACAGGTATCTGTCCATATGATACCCTTGTGGTGGTTAGGTGTGTCATGTGTAGAATGCATTGTAGGCCACTGTATGTATTTTCAGTCATGGATGGACATATCCATAGTGTGTTTGCATGTACTTGAGACTGCTATATGCTAAAGGGTATTGTTCCCAGGGATGTGTGGGGCTCAGTAACAATGGCTACTGGTATAGTGTAGTACTGCAGGGATATCACTGACACCAGGTTCCTACATCTGTGTATCTGTTGAGGAGACACCATGTAATGACCACTGAATGTCAGGCTATGTAAGCTGTGTATACTACCAGAATGCAGACCATTGACATGTGGAAACTGTATCACCCACAGCATACTGTCAAACCATGTCATGTTCCATGCTGACCATGTTTACAAATGTACACCTGCAAATCAGTGATGCAAACATCACACATGTACTGTCCACACCCCAACACATGCAGGCACAGGTACACACAACAGCCATGTGGCACATGTGCAGACAGTACACTTTGGGAATTAACACTGGTGTATACAAAACTGCAATGACAAACATAGTTAATGCATCATGCATGCTCGAATCTACCCACAACAATATCATTACACTGTACTGTTAACAACATGATAATATTACTACAGTGCTATGTAGTCACCCTGTGCATCAGTGCCATGCTATCCTGTTCCAGCATCAATGTTACAGATGGCAGGAGGTGGCACAGTTTCATCATATGCACAGGGTGTGTACTTGGTTTGCCAGAGTCTGCCACTGACACATCCAATCGACATGTATGTGTGTGTGTGCTAGTGAGGGACAACAGTACAAGATGGGGCAACATTGCTGCGATGTGTGTGTGTATGTGTTAGCCCTAGGTGTTAGCATTATGTGTGTGTGTATGCATGCACACAGTTCCACCATGTGCCTGTCATATACGGGTGTTTGTGGACAGCCACAGACTGTACCTGCCAGGTCATACAGGTCACTGTCTCTGGCCACAGACACGGTACCTGTGCCTGGCAGGGGTGCTACGGACAGTATCAGGTACTAAGCCAGACTGGGTACTGTCATCAGAAGCAGTGGGTTGTTGACTGGACACGTCCCTGCTGGGACTGTCCAGAGCCACGTGCACGTGGTCTTCTAGGACGGTCTAATGACAGCACAGACCCAGCATTGCTGGGGCTGGTACTGGCACTATGGGAGCGGCTGTGGGTTTGTTGTCATCCACGATGACTGGCAGCTGATAATGTTGCTGGCAGACATCCACGTCAATGCCTCAACCATCCTGCACTGTCCTGGCTCCTGGACATGTAGTTGTGGAACAGATCTAATGTCCCCCCCCAATGTCTATCAATGACCTTGCTGATGTTACGGATGGCAGACGCAATGTCACGCATGGTGTCATTCATAGTGGTGCGATGTGCTCTAAGCTCCCTCAGACCCTGTCTGGTGTACCGTTCCATACGTGCCTGTGTCTGCATTATAGCCCGGAACATAGCTGAGGTTGATAGACCTCTGTGGGCACGTCTGACAGGGGCAGTACGACCACGGATGCTCCCAAGAGAACCCCTGGACATCTGCCTGTGTGGTACCATGTCAGGAATCTGGCCATGGCTGCTGTGAGGGGATGCATGTGCCAATGATACCACACTACCCTGGTCAATGCCCACTGTATGTTGTCCCTCAGCTAAGGACATTGGTGACAATGGATGTATCGGCAAGATGACTGTGCGCATTGATGGGGTTGACTGCTGTGTACTGTCAATTGGATGACCAACGACAGACCCTGTCACACCTCCCTGTGCCATTACACATGTATCATCATTAGCACTATCCCCAGCAGTGGCTTCAGGTTCCCTGCTGCACTCCACCAGAGCAACATCAGAACCTGTGAGAGGTAGATAGGAAACACAGTTTACAAATGTGTACACGATATTAGTGCACAGGCACACATGCACACATGCACACAGGCACACATGCACACAGGCACACATGCACACATGCACACAGGTGCACATGCCACATGCACACATGCACACAGGTGCACATGCACACATGCACACATGCACACAGGCGCACATGCACACATGCACAGAGGCACACATGCACACAGGTGTACATGCACACATGCACACAGGCACACAAGCACACAGGCACACCCCTCAGTACAGCAGATACAAACACAGACACACCTGCAATCCAACACATACACAATACTGTTTTAGGGTGGGTGACCGTTTCACAAGGAAAAACATCACTGCACATGTGTCAGCATGCAGGTTATGTGTTGGACAGGAACATGCAGTGCAAATGTAGACAGCCCTTGTTAATAACAGTATACATGTACTTGATGCTTGTGTGTAGTTGTTCAGTGATTGTCTCCACCCTGGGACGCAATGTGTACAAAGACATAACAATATTGTGCAAGTGTTACAAGCTGTGGGTGCATAGATTTGCACACACACACACACACACACACACACACACACACACACACACACACACACACACACACACACACACACACACACACACACACACACAACACATGACCGTGCTACACAATAACAGCTATGTGTACTTTTGGTCAGTGGAACTGGATGTGGTGTAGTAACGTGAACCATGATCAACATGCTTCTTGTGGTCAGTCAACAATAATAATGTGTGCCAGACAGGCAGCTAGCATGCTGTACCTGAAGTGCAGTAATATGACTACATCCACAATTACACAGCCACTTGTTACATGGGTGTGTAAGGTGGGCAATAGTGAGCATTGCCTAACATGAATGTATTATTTGTTCCAGACTGTTGCACAAAGACATGATAGGCCTCTACCCCTCACGTATATTATGTGTGTTGCGTAGATAAGTGGGATGCTAAAGGCTGGCCATACAGCAGATGTCATAATCAGACATGTGTAGCAGGCTAAGGTGTAGTGTGTATGCCAAACATGTGTGTGTTGTGTACATGTGTATCTGGTTTGCCTATACAATGTCCAGTACTGTGTTGCCACACATGTGTGTCATGCTCTGTGTATTGCATGTGAGTGAGGCAGTTACTGAGAATAATGGGATATGCATAGTCTCACAGCAAACATGCACAGCATGCATTATGTGTAGATGTGTTACATGTGCACACACTACACCTCCATATGACATGCACATATCATTAGCAATAGTATTGTTATTACACACTCACCAGCATGGATTGGCTGCCTTGCTGTCACTCCAGAGGAACCTGCAAACATATGAGAGTGATTGCCAGTGGCCATAACTGTGCCTTTGATACTGTGAGTATGATAAAGTACAGTAGTACAACAGGTGGCTTTCGCAGGTGTACAGATTATGCTCAGAATATCAATCTTGCAGAAGAATGGGCAGGTTAACAGCTACACAAACAGTACACATCTCACACATGCATAGACTTCCAGTACAGAGAACAGTCAACTACAGATATGGGATGTTACCTGCACACTCCATTTCAACATGCTGGGTGGCTCCGGCCTCCATGATGACACATGTTTGTGGATGTTCTGGTTGTTGGCCTGGAGCCACAACACTTAGGAGGTGCTCCTCCACACTGGTGAGGGGGGGGTGGATAGGTACCCCACCACCTGTGGCAAGCGGTTGTCTGTGGATATCAGATGCATGTTGCCGGACATGTCTAATGAAATCACTGTAGTGATGGTGTACCTGCTCATATGTCCGGTTATGCATGCCTATGTCATTTACCCAACGGACAAGTTCCTGCCAGAGTGCAGCCCTCTCATGCTGGTTCTGGCTGGTCCTGGAAAACAGCACAGAGTAATTCTACACCAGTCTCTGGTGGATCTCCTGATCCTCTGCTGCTGTATACAGTGGATTTCTCTGATGTACCATCACCCTGGAAGGAAGGAAAAGAAAAATATGTGAGCAAGTCATGTGGCACACAATATTCAAATGAACTGATATCACTTCACTGCCATATATAGCATCTGTCTGTCTATCAGGGGATACACATGTTTGACATTTACCAGAAAGGCTCATCCAGACTCTGCTACACTTTGCTGTGAAGGAAAGGTTAGTTTGCTGTTATTTTTTGTATTTCTGTATTGCCTTTCTATATTTTGAATACTGTAGTTTGTTTTCTTTATCTTGTGTTTTGCTTGCATTCTGTTCTAACAGCATATTAAAACTTCAAAAGAGACCACAGCTCTCTCTGTTCTGAGTCAGGCAGAATTTTTCCCTCCCTCCCACCCATTTAAGTTGTCTTGTTAAATACCACTGTCTTTCTAGTTGCCCGCCTCTTATGTTAATCTGACCATATATCTAATTTCTCTCTACTTTCACTGGCTTATGTGAGTAATCACAAAACCATCACTTTTGAAATCCACCCTTCAATTATTTAAATTTATTGGCCATCCTACAGTATTTCATAGCACCAAAATACAAAAGTAACCACCCTTTCAGTCCATCTTACTGTTTTAAAATAGTAACTCTCCACTAAACCTTAACTTTTAAACAGGTAAAACTCAAGTTACCTACTTTCATATCTAACTTCTCTAGTGCACACTGCAGAGTGCATTCTTTTCAATCTTACCTTTAAGCATCCCTGTTACTAGCACTTTCTCTAATACCTAAAAGATCATCTCTACTTGACTCCAAGTAGACTTTTCTCTATCTGTTAAACCTAGCACTTGCTCCTATAGTACTTATTACCTTGATACGGCACTCTTATAGATAGCACCCCAAAAGGCAAACCCCATTTCTCGGTCACCCACGTCCCCGGAATCTCTTTTAAAGTTTTTGTCTAGTCCTTCTAGCATGTCGAGGGATCAGTTGCTAGTGTCCTCTCCTGCTCAGCTGGTGAACCTGGGAATATTGAGGCAATGTTACAATTGCCTCATGTACACTGAACAACCCTCTCCTCCTCCCACAAAACACAAATACATGCGAGAGATGCAACTATACGGCCAAACTGGAGGCTGAGCTCTCTCAACATAGGACTGGCAAGACCAGTCAGGAGGAGAAGGTTACCACACACACTATAGACCCAGTCTCACATAGTACCATCACAACCTCAAATCATACACATAAACACACAAAGACATACTCGGGCGGCTCTGATCAAAAATCTACCAAAACAGCAGAGGCCACCAAAGCAGACACCCAAACAACCACCACCTCAGAACACAACACCTGCAACACATAGACCTCACAGTCAGAGTGTCAAACAGTCACAGCCCTTAAGGCCAAACACAATGCCAGACACACTAGTCATTGGTGACTCCATAGTCAGACACAGTGACGTCCCGCTCACCAGACTGAGTAAGGAGAAGGTCACAGTAAGCTGCCTGTCGGGCGCTAGAATCCGCCACATAACGCAAGCACTCAGGTCTCTCAACAGCAGGTACAAATACGACTCAGTCATTGTCCACGCTGGTGTAAACAACCTGAGACGCACCTCCTTGGACTACATGAAAGAGACATTGAGGAGCTCTCTGATTATGTAGCCCAGGCAGGTATGACCCTGACCTTGAGCAGTATCCTACCTTCACCAAGAATGATGCCACAATACAGAGATAAGATGATCAGCTTTAACAATTGGCTTAAACTCTGGTGTCATTCAAAGGGGATCCAATGTCTGTCTGCCTGGGATGACATGCTGGACAAGCCACGCTACTTCGAAGGGACGGCTTGCACCTGTCACCCTGGGATTCGGATGTTGGCAAAGGCTCTTGCCACCCCATAGTGCCTTTTTAGGCAAGGCTCAAATTCTAAACCTACCACCCTAGAACACAAAAAGGAAAAAACTAAGGGTAATGCTGCTCAATGCCAGAAGTCTAAATCTCAAAATGCACTTTTCGAGGCCCTTCTCAGTATGGAGAACATCGATGTCTGTGCAGTGACAGAAACCTGGTTCAAGGCTCCTGAGAGCACCCCAGCACTATCCGGTTTTACCTCTTATCATGCGTTCCGGCCCAAAATCCGGACAATACCAAGAAAGGAGGTGGGGTATCCATATTCATCAAAGACACCCACACCTCAAGACTGGTGGCAACGCACGATGCATCGGAGACCATCCAGGTGCAATTAACCATAGGCAAGACTGCTCTACAAATTGTAGCATGTTACAGGCCACCCTCACAAACTCAGGAACCTCACATGGCCTTCCTGAAAACACTAGAGGGATAAATGTATCACCAAACACCATCATACTAGGTGACTTCAATTACCCTAATATAGACTGGGAACACTACTCAAGCCCGAACACCCTAGCCCAAAAGTTCCTGGAATTCATAAACTCAAATGCCATGGAACAACTAGTCACCATCCCCACAAGAGGAGAAAACATACTTGATCTCATCATCACGAACATGGGAGCACAATGTTCAACACCGAAGTATACCCCTCACTGGTGAGATCAGATCACAAACTAATCTCGCTGGAGGTCCTCATCCCACCCCACCTGAAATAAAAAGACCACAGTAAAGAACTTCTCGAAGCCGACTTCACACTTCTAAAGACTAGTGTGGTCTCCTTTAAGGCCCCCGAGCCGGCAGAAAACAGTACTCAAGCCGCTGAATCACTTACAAATGCCTTCTACCAGCACCTGCAGGACTGCATGGATAAGGCAATCCCAAGCAAAACAAAGACTCTTTGTACCAAAGGCAAGCGTCCAGTCTGGTGGACCCCAGCCATAAACAAACTCTACAACAAAGGACGAAGCTACTACAAGATAGAGCAAAATCCTTAAAGGTAAGACACCCTTGATCACTATAAGTAAAAAACTAAGAGCTCTCATAAAATCATCCAAAGCAAATTTTGAGAGAAAAATAGCTAAAGACTCAAAAGACAATTATAAGGCCTTCTTTAGCTATGTTAGAAACCTGGGAGGAAACTCCCAGATATGCTCAGAACTAGTTCAAAATGATGTGAAGATTACTGATCCTACAGACATTGCCAACATACTGGCTGACAGGTTCAGTGCAAACTTCCCCTCCCCCAAAAGGAGAGATATCTATACCAGATTGCAGCCCCCAAACATCTCCAACGCAAGTGAGAACTGCTCTCTCCAAAGCAAAAAACACAGCATCCATGGGACCTGATGGTGTCCCCAGCTGTGTGCTCCACGAACTCAACGAGGAATTAAACCCACAGCTAGGACAGCTGTTTAATCATAGTCTTACCTCTGGATGCACCCAGGAGTGGCGCTGCAACTGTGGTCCCACTTCACAAAGGCGGTGCCTCCACCAACCCTGGAAATTACCGGCCCATTAGCTTGACAAGCCTTATCTGCAAAGCCATGGAGAGGATCATAATGGACCTCATAAATAAAGGCATAGGGAATTTGCAGACTTTGGATCCATCCCAGTTTGGCTTTGTCAAAGGCAGATCATGCCTTCTAAACTTGATTGACTTTTTCGAAACAGTCACCAAAGCCATTGATGAGTGAAAGGCAGTCCATACAGCCTACCTCGATCTGGAAGGCCTTCGATACAATACCCCACTCGGGTATCATTGAAAAACTCATCAGCTTAAATGTTAACCCATACATCACAAGATGGGTTGCAAACTGGCTGAGTGACAGAACCCACAGGGTCAGAGTTGCTGGCGCCATGTCAGACTCAAAGCCTGTCACAAGTGGTGTACCACAGGGCTCAGTCCTGGGCCCACTCTTGTTTGGCATCTACTTTTCCAGTACAAGCAAACACAGGAGGGTTATGGCTGACAAAGTTTGCAGATGACTGCAAACTGGGTGCCATAGTAGAAAACACATCTGACACAGATATCCTTCAGAAGGGTCTCACAGAAACGGATAACTGGTGCCAGAGCCATGGCCTAAAGTTAAATGCCAAAAATGCATAGTCATACCCTCGGAAAAACAAGGTTACCTAGCTACCAAATAGGTGGCAATCCACTGAGCACAGAAGAAGTTATCAGGGACCTGGGGACCCAGGTTGATAGTAGTCTGTCATTCGACACCCATGTAGCTAAAGTAGTTAGGAAGACCTTCTACATTGCCCACCTTATCATGAAGGGATTCTCATCTAGATCAAGGGAGGTCATAGTCTCCCTATACTCATCACTCATCAGACCAATGATTGAGTACAATGCCCCATTCGAATGTATCTGACCCGACACTTGCAGCAGCTGGAGAGGCCACAAAGTTCCTCACCAAAAGGATAAAGGGTCTCAAACATCTGTCCTATGCTGCCCGACTGAAAGAACTCCAGCTCTATTCAGTCGCTACCGCTTGCTCAGAGGTGACCTTTGCCTAACATACAAGGCCATGTCAAACCCAGATTTGATGAATATGCTTCACCTCAAAAATCTAGATCTGTCAGAGTCACAAGGGCGGGAGACTTAAACCTCGACACGGCTATTAATAGGGCGTGCTGGAGGATAGATTCATCACCCAAAGACTCCCTATGCTGTGGAATAAAATCCCGGTATATGTGAGGCAGAGCACCTCGCTGGCCTTGTTCAAGATAAATCTTGACCAATGGATGGGAGATCGCAGATATACTCCAGGGATTACCTCAGTGTCACTGCTCAACAGAGGCACAGCAAAATAATGGGTATAATTCCCCATACTAAAGGGGTGGCGTAAGCCACAAAACTATGGGCTAGGCTTGTAAATGCCCTCGGGCAGATAGCCTAGTATGAACCTATGAACCTATGAACCTATGATACCACATATCAGTGCTCAGCCCACAACTGTCTGACAGCGCCTGCCACACTCCATACAACAAACTAGTATACACCAGCACTCGGCACACTGTTTGAGATACAATGCACAACCTCACACTGGGGTATGTATCAAGCTAATGGATGAAGAATATTCTCATCCCATGCAATGAATGCAATACACATGTACAGTTTCAACGATAATCCACCCTAGTCTTTGATGCCATACCCCTACCTGACATACGTGCACAGTTGTTACTGAAGCCAGCATACTGCTGTCACAGAGTATACATGCTGCCAGGTACACACACATACCCTGTAACACACATGTGATTGCGGCCATGGTACAGGCATCATTACAGACACATTACACATACATACAACACACAAATGTATGACGACACAGATGAGCATTAACTGTGTATCTTATAGTACTGTGTGCCCCTATTACAGATACCTATGCATGAGGTATGTAATCTGTGCAGACTACAGGTAACACACCAAACAGTGTTACCACAGAATGTGAACATACACCATACTGTAGTGTTTAGGCCTACAACATCAGGTAGTACAACAGTTCATATGTGAGCTGGATTCAACAGCAGTACCACTTACTAAGCATTCATGTATTGCTTCTGCCTATGATGGGACACCGCAGTCATACACAGGGAACTACGGCACAACATATGCCAATCTACCATGTTTGCATCCCAATAACTGACACATCTTTCTCTGGCCTCACACCAAGGACACCAACTACCATGACAGACACAAACTCACGCTAAGCTATCATACCTTTACAGACCTTGCACACAGTCAGTGTCACACTCATTCAATGTCACATAGCTGGTATTGCACTGAGTACATGTGTGTGTGCATTGTGTCATAGGTAGGTACTATGCTATTGGCCCTGGGCCTAGGGCAGCCTAGCCATATGCTACCCTGCCCTTTGGTACACATGTACTGTGATTTTACTGGCTCCTGTGAAACGGTTACACACAGGTGACTCACAGGGCATATTACCTATCTCCATGACATTCATCAGGGGTATGTATGACATCTACTAATGAGGAGCCTTGTTTGTTAATGCTGGGTGGTTTAGTCCAGGGTATGGCATATTTGTGTACAGAAACCTGTACCCCCAGCATGTGCTGTTTAGTGCGGTGACAGGGATTAGGGCACTAGGTCATGTAGGCTGGATGGATTGTGAGGTGTTGCCCTGGTAGTTGGCCATCTGGGATGGGTGTGACATAACTCTGTATGTTCAGCACTGGTAACCTCTGTGTATGCAAGGCACTCTAGCTGTGGTTTTGTGAGTCAGTCTGCATAGGGAATGTGTTTGTGGCCATTATCAGTCTTTGTTAGGTATGTCTGTGGCCTTTCCATTTGCTATAGTTCTCATGGGAGGTACATACTGCATAGGACATTCTGAGGTGTAGAGGGGTACACTGACTTACATTTCCCTAGCTGACACACCTTTTGTGATGACACGTACCATGTACAGGGATTACAAGACTAGTGTGCCACTGTGGATATCAAAGGGGAGGCTATTGTACACCTGTGTCCCATGTTCCCTTCTGACACCTCCAGTGGTAGGCAGGCAACCACCTATGTGGTAGTTAGTGGGTAACATGTTTTGGAATGGGGTATAGTACTGCAGTATCAACACTGGTGTTCTGTCCATGCCTTGGTCACCAGGCACCTGTTGCAGTACATCTGCCCTGATGTCCCCCTCTCTCACTCTCTCTTTATATATATATCTATATATATTTATATATATACATATAAATATATATATATATATATATATATCTACATATATATCTACATATATGTATATATACATACATATATATATATATATATATATATATATATATATATATATATATATATATATATATATATATATACATATATACATATATATCTACATATATGTACATATCTCTATATACACACCGCTATATGTAACTATATATATATACATATCTATAGACATTCATATCTATCTGTATACATGTATGTATCTTAATTTATATCTATATATGTATTTGTCTATTATATCTATATGTATATACATATTCTCTATCTATCTATCCATATATCTCTATGTATCTATACAGACCTGTCTATGTACACACATATATATATATATATATATATATATATATATATACAGATATGTAGATATATATATATATATATATATATATATATATATATATATATATATATATATATGTATGTATATCGATATATAGATATATGTATATATATATGTGTATATATATATATATATATATATATATATATATGTATATATATATATATATATATATATATATATATATACACACACACTTCTTAACATCCATTGCTGTACATATACATGCACATGTAGGTACATGGACTGCCCACCTTTCATGGTGGGAATATCACTTCTGCAACAGTTGTGAGACATACCATTCTGTAATGATATTGCACACTGTTGTGCATAATGCAGTATGCTGTCCTCAAGCCATATAGCTGTAGCAGGCCTCACTGGCTCAGTCCCACAGAAGTTCACCACCACATGACATATACCTGCACTACATGCTGTTTTCAATGCCACACACTACAACCTACATTGATATGTGCACATAGCAACCTTCAACTACATATGTATGTCCAGCCTTCGCTAACAGTTGCAGTATGTCCCTTGCCCTATGCACATATTCATATACATATAGATACAGACTGCTAACACATATGGACAGTTCACAGTATGTAGATTATTAGATTATGTAGTTTACATTACCTTTGTCTCTGACAGTTTTTTTTTTTTGGATTGCTGGCTTGCTAGCTTGCTGGATGGCTGGCTGGCTGGCTGGCTGGATGGCTGGCTGGTTGTCTGGATGGCTGGCTGGCTGCCTGGATGGCTGGCTGGCTGGCTGGCTGGCTGGCTGGTTGGCTGGATGGATGGCTGGATGGCTGGCTGGCTGGCTGCCTGGATGGCTGGATGGCTGCCTGGATGCCTGGATGGCTGCCTGGATGGCTGGCTGGATGCCTGGATGGCTGGCTGGCTGGCTGCCTGGATGGCTGGCTGGATGGCTGTCTGGATGCCTGGATGGCTGGCTGGATGGCTGCCTGGATGGCTGGCTGGCTGCCTGGATGGCTGGCTGGCTGGCTGCCTGGGTGGCTGGATGGTTGGCTGCCTGGATGCCTGGATGGCTGGCTGGATGGCTGCCTGGATGGCTGGCTGGCTGCCTGGATGGCTGGCTGGCTGGCTGGCTGGCTGGCTGGCTACCTGGGTGGCTGGATGGCTGGCTGCCTGGATGCCTGGATGGTTGGCTGAATGCCTGCCTGGATGGCTGGCTGGCTGCCTGGATGGCTGGCTGGCTGCTTGGGTGGCTGGATGGCTGGATACCTGGATGCCTGGATGGCTGGGTGGATGGCTGCCTGGATGGCTGGCTGGCTGGCTGGCTTGGTTTTTCTTTTTTTTTTTTTTTATTTTGGTCTGTCTCTCTGTCTGTCTGTCTCTCTCTCTCTCTCTCCCTCCAGTTGCTGCAATGATACTATTGCATGTGTGGACTGGCAGTACAGGCTGCTTTTATAGGTATCTGCACATGTGCATGTGATGGCCTCTGCACCAATTGGTGGCCAGCATTTACTAATTGCATGCAGCCTGCTGTGTGGTAATTGCAGTTCTTACTGTGATTTCAGGACACTGCTATAAAATGTTAGGTTAGGTAGGCATACGCCTTTCAGTCTTGCAAGGTGGGGACCATGCTGGTTGCTGTGGACACTGTTGTGTCAGTCAGAAGGTTGGTATATCTCTCATATCTAAGGCTGTGTTGTAGCAACTGAAATGCATGTTGTACTGAAACCTGACTGTTGCTTTTTCCATTTCATTCTTCTCAGTGTGTATGTTAACTCACACCTGCTAATGCTAACACTGTTTACATGGGAGTATGTACTTTCATGTGGGAGTTGTGGATTAACTGGTATACAACAGTAGTTCTTGCAATGTGTTGCTATGGCTTCACTATTTTCCCTTTACATTCACTCCTTGAAGGCCTGATATTTGGCTTTACTGGAATGTGTTGCTATGGCTTTCCTATTTTCCATTTACATTCACTCCTTGTAATGCATGATATATTTCTTTCAGCAGTAAGTTCTTATATGTTTGCTGTGGCTTGGTGGCACTGCATGCAGTCTGGTGATCCCAAGGTCTGGTGTGTGACACTTACAAGGGTATTTTATTTTGCTGCTGAGCAGTACTAGGGCCTTGTATTTTTTACTAACAATTATGAATATCAGGCACATGCAGTGCTTGTAAACTGCTATACTGTCATTAGTTTGTTAGATGGCTACATCCTTTGATATTTCTGTGTTGTACTCCTACATGAGGGTGTGCTTGTGGGAGTAATTCTACAGCTATTTGCAGTGTGTAACAGCAGACAGGCTGATATGCCTGTGTATTTCTGACACTTGCAGGCCTCAGATACTCTCAGGTATATATTTGACCAGCCTCAGGGAAAGGTACATATCAGTGGGATACACCCGTGATATATTTCAGATATTCTGCAATTGTGACTGTGGGGTATTTTGAGCATATGTATTACTACACCATTTATGACATGCAAGTAGTGTCTACTTTAACTTATTGACAGTCACCATTACGTGGGATACCCCACCTTTCTGCCTACTGTTAGTACATTTCACAGGGAGTCAGTGGGGCACAGGTAACATTTTTTTTGCAAATCAGGGACATCCCTGTAAATCAGTCACAGCTGGGAAGTCTTGCCTCATACCTATTCAAATATGGCGGTGTTTATCCTGCTCTGATACTGTGTGGGGTTTATAAGGTGCTACTGTAACATTATTACCTCCTAGCATGCCTGTTTCTCTTAAAACACTAATGTAATGCAATTCCACAAGAATTACCAGTAAGGATTCAGGGAACAAGCTTTGTGTAATGGCCTTCCTATATTCCTTTTACTTTCACTCCTTCTATTTCATGATATATTTCTTTCAGCACCAAGTTCTTGTATATCTGCCGTGGCTTAGTGGTAATTCATGCAGACTAGTGTTTCCAAGGTCCGGGGTTCAAGACTAACAGGGGTATTTTATTTTGCTGATGAGCAGACTACAGGCCTTGTCATACAGAGTGACTAAGGCACTTTTAAGCAGTTGTAAGCGGGTTTGCGCTGGTTTGCATGATGCTTACACATGCGCACACTCACTTAGCTAAGTGCACACAAGTGCACACCCGCTGACTACTGCTTAAAATGCTTACTCCCGCTAACACCCGCACTAATTTCTTTTAAAGAAAAGAAAATGGGGAGATAGGAAAGTGGTGAAAAAGGGGGCACAAAGAGGGTAGGACAGTAGGAAAACAAGCTCGGGATATGCAGGAAGGATGTAGGGAAGGCCCATAGCTGCCCATTTCTTTATCAGCAACAGCTGTGCATATGTGTGAAATTTGGTGTGAAATTTGAAACCTTCCACCCCTGAGAGAAGGGTGAGGACAACAAAATATGTTGTACTGCCAATTAGAATTATCAGTTTACATGTCCAGTGGACATGTGTGCAAATTGAGCAGCTATGTATGGGGCGTAATTTTTTTGTGGGAACAGAGTGCCCTTTTTTTTATTTTTTTTCAGGTGAGAGTGGAATGTGAGGTACAGGAAGTAGGTATATTTGGGGAGGTAGGTTGGGGAGGTTAACAGACAAGACAAACAAGATGCATACAGGGGCAGAGTATGACACATGGGGATAAACACAAATGACGGGGACGGATGTTTGGATATCGCAAGCCCATGAGCCCACAGATGGCAACAGTGGAACTGAAATCCCCACTCATAGGCAGTTACCACTGCGCCTTCACAGCCCAGGCCGGGGCTGTGCTGGGGGCTGGATAGGACGGGCAGGCACACCCGTGAGTTGCACCACCCTCATCTCAAGCTGGCGTAGGGGATCAGTCACAGAACACCTGATCTCACTACGCACCACAGACCGGACCCTATGGAGGGTGAGTGGAGGCTTTCCTCCGGCCACGCTTGCAGAGGGGGGACGAGCCACATCCCCTGCAGCGCTTCCACCCAAAGGTGGCACAGGGCCACCGGAGGAGGAGGTCCCGGCCTGGGCACTGGTGCGAGGTGCACTCACCAGCTGAGGTGGGAGAGGTGGGTCCGCTGGAACCCGCCTTCCCTGTTGTCCTATGTTTAGCAGTACTTTATGGCATTTTGGGTTAGTAACAAACAACACCATTCAAAATTAGTTGTAACAGCATGCATCAGTATTCCCATTAACCAAACACCCATGAATTCCGAACATTGAGCAGCAAGCATAATACATGCATATTTAGAACAACAGTGCACATTCCAACAGCATGCAGGGTTGATTGGTGGCAACAGGCCATCAGGTTTGGATATGTGAACAGGGCACATGCAGATATGTATTAACTAACAGGACAAATGTCCATGGGAATTAATCGTGAATACACATACCCGGTTTGGTGTGGAATGGCATCATTTGTGAAAATAGGGTAAGGTGGAGAAATTTTACATTAACAACTAAAACTACCTATACATATACTGTACATTCCTAGTAGATGCAGATATATATATCCCCTACATGTATTAGTACAGTTTCCTGTATGTAACCTTAGGAATGTTGGTGATGGGGATGTTACTGCTACGTTAATATACATTCCATTTTTATTCATATATGTTCATATCTGGCTGTGCTCAGGTACAGCATCCTGCTACATTTGATTTATATGGGTCTAGACAATTGTGGATGTTCAGCATTTCATACAACCATACTATTTCCATAATGCAAGGGTACAGCAACATATCCAATTTGTGGGACGGACACAGTCCATGTTCTGTATTTTATTTAACACATTACACTCTTTGGTTGTGGCTGTCTCATTCATTTCATAATGTAGTGACTGCAGTAAACCTTTATTCCAGACTTATTACAGCTTTCTGGTAGCTTCAAGCTGTCTTTCTCACACTCTCTCAATTATTTTATATTTACATTTCAGACTGGTACTTAATTCTAGGCTTTATTAACATTTATTACTGGTTTACAACAACCCTTTCCAGCTGACTCACTTATTTCATATGGCAGAATTTACAAGGATGTATTTGACACTTTTCTATCCTTTGTTGATTGATTACCACTCATTTTCTGGCTGTAGCAGTTATCTGATATTACAATACAGGTGGAAACTTCTATTTGAGACTTGTTTAATCTTTATTACTGGATTGTATTACACTATTTTCCAGGCTGCATCACTTATCTAATCTTACAATACTAGCAGAATCTTTCTTCTAGGCTTTTTTGACCTTTATTAGTAGGTTACAACACTGAACTCTTTTATAATCTGTCTCACTTATATTCTATGACAATACCAGCTAAATAATTACTAGCCTGCCTGGTGGCACAACCTCAGCAGCCTATCAGCATAGGCTCACTGATTCGCAGAACGAACACCTTCAGCTGGATTATAAAGGAAGTAATACTGGAACATACGTCTCCATACTATAGGCTATGATAACATTTCTTACATACTTAATTACATGGATACTTAGAAGTGGGGCGTTGAGCATTTGGTGGGCCTCCTGGATCCAACGGTATAGTTGGTCCTCCTTCCATCGCTTCAGGTCCGTATGGTGGTGACGGACCTGTTCACCAGTCCTCGGAATGCCTGTGGCACTGGTGAGATCATGTGCCAACCGGTTCCACGCCTCTGCCTTGTATGCACCCCAGTGAACCTGGCCCTGCATGAGTTGTGCTTCATGATCATGGACTAGGAGCCAAACCATATATTATGACTCCTCAGCACCCCACCTTTGTGCTCTAAAGTGACTTCCCTCTCCTGCACCTGCCATCCTGACTGCAAATTGGTACCACAATCAGTTATGCTGTGTATTCCCGCCTATGGGGCTTATATCTGCTGGTTTTCCCGCACTTATCTGTGATTGGCCATTTTGGATATTTATCAGCTTAAAAAAACCTGCTTTGTCATGCTTCTATTTCCATTCATTCCTATATATATGCTAATACTGCATTTCTCAGTGCAACTGTCATGGCTTAGTGGTTCAGTACTTTGACTATGATGCACAGTATCCCAGGTTCAACCCTGGGCATTGCCTTTTTTATTTTACTACTGTCTAGACAGGCTAGGAGGTGTGTCTGTGTAAAGGTGGCTTTGATACAGCTTGCCCAATGTTGCTCGCCGGTAAGCTGGTTGGCGCGCTGTGCAGCTCCGCGTAAATGGCTTACGCTGGGTAATGCATTATTTAGCTATGAGCACTCATATTATGCTGGGTGAAGCACTGCTGAACTACGGGCACTCAGTTTAAGCGTGGTAAAGCGCTGCTCAACTCTGGGCACTCATATTAAACCTGTTAAACCACTGCTCACCTGCGGGCACTCATATTAAGCTTGTTAAAGTGCTGCTTACCTATGGGCACTCATATTAAGCTTGTTAAAGCACTGCTCACCTATGGGCACCCATATTCAGCTTGCTAAAGCCTTGGTAAGCTATGGGCAATTCTGATCCTTTTTTTATATTTTATTATGTCGGATTTCTTCAAAAATACATGGCCCATTTCATTACATTTTACTTAAATTATAGTTTTATATATATATATATATATATATATATATATATATATATATATATATATATATATATATGTTAGGGGATTGTTTCATGCTTATTTAAATAAAAATGGAAAATGATGTTGTGGGGGCTGGAACCATGACTACCTCCTCTTTGGCCAACGTCTCTACCGCTACGCTATTGCTACTTGGCTTAATTTGCATATTTAGATCTTATATGCTTTTCAATGTCTGCTAACTGTGGCTGAGCAGAGGGCATACCCGCGCAAATGAGCACAACTACGGGCAAACATTTTGGAAATTATAAAAAAAAAAAAATTAAACTGCTATTTTTACGTTTTACATTACAGTTGGGTTTATAGTCTGTGAGAGCATGTGGTGTTGTATTCCTTGACATTTCCGCGGACTCGCTCGTGGGTGTTTACTTTCAGGACTCTGACTCTTCTGGGGGCGTGTCCCTTTGCAGAACTCGGCATTCGGACACACCCCCTACTTTCCTACACGGACAGTGTTAGCCTAGGGTATGATTCAGCATGCCCTCATGAATATGCATGGCATGCTGACATCATACCGTTAGACTGCAGCCTCCGTGTAAGACATATTAACTCTTACACGGAGGTTTCGTGAATCCGGCTCACTGTCTTCAAAATGAGGTATCACTTGGCACAATTACATGCTCCCTAGCAAAGTTATTTACCAAAATATGAAAAAAAATCAGTTTCCATAGTCAAAGTCCTAAACAAAATATGATATGTGTACATTTGTGCAACATACAGACACAGTTCTTTTTCCATCCTGTAACTAGTAATGCTGCCTTCAAAATGAGGTATTACTTACCCTGATGACATGTTCCCTGATAAAGTTATGTAGCAAAATATAAAAAAATCATAATTCTCATAACCATGTTCGCAAACAAACTAATATCTGGACATGTGCACTGCATACAGATACTGTTCTTTTTATATTTTGCAACTACTAATGCTGTCTTCAAAATGAGCTACTAGTTAGCATGCTGACATGTTCCCCAACAAAGTTATTCACCAAATATGAAACAATATCATAAGTCTCATGAATGAAAGACAAACTGAAAATATGCCTTTGTACAAGTGAAGGTTCAAAGTTGAATAGACAAAAAAGCACTTGCAATGTGTTGCAATAAAATCCAAAGCTGCTAAGTGGTGAGTCCCAAAGAAAACTTCCTTTATTGACACAGATACAGGCTTTAAGCACTTTCGGCCATGAAAATGGCCTTCATCATGTTTTTGATGAAGGCCGTTTTCATGGCTGAAAGTGCTTAAAGCCTGTATTAGTCCAAAATGATACAAAAATCACTGAACCCACAGACATTGCCAACATGCTGGCAGACAGGTTCAGTGCAAACTTCACCCCCCTCTCCCCCCCTAAAGGAGAGATAACTATCCCAGCCGAGTGTAGCCTCCCGGACATCTCAAATGTGCAGGTGAAAGCTGCTCTCTCTAAAGCTAAAAACACAGCATCAATGGGACCGGATGGTGTCCCCGGCTGTGTGCTACACGAGCTAAATGAGGAATTAACCCCGCACATAAGGCAGCTGTTTAATCTCAGCCTTACCACAGGATACGTGCCCAAGGAGTGGCGTACGGCAACTGTGGTCCCACTCCACAAAGGCGCCTCACGGACCCTGGTAATTACCGCCCCATAAGCTTAACAAGTCTAGTCTGCAAAGCTATGGAGAGGATCATAATGGAGCTCATAAACAAAGATATAGGGGACTTACAGACATTGGACCCGACCCAGTTTGGCTTTGTCAAGGGAAGATCATGCCTTTTGAACTTGGTTGACTTCTTCGAAACAGTCACCAAGGCCATTGATGAGTGAAAGGCAGTCCATACAGCCTACCTTGACCTTGCAAAGGCTTTCGACACAATACCCCACTCGGGTATTGTAGAAAAACTTACCAGCTTAAATGTAAACCCATATGTCACAAGATGGGTTGCAAACTGGCTTAAGGACAGAACCCACAGGGTTAGAGTTGCTGGCGCTGTGTCAGACTCCAAGCCGGTCACAAGTGGTGTCCCACAGGGCTCTGTCCTTGGCCCCCTATTGTTTGGCATCTACTTCTCAGAAGTACAGGCCAGCATGGGAGGACTTTGGCTGACAAAGTTTGCAGACGACTGCAAACTGGTCGCCATAGTAGAAAGTGCATCGGACATGGATATCCTTCAGAAGGGACTCACGGAAACAGATAGCTGGTGCCAGAGCCATGGCCTGAAGTTAAATGCCAAAAAATGTATAGTCATACCCTTTGGGAAAAACAAGGTAACCCCAAGCTACCATATAGGTGGCAATCCACTAAGCACAGAAGAAGTTATCAGGGACCTGGGGACCCAGGTTGACAGTGGCCTTTCTTTTGACACTCACATTGCTAAAGTGGTTAGAAAGACCTTCTACATTGCCCACCTGATCATGAAGGGATTCACATCCAGATCTAATGAGGTCATTGTTCCCCTGTACTCTTCACTTATCAGACCAATGATCGAGTACAATGCCCCATTCGGGATGTATCTCACCCGACATCTGCAGCAATTGGAGAGACCCCAAAAGTTCCTCACCAAAAGGATAAAGGGACTCCAAAATCTGTCATATGCTGCCAGATTGAAGAAACTCCAGCTCTATTCAGTCGCATACCGTCTGCTCAGAGGTGACATGTGCCTGACATACAAGGCCATGTCCAACCCGGAATTAATGGACATGCTCCACCTCAAAAATCCAAATCCACCAAAACCACTAGAGCAAGCGACTTAAACCTTAGCACGGATATAAATAGGATGTGCTGGAGGGATAGATTTATCACTCAGAGACTCCCTATGCTGTGGAATAAAATCCCGGTCCATGTGAGGCAGAGCACCTCGCTGACTCTGTTCAAGAGAAATCTAGACCTGTGGATGGGAGATCGTAGGTTTACCCCGGGAATCATCTCTGTGTCACTGCTGGACAGAGGCACAACAAACTAATGGGCACAGTATTTTTTCATATAAGGGGTGGCGTAAGCCACAAAAATTTGGGCTAGGCTTATAAATGCCTTAGGGTAGATAGCCTAGTATAAACAATGAACCTATGAACCTATCTGTGTCAATAAAGGAAGTTTTCTTTGGGACTCATCATTTGACAGCTTTGGATTTTATTGCAACACCTTGCAAGTGCTTTTTTGCAATATCATAATTCTCATAACTGAAGTCCTAAACATAATGTGATATCTGTGCAGGATGGTTATTGACATATTCTCTTTTTCATGGCACTCTCCTCAAACAGTTTTTACTCAGCATGTTTTCCATCTCCCTACCACAGTTGTTTGCCAAACTAAGAAAAATATCATAATTTACATAACACAATTCATAAGGAAATGGGTATGTGTACCTGCACACAGCATACAGATAGTTCTTTTGCAATCTGAAATGAAGTGTTACTCAGCATGTGTACAAGTTCCCTAGCCATTCTTTTCCCGTGTCATCAGTAGTGGACAACAGTGTTCATAAAATATAACAATAGACTTTCTTACCATACTGGTCCTACTTGGTCCATGGCTGTTTTCCATTCGTTCTCACTAGCTGCATGTTACCGATATATCGTGCATAGCTGTCATCACTTCATTGTAGAGGTCAGTCAAGAACAATGCTATGCCATCCTCAGTTAGGTGAATGCCATTGCTTCTGAAAAGATGAACATCTTCTGCGGTGATGCTGTCATGGCAGATTGTTGATCCACCGACTCTGTGCATGAAGTCATGCATGAACCCATTCTGTAAACGTCTGGCCTTGTGTGCTGCCCGTTGACTGTTTGCTGTTTTCCGTATCTGGTGAGGAATTATGTCAGACCACACAAAATGACAACATGGCCACCACAACTGCAGGTGTTCAAAAATTGCTCTGGTTTGAAACTGTAGCCTTCCGGGTGGGTGAGTGATGACATCATTCCCTCCAATGTGCAGCACAAGAATGTCATGCTCAGGGTAGATGGAACACTTCTCTTACAGCAACTGCAGGAGTCTGCTCCAATGCATACCTCTTCTTGCAGTCCAGTACACCTTCACACTAGATGTGGGAAGCTCAAGTTGTAGTGGTTTTTACTTCTGGAAGCATGGTGGGCAGCCCAGTGAATGTAGGAATGGCCACACACCCACACTATCACTTGTCATTCTCCTGCTCATGAAGCCATGTCAATGTCACAAGGTGGACGCACTTGTACAGGAAATAAATGCAAACAGGTTACTACTGATGTTTGAGAGATGTATTGGAAGACTAGCAACAATAGCATTACCTGGTTAGCTCATCCAAATCTTCACTCTTATCCACAGTGGCATTATTCTTTTGATGAGGTACATAACCAGTGATGACAATGCAGAGGTACATATCTACCACCCTTGACAACACCAAAGCACACACTATGAGTGATGCTTCAGAGGTACATACCTACCAGCTGTGAAAACACCAAATTACAAACAGTAACTCACAAGGGGGCACAGGAAGGGCACATGTAAAGAGAAAAAGCAGGGTAAGGAGCGCCACTCCACTAATATGCCAAGGACAGGCATGGGGCTTCAGCTGGTGGGCATCTGAAGTGTCCCATACCTGTGCTGGCTACCCACTCAGACTGCTGATACTACTACTACTGTCTCACAACCTCCTTCAGTGTCAGTCCAAAGTCAAAATACCTGTAACTGCTAAAGGTGCACGGAGAAAAATCAAACAAGGAAAAGAAAAAAATGTCAGTGTCACCATCATGGACCAATGTAAAATAAAACCAAGAATTCTTTAATATACAATGACACAATAAAAACAACAAAAGGTCCTCTTGTTTCAAACGATAAGCACTTTTGGATTTCTCCTTCTTCAGATCGTATAACAGGAAGGGGAAACTCTTGTATTTAAAAAACATGTAAAGTACCAATCAGACGTCATTTTCAGGGCCAGCCCCGTATCATTATCCAATGAGTAATTGTACCAATGAAAGGCTGTGAAGGGAGACAGACCTTCTAATCAGCCAATCACTGTTCTCCTGTTGTTTAACATAGGTTTTAATAGTACAACGGCATTAAGTCCTGGCGATCTATCTACCCTTAAATTTATAATCCATTTGGCTTTGTTTCTTTCAGTATTATTCGCAATGTCACCTTGTCTCATACCTTGAAGAGTGATTTCAATGGCTTGAAATTTAAAGTGATGTGTTGGAAATTGTGCAACATGACATGCTAATGTATTCCTGTTGCCTAAATTCTGAATGTCATGAAGATGTCTTAGAATTCTATTTTTAAACATTTGGTACGTTACCTATGTTAAAGAACAGGAGAGCAGTGATTGGCTGATTAGAAGGTGTGTATCCCTTCACAGTCTTTCATTAGTAAGTTACTCATTGGATAATGATAAGGGGCTGGTCCAGAAAATGATGTCTGATTGGTGCTTTACATGTTTTTTAAATGTAAGAGTTTCCCCTTCTTGTTATATGATCTTAAGAAGGAGAAATCCGAAAGCGCTTATTGTTTGAAACAAGGGGACCTGTTGTTGTTTTTATCATGTCGTTGGATATTAAAGAATTCTTGGTTTTATTTTACATTGGTCCATGGTGGTGACACTGATATTTTTTTCTTTTCCTTCATTGTCAGTAGTCTGCCTTATCTCTGCCTTTTCTCTTTACATGTGTCCATGCAGCAATGAACATAAGGGATTAAGGATGGATGTAATGTACTATTTGCTGCCCTGACCTACATACATTTACTGTACCTGAGTGGATTGAGAATGAAAGGGCACATCGCATAAGGAAAAAGACGTACCTAGACTCTTTCTTTTTGCATGTGTTCTTTCCAAGAGGGAAACATTGCATCACAGTGGCACCCCTGAGACCATGCTTACTTAGGAAAGCAGCACTATAGGACTGAGCTGAAGAGTCTCCAAGTTCCCAACTGCCATCTAGGTCATTCATAAGATCCATGGTGGTTGGGTATGACACACACTGATGCACCCAGCATCCTAGGCACAACTTTATGTTGTACAATGTATACTGTACATTTTACTGCTGTCAGCAATCTGCTAGACCTTTATGATCATGGTACTTGCCAAAGCATTCAACGCACAGGTTAATCTTGCTGGTCAGGCATCCCCACTATGGTTTAGCACATTTACTCTTGCTGGCACAGTGTTTACATCTTGACTTCCGCCATTTTACTGGGAAGTGTGAGCCTTGTTCAGATCAGCTTATTGGCTGTGAGACAGTAATCTCAATGCATCTTTTCCTTTTCTTGTAGGTGGCCCGGAGGTGCATGGCTAGGTTTCATCTAAACTGTAACTCTGTTTCAAAAATAACATGTCCAGAATGTGACAGCTGCCAGTGGCTGTTACTCTCATGGAATAAAATGTAAGCATTCACGATGGCCACATCCCATAGGAACCAGAACAAGTACAGCCACCATTTTTGTGCCCTTTGAGCAGTTGGATACTGTGTCCTGAGCTGATTGGCTCAGTCCACCCCATTCATGCATGTGTTGTACATGTTTACAACTGGTGGACATGGCATTGAAGCTTTTGTTCCATCATGCTATCTCCTGCATGTTCTGGAGACTGCCAAGGTTGGGTTACTATTAGTTGACAGCAGAAATGCTGGGTTGCTATACTTCCATTCAGTTGCAAGCAGTGGTCCACTCTGCAACTGCTTGTAGAACCTCCAAGATGCTTTACCAATGGCCTGTCTGTTGAATGTTACAAGCCATCCTGACCTATTGGTGCGCATGGTTCCACACCAGTACAGGCCATCTTGAAGCAGTTTCTGTGCCAGAGGGACAGAGGTGCAGAAGTTGTCAAAGTAAATGTGATGCTTCTTTCCAATCAGCCCCCAAGTTAGGTCAACCACAACTCGGTGTGCCAGTCCAACCTCTGTGGTCTGCTCTGCCTTTCCAGTGTATACCTGGAATTCACGCGCATACCCATTGTGTGAGTCAGCCAGCACCCATACCTTAATGCCATACCTCTGTGGCTTGCCAGGCATAAATTGTCTGAATGTCAAACATCCACAGAAGCCAACCATGGCTTCATCTACTGCCACCTCATGATGCACATTATACTGTGTCCTACATGCATGAAGTACAGCATCCAGTATTGGCCATACATGATGTAGCTTGTCATGACCCACAGAGTCCTGTGGCAGTCTGAGGTGTTTGTCAGTGCAGTGGAAATACTGCTGAATTGTTTCAAAATTCTCTCGGGTCATGTACTCAGCTATTGGGAAATGACCATACACATGGTGTGTTTCCCAGTACTGCCTGTATTCTGGAACATGTACAATAGACATGTATATTCTGTTACCAAGAAATGTGCATATGTCTCCAGGACAAACAGGACTCCACTGCTTATTAACCTTGCCTGCTGCAGCCTGCCTCTGTGCAGCATAGCAATTAGTTTAATCGGCAATAAGTGAGTGCAGTTCCTCTGGGAACATCAAATTGAGGAAGTCCAACTCTGTGCTGTCTGAGTCCAGGTTAGTTACTGGGCTGACTGGACACACAAAGTCATCAATGTGAGCTGGTGTTAGGCATTTCTCCCACAAGATGTTACTTGGTGGGCATGCTTGCCGTACCTTTTTGGGTAGCCTCGTGCACTTTGGAATGAAATTTCTATGGATAATTAATAGATGGTGCGTCATGATCAGTTTCAGTACCCACTAGTTTGCATGCACTTCTGCGTGGAGTACTTGCAAACATTCCATGCTGCGGCACAGTCAGATCCATGCTTGACAAGGAGCTACTTCGACTCAGATCCAGTGAACTTTCTCCATTCCAATCAACCTGCTGTGGACTACTCCTGAACTCATGTACAGTAGGAGGCATATACACTTCCTTGTCAGCACTTGACCTGGCCTGGACTGTGGAGGACTCAAAAGGTCCGTCAGTTAGGCCATGTCCTTGCCTTAACTCAGATAGAGGCAAGTCATCCTCGGTGTCAAAATCAGATTGATGTTGATGAGTACTGTTGTGTGCACCACCATTCCTTAGTAGGGCAAATGGCACATCATCTTCATCAACAGTGGTCAGGTACGGGGTAGCAGAGCTTAGGGGTCTGTCAGGAAAGGCTGGGACAGGGGCATCAACTTTATCAGCGGTAATAGCCTTCTCACAGAGATGTGCCAGTGGAATGTCATCATCGGTATTATAATCTTCATCTTCACTCTGGTTTATTTTACATTGTGCATCAAGGTCCAATTCCATTTTGGACCCACTGGTACTACCATCAGAATTGGTATCCTCACCCAAGTAAATGCTGGTTGACTTCTGAGCGGATGGAATCTTTGCTGAGTGGTGTGATATCTTACAGGTGAGCACAGAGTTGAAAAATGCTACAGTATAGAACACTACTATGTTACTCACCTGCACAGAGGCAGCTGAAAAGTATCACAACAGTCATTATATACTGATTGTTTGAGACATGAAACTGTTTCATCATATCAGGTTCAGTTACATTAATTCACAAAGATATGACCCACATTACTACAGTGGATCCTTGATAAAAATCAGCGGTGATCACATTTTGCATACAAACCAAAATGGTTGAGGGAAATGCACCAGCCTAAAGCACTAAGTATTATAATTTTCCAACAATTACTGCTCATGTTCATACCCCAAAGGCTATCATTGGCAGAACACTAATCTTTAACAAATGTCAAATGATTATACTAAACGAATAAAATAAATGAAAATAAACAGGAATAATCTACAAACCATATTGAATTATTAAATTATATACAGTAAATGGGACATTTCACCCTAAATATTTACTAATGTATTCATAGGTTAGGCATGATGGAGCACTTATCCACAGTCAGTGAGTTACTGGCCTCTTTTATGAGGGCAGACTCCCCTATTGTAACTTCTGTGGTCCTATCTGAGAGCCACATGACTATCCAATGGATGACATAAGGGTTTATACCAAATTCTGTGACTTTGCCTACAATGCCCAAGTCGGCTATTATAGCAAATGCCTTGGCCAAGTAAAGGTAGGCAGTATGCATTGTTTTGCATTTGGTGAATTGCTTTGGTGAATTGGAGCATTCGCCCAAGGGACCCTTCAATGAAATGTTGCGGTATGCACGAGGACCAACACAAACCATTTCCATGAATGACCCTTCTGTAACAGTTGCTAGTTTGTGCACTCACCAAAATGAGACATTCACCCAAGTGATTCCTACAATGTGTAGTGTGTGTGTGTGTGTGTGTGTGTGTGTGTGTGCATCTGTGTGTGAGTGTGTGTGTGTGTGTGTGTGTGTGTGTGTGTGTGTGTGTGTGTGTGTGTGTGTGTGTGTGTGTGTGTTAGAAAGAAGGAATGTGTATGGAATGTAAACTAGCTTTTTGTTGATGTCTGGGGTGAGTGTGTTGCTATGTGTGAGAATGTATGAGGTTGCTTAACCTTCAACTGTTCTGATTTAGCTTCATAGTTGTGGTCTGTTTCTCATAGAATTTGTGGTTTTCTGGTAAGTCACAGAGGACGTAAGTCACTAAATAATACCATATCTATTCATATCCTTAATAAAATCAATTCTAGCACAAATCCTGTTATTCTAGTAACTAAGTTAAAAAGAACAATATTTAAAATCTATGCCCAGATTTTGCCTCATATATTTGTTATATTTCTCGAAATTGTAAAAGTGAAAGAAAGAAACTGGTGTGTGTGTGTGTGTGTGTGTGTGTGTGTGTGTGTGTGTGTGTGTGTGTGTGTGTGTGTGTGTGTGTGTGTGTGTGTGTGTGTGTGTTAGAAAGAAGGTATGTGTATGGAATGTAAACTAGCTTTTTGTTGATGTCTGGGGTGAGTGTGTTGCTATGTGTGAGAATGTATGAGGTTGCTTAACCTTCAACTGTTCTGATTTAGCTTCATAGTTGTGGTCTGTTTCTCATAGAATTTGTGGTTTTCTGGTAAGTCACAGAGGACGTAAGTCACTAAATAATACCATATCTATTCATATCCTTAATAAAATCAATTCTAGCACAAATCCTGTTATTCTAGTAACTAAGTTAAAAAGAACAATATTTAAAATCTATGCCCAGATTTTGCCTCATATATTTGTTATATTTCTCGAAATTGTAAAAGTGAAAGAAAGAAACTGGTGTGTGTGTGTGTGTGTGTGTGTGTGTGTGTGTGTGTGTGTGTGGGGGTTGGTGGCTTGTAATGACTCCAAGTGGAGAAAAACCCAAAGCTGGCTTGTGCATTCAGCAATGTGATAACGACTTTTACTTATGTGAATCACAGTGACAGCTGCTGAGAGTTTGGACTGAAAAGTGATAATGACTCAGTGATATATTGTAACTGCACTTATTGGTAATGTGATAATGACTTCCATTTCATTACTGCAAAGCTAAGCGTGCTCAGACACAGGTGATAATTGCTCCACAGAACCTGTTGAACAGGCATTCATTATATTACCTTGTGCAGCTGCTATGTAACACCGACTCATTATCTACAGCAAGGACAAGACCTGAGTAATTCAGTAAAAGACAATATCACTATCATGAGCCCTTCCTCCCACCTAAATTCCACACATGACTGACAAAGCAAAGAAAAATGCCCAAAATATATGGTAGCTCCATGCTGGTAGTAGTTAGCAAGTAATAACCTTAATCTCACTCAGGCAACTACTGAGTATAATCAGAAATAGAATAATATAAGCAGAAATGTCAGACTTATCTGGCTGATCCATTTAAAAGTATTAATTCATGTTATCTCACCTAACCATCCCTCTGGTTACAATAAGAGTCAGAAGTTAAAAAGGCAGAAATATTGTCCAAAATATCTGGCTTAGCAATGCCAACAGTCAGAGAACAAACAAAGATCAGACCTAAAATTTGGATGAAAACCACAGACATTTCTAAAAAGTGTTGAACACCTAGACCAGGGGGTGCTCATCATAAAAAGCCCAGCAGCCCTTGGTCATAAGCTAATGGCTGGCAGGCAGCCAGTTGCTCAGCTTGGGTTACCTGGGATAGCTCTTCTAAGTGAAAGCTGCATGTAAACCAGTCAACCTACCAAGCATGAGCTAATTGCTAAATGCAATGTAGGTTCACTGACAGGACACAGCTTGGAAGTGGATAACATAATAGTAAGAATGTAGTTGGACATCCTATGTATCCAGAAGACAAGATGGAAGGGCACTACAGCAAAGCCACTTGGCTTGGGATCCAGAGTGTACTACTCAGGAGGATCGACTAGAAATGTATAAATTGTGGTGAGGGACAAGCTGCAGAAGACAGTAAGGGATGTCATCAGAATTAATGATAGACTCATGGCAATCAGACTCAAGCCTAATGATAGGTCAGTATTCATAATCTCGGCATATTTTCCACAGCAGGGTTGTGTTAGTGAGAAAGAGTGCATTCAGACAGCAGTTGCAGAACCTACTAGATAAAGCAGGACAGCAGGAATTGCTGTGGGTGACTTGAATGTACATATCGGAACAGACGGAAAAGGATATGAGAGCTGCCTGGGTCCACATGGGTGGGGCAACAGGAATAAAGAAGAGGCTATTCTAGACTTCTGTCTGGCAAATGGCTTGCCAGTCGCCAACACATGGTTCAGAGAGAGAGAGAGAGAGAAAAAGACAGCATCACAAGATCATGTAAAAGAGTGGCCAACATGCAATTCAGGTAGACTTCCTCCTAGTAAGGAAAAGGACACTGGGATAGAATCATGATTGCAAATTCATCACCAGTGAAGCAGTCAGCATAAACCACTGGTTGCCACAAATAACTGCAAGCAGTGGTTAGAGAAGACATTGCAGTCACAGACCAGGCTGAAGACCTGGAAGTTGACAGGAGAGAAAGTACAACAGTTCAAGGAATTACTCAGGGCTCTAGCACTCCAAGAAGAGGAAGAGATGGGTGGAGTTGAATGGAGGTGAAGAAGAATGGCGTTGTCTCAAAACAGCATGTGTGAGGACTACAAGAACAGACATGTGGCTGAGCTAGGTGTGGAAATAAGGTACATAAAGACACTTGGTGGTGGAATACAGAAGTCCAGAAAGTCATCAAAAGAAAGACCGCAGGAAAACATAGGAGATAAAGTACGGACTAGGCTAAGAGGGAATAATGGTTGGCTAACAAAGAGGTTGAAAGAGCAGTTGCAATAGCAAAGAACAAGGCATCAGAGGCACTTTACCAGCTTCTGGAAAGTAAGTCAGTATATGGGACAAAAAAACTATCAGGTTGCAATGCAAAGACAGAAAGGAAGATAGTCATAAACCCTTTGTCTACAGAATCTCAAAGGCAGACGGAAGGAGTACTTCCAGCAGCTTCCATACCTCTCAACCTCGTAGAGCAAAACATCTGGACAAAGCAAATGATGGGGGGACAAATAGGGACAGATTTTACATATTGCTCTTACAAACTTAGAAAGTTGACAGAATAATAAGTTTACATTAGCATGAATTTTCTGAAGGATACGGAGTCTTAAACTCAAATATTTGTCATTATTTAATGACTTCAGTTCTCGGCTATTTGCCAGATAGGTACAGATTTTAGGAGGAACACACCAAAAATCTGAGGCAAAAATCTGGACATTCTGTGAAAATCTGTACAATTGTGAGGCATGCTGCCAGCTTCTGAATGTAGAAAATCCCACAAAGCTGTACTGCCCCAGACACAGCCTACGACGAGAGAAGATGAGGAGCCCACCATAGAAAAGAACAGCAGTAAGGAAAATGATCTGAAAGTGAAAATGTAGTTTTTAATGATATGAAGGTAAACGGAAAACATAACTCTGCTTCTTGCTCTTATAGCTTTATCTTCAGGTACCAAGATAATTCACCACCACTAACAGTTAAGGGATTAGCCAATATAACACAGAAAGCAATATATATAGGTAATGAAAGCTGAATGTGCTCATAACCACTTCAATTATGCCTATCTCCATGGCAACCACCCAGTTATCTCTCATCCTATTGGATCTCAAGGCTCCCCACTACAAGGAAATGATTAAACTCAAGTCCAGTAATCAGAAGCTGCATTGCTAGCAAGTTATGAAATCACCTGCAAACTTGAGTCCTCTGCTCTACTCCTGCAAAATGTAGGCATTTAAAATGTGCTTCCTCACCATTTCTCCCTGCATTTGACCTCAACTCTACATCATCACTTCAAATTATACATATTATCTTGCATAGAAATACAATGGGTTATTTACTTATTTCTTTTTATTTAAACTTGCATTTAACACACAATGAGGAATGGCTTCAGTGATTGACAACCTCCTTTACCAAACAACCACATACACAATCTATTAAAGCAGCACCTCAGTACAAGGAATGCAACTTAACTTTGTGGTGGTTATAGAGTCCAAGAAATTATTTTGTAAATTACTGTCCATTTTTCAATTGTGCACCTCAATAGGATTTATTATTATACAATTCTTCCTCTAAAACGTGCACGCTGATTGGCCAGCCCAACCAGCGTGCCCGTTGTAAATCCCTCATTATACAATTCTTCCTCTAAAATGTGCACGCTGATTGGCCAGCCCAACCAGCGTGCCCATTGTAAATCCCTCAATATACTAACGGAAAAAGGTCCGATCGCCCGGACTTTTTCCGTTAGTATAAAACACTGTCTCGCTATGTTAAAAGAGTTTAACATAGCAACACAGGTTTAAAAAAAGCAACGCAGATCTCTGTTGCTTTTTTTTAAGCTGTCTCGCTATGTTAAACTCCTTTAACATAGCGACACAGTGTGTAAAAAGCAACGGAGATCTTGTGATCTCCGTTGCTTTTTTTTTTAAACCTGTCTCGCTATATTAAATGGGTTTAACATAGCGAGACAGCTTTAAAATAAGTAACGGAGATCTCCGTTGCTTATTTTAAAGCTGTCTCGCTATGTTAAACCCATTTAACATAGCGAAACAGTAAAAAGCAACGGAGATCTTGCATTCTCCATTGCTTTTGCCCACAGCTCTGATGTACTGCGTAGGCATGCAGAACAACAGAACTGCCATGGAATACCAGACAGTTGCGGAAGGGCAGCAAAGAGGCATTATACAATGCCATTATTTAAGAAAAGTAATTATTTCTTTTCTTAAATAATGTCATTAATAATAATAACCCACTTCTGGGTGTGGGTAATGTGGGATTTAACCACGGTTGTCTTTGTTTGGTCCCTCGGGCTTCACCCTCGGGACCAAACCACGCCAACCATGGTTAAATCCCGCATTACCCACACCCAGGCGTGGGTTATTGCTATAATAAATCATGTGGTACTGATATACACTGGGAAAAGGACAAGTTCATTTGTACAAAATAAACACGCATTACTGTTTTAACATACATTAAAATCAAATGATGTGGTGAGGAAAAATATGACAAAAATCATTTTAACTGGTGCACAGTGTACTACACAAATGCACAGATAAAAAACAGGAGTCCCGTTTTTGCAAGGAGCAGTGGAAGAGGATTGAACCACTGTATTCACTACAATAAAAAGCTGCCTCTGAATTGTAGGCAAAGAGCTCTCTACATCAAGAATTACAGACAAAAATCAAGAATTTGCTAACAGCTTTAAAATACTGGCACTGCTCAAAAAGTTTAGCAGAATTAGCATTAAATGTATTTTCATAACAAAAAAAAAAATCTAGAACTATTTGCTTACTGTACTCATCACTGTCTTATCCCAAAAAATCAGACTTCTGAGGAGAAAGTGAAACATTTAAACCAAAATAAGAAAGCTTGAGGACAATGAATCTGCACACTGGAGAGTCTAGCTGCATTACACTGCTATAATGGAATACTATGTTAACTACTGTTGCTATAACACACACACACACACACACACACACACACACACACACACACACACACACACACACACACACACACACACACACCACACACACACACACACACACACACACACACACACACACACACACACACACACACACACACACACACTTTCCCGAGAAGGCAGAGGTCCTTTTTTATTGGGGTCTGTATTATGATATTGCATGCTCAGAAGAGCGAATGACACATAATCGACCCCTGTAAGTGAAAGCTTCCAACATTGAAACCTCAAAACAGCGATTTATTTCCAAGGGGAAAAAAATCGCTGTTCCAAAACAACAACAAAAAAAAAACTGTTAAACATTACATAATGTGGGGGGGCTTCGCTCCCCACACCCACCTGACGTGGGGGGCTGTGCCCCCCACACCCCCACTACTTAAATATAACAACTCTGAGATTGCACTACAGTGCCAAAAAGGCAAAATAACGAAAGCGGCCAAACAAATTCTTTCCCAGGGAAAGAATTTGCTGAAAAGCCACTTCACTATTTTGCCTTTTCACGCTTTTCAGGTCGACAAAGATGCATTCAACAACCTGCATCTGTGACAGTGTAATAGGGAGCCTTTTACTGTGCATCTTGGCAGTTACTACATGCTTGGGTTAGCACACAACACACACCTCTGAATTTCATTCAAGAATTCTGGACAAAGCAAAAAAAATAATTCTCCAGCCCCAGTTTTAAATAATTTGCTTAATTCGTTTAACTGAACAACAGGCCTGCATCAATATGCATATCTGAACAATTTACTAGATCTGCTGCTCCATAGGATCAAAGGCTCAGTTACACTGACAACACCCCAAAAGTACCAAGTGGAAATTCAGATTAGAACCTAAATGCCATTATGCAATTGGGATAAAGTGGCACATAGGTCAGTACAACATAACGGTGTTCTTCATCCCAGAGTCAGCTATAAGACAACATGACCTTTTCTGAAAGAATGGGGATATGACTTATTTACATTGCAGAAGTTTCAAAATACAGACCGTTCCCTTTAGTAATCAGGTCTGCAAGACGCACGCTTTCTCCTCCACTTTATGGATTACTAGACAATATACAATAACAAACATGTCAAACATCAACAACTGGTGCACGTCAACAAAGCCAATCAACACACGCAAGAAGTAGGAGCTAGGACATCCACAATCTCAGAAAATATACAAACCACTCAGCAAATCAGCAACAGGAAGCAGTCAAGTCAAAATGAAAGAAGCGCATATAATGTGAAAACAGGTGTGTTGTTACGCACCACATGCTAGATTGTGAACCTGACTAACAAAACAAAGTTTTGCAATCACAAATGTCACTTACTGTTGGCAACATTTTAAATTACGCCAGTGTTATTCCTTTCAGTAGGCAACAAAGGGAGCAGAACTGAACTATTAAGCATAATTTCAAAATGTATAAACTACAGTCGATTTTAAAAGAATAAATCAATAGAGTTTATTAAATTCAAAAGAATGCAATAACGCAGCAAACAATACCAATATAAGTCTGACACCTAACAGATAGGCCAGTTTGCACCATTTTATGCCAGTGGGAACAATGTGCCCTTGTAGCAAAGTACAAATATACTATACTGTAGAGCTTATAGTCAACGCTGCACTAACCCGACACAAGAATAAAAGCTGCAAAAATACAACAGCTACAACAGAAGACAGATAAGGACATACACAGAACTTTAAAAAGAGAACTACAGTGAGCAGCACACATTCAAAATTAGTTTCATATTTTCTGCGTACTATCCAGTACCACTTAAATATGCAATCACACAGACAAGCATTCAAGTCATGGTAGAAAGCAGTAAACAGTCAATAAAAGTTAAAGATACTACACTATGCCAAGAATGCATCCCAACAAAAAGGTAGTAGTATTTATAAAGATGAAGACAGCATTTTTCTACTTATAAAAGAAAGCTGCAAGAAAACGGCACATGAAACACGAGTAAAACAAAACATGACAAAATTACTTTGTGTTGTAAACTTTGGAAAGGGATTCTGAGGTTCCTTTTTGCTGATATGCAGTCACATTGAGTCCTCAGAAATGGCTCTGCAAATACATTTTCAGAGCCCAGTTGAGAGTAAAATAAAGTCAATAATGCTTGAATGGCAGGACCAAGTGACATTACATGATGACACAGTGTTTTGCCTAAATTCCTGTACCTCGGACATGTATTTCCGTACTCGCTTAGTAAAAATAGAATCCAACTGTTATTGCTGCGAAACCTGGAAAAGCAACATACAGTAAATATCTGCCAACCAACAAATAAATGGCATCTGACAACTGACAGCCTTATCGCAACACTAATATCTTACCTGAATTAAAACCCAGAGAACCAGTGGAACTTTCTGATGACTATGACAAAACCAGGGAGGGGATATCTCCAGTAGCAATACGTGGAATCGGCGCCCAGAATAAACAGAGGGTTTCAGCAGCAGGTAAAATTTGCAAATATCAGCAAAAAGAAAGGAAATACCTGCTGTTGGACCCTCTATTTATTTGGGGAAAACAAAAGAAAATTAGGTCGGGGTGGAGGTGTTATGCAAGTAGTGGCTTGGAATGCAAGAATCCGATTGGCTGCCACCACTTGCTTTATGAAAGGCTTACAATGACAATTTCTTTAAAAAATTTAATGTGACTAGCATGTAATACACACTGAATTGTAACTATAACATGGGTAATAACACATATAGTTACAATTTCAGCGTGTATTACTATTAACAGTTATAAATCTACATTAAAGTTTCTCACACCACTGGAAGCTACTCGGGAGTAACAGACTGAAATTCCTATCATCTCATAGTGCACTCAGATGTAAGCACTGAGGTGCCATGAGACAGTAGCGGGGGTTAATGAGTTAATGGATTCAGATTCTTGCTGGTTTTGTCATAGTAGGACTTTTGGGACAAAGGTTTCTTTAGGAGTTGAGCTTTTACTGCTTTGTTGTTTTTAGCACTATCAACAAATTCTTACTGATTGGTAATGTGGTTCTGCATGTCTTGACATAATTCTCTGAGCAGGTGAACCAAGTAAAGTGTCATGAGGAATGTTTCTGAGATGAAGCAGATTAAGAAAAAAAACATCAGTATTATCTTGTTTGGATTTCTCCAGCAGCTGTTTTGCACTTTGAACTGTATGTTCAGCCAAGCCATTTGTTTGTGGATACTCAGGACTGCTATTAACATGAACAAAATCCCATGTCTCAGCAAATATTTTGAACTGCTGACTTGTAAACTGTGCACCATTGTCAGAAATTACCTTGGACAGAAAAATGTCTCTTCAACTTTGAAATGACGGTAGACGTTAGATTGGGAAGTAGGTCAATCCTGAAAACATCTGAATAAGAAGCTGCTGATACCAAGTAATGTTGACCATTCCACTTGAAAATATCTGTAGCTACCGTCGATCAAGGTAGTTCAGGAATCTGGTTCAATTAAAGTTATTGTTTTTGCTGATGCGGTTTAGTACTATTACAAACAGAACAAACTGAAAGTTCCTTCTCAATATCTTTTGACATAGAAGACCAAAATACTGGTCTTCTCACTCCTTTTGGTAGAATCAGTTCCTTGGTGGCCATGGTGCAAGATTTTAATATACTTTTGTTGCAAGGATTTCGGAACAATCACTTTTGGACCTTTCATGATGATACCATCTTCCATCAAATTCTCATCTCTGTAAGGAAAATGCTGCTGCATATCTACTGGTAAACAAGATTGCTTTAATGGCCATCCTTGACTAATAAAGTGGTCGAGTTTCTAGAGAATTGGATTTTAAGCTGTGTGATTTGTAAGCTCATCGAGACGTGGAAGAACAATTTCTCACTTCCATGGCTTCAAAATCAGGTTTCTAATTTTCATGTTGTTCAGTGTTTTTTTCTGGGTTGATCATGATAAATTATCAGCAAGATAAAGAAGATTGTCTTTTGTGTAAACAAGATTGAAGTTGTACTTTTGCAATTTTAACATCATGCATTGCAATCTCAAAGGAGCTGTGTGCATTGCCTTTTTCAAAATGGTAACCAAAGGTTGGTGGTCAGTTTCGATATGAAAAGGTCAGCCATAAAAATAATCATAGAACTTCAAACATGCAAACACAATTGCCAAAAGCTCTTTTTCTATTTGAGCATACTGCATCTCGGTTTGGGTTAGAGTTCTGGATGCATAGGCTGTTGGTCTACTCTCTTGAAGAATGACTGCACCAAGACCAAACTTTGAATCACAGGAAAGATTGACTAGTTTGTGAACATCATAATAACTTAAAGTAGGTGGACTGGCAATTTTGTTTCAGGACATCAAATGAATGCTCTTTGGTATTAATCTAACCAGGACCAGGTTACATCTTTCAGTGTCAGCTCTCTTAATGGCTCTGAAAGCTCACATAGATCTGGAATGAACTTTCCCAAATAGTTGACCATGCCAAAAAAACATTGCAAGGCTGTGATATTGTCTGGAGCTGGCATCTCAAGAATTGCAGTTTGCTTGGAAGGATCTAGATGTAAGCCTGAACCGGTAAACAAATGATCCACATAAGTTACTTCTTGAGCCTAAATTAAAATTTTTGAAGATTCAAAGTCAAAGTCAAAGTAAACTTTATTATCAATTGGATATACACAGCAGTGCAAGCTGAATGAAATACATTGCTTTGGCCACCGTGTAAGACATAACAATGAGAACATAGTTTGAATGACACTAAGACTAATGCACATACAGTAATAATTAAAATATTAACAGCACAATAAATTACCACAATTGGACAGGAAGACATTAGACAATATTATACTAGTAGGTATTGCGAGACTATGACATCACATTGTGACTACTTAGAATATTGCACTTCATCAGTTGTAGTATGATTTTCATATTGCACATGTATGGTGTGGTAACGAAACCTTTCAACTGTACAGATTTTCACAAAATGGCCAGATTTTTGCCTCATATTTTTGGTCCGTTTTTCATATAAGTGTGGTTTTCTGGCAAATTAGTGGCAAATCATTGAAGACTGAAGTTAGAAAATAATGACAGACATTTGCGTTTCAGACTTCATTCCTTTCAGAAAATTCAGGCTAATGCACAACCCATTATTCTATCAACTTTCTAAGTTTGTAAGAGCAATATTTAGAAAATGTCCCTATTTTGGGGCCTTTGTCCCACTTTTATTAATGGCTTTGTACAGATTTCTTATTCTAAGAGACTGAGAGGTATGGTGGTGACTCACTCCTGAGTATTGCACATTTAGGAAGTAATAGCGTAAAAAAATCATGCTAACTGTACCAGTTATTGAAGCAATTTGTTAGCCTGATTACTATAGTTGATACTTCATAGCGAGTGCCATAGTGATCTAATTATTCAGCTTAAGATTCACTTCATGAGCATGTTCCAGAACTTTCCTAAGGTTTCTATCATGTTTGACTTCACCATTGCCTTCTACAAGAATATCATCTACTATTATAGCACAGGGATAGCCAGAAAAAAATTTGTTCCATCGCATGTTGAAAGACTTCACTGGCAGAATTTATCCCAAATTTCATCCTCAAAAATCTGTACCTTCCAAATGGTGTACTGAAAGTGTTTAGCAAGGATGATTTTCGATAAGCAAAATTTGCCAAAATTAACTTTTTGCATCTAAGACAGAAAAAACAGTGGCACTTGGCATAAGAGTAACAACTTCTTCAACTGTACCCATTTGATAATGGGGTCTTTTTAATGCATTCTTCAAATCCCTTGGATCAATACATATTCTAATATCATCTGAGCTTTTCTTATGAGCTACCACCATGGAGGATATCCATTCACTTGGTTCTTCTACTGAACAAATTACTTCTAGATACACCATTCTATCTAGTTCAGCTTTGACTCTGCCTTGAGGGGCTACTGGAACTTTTCATGCTGGTGTAATGACTGGTCTTACCTCGTGGTCTGACTTCATGAAGTATACAACTGGGAGTTTACCTAATTTGTCTTCAAAAATATCAGCATAGTCAGAAAAACAGTTTGTGTGAAATTTTCATTGTTATATGTGGTTATATGTTGGACTTCTTTATTAAATGAAAGCAGTCCCATTTTTAAATGGTCATGAGGCCTAATAATGAGTGTACATGTCTCTTGACTATGTAAAATTGCAAGTCATAGCTGTTCCCAGCAGAGTAACATGAAAGCACTACTGAGCCTTTGGTTTGAATCTCTTCATCACAATAAACAACAAGCTGTTTACACTTTCTTACTAGCTTTTACTCTAGCAAACACATTGAACCAGTATCAGTTTTGAGCTCTACATGTCTTCCATTAATCCAAACAGTACAAAATACTTTGTTCTTTGCCCACAAATCTACTGCATTGACTGTTTCACCAAGCACAGACATACCATCAACATAAAAAGTAGGAATGCAGCTTTCGAATTGATCAACTTGCCTCTTTGAATGCTCTTTTTTAATAAAAGAATGTGCCCATTTAGATTTACTGAGTCTTTTGAAATGATTCCACTTTTTTACATGTGTGGCACTGCTGACCAAAAGCGAAGCACTTTTCTCACTTGGGCTCTTGGTTTCCACCAAAATTACAACAACTGACTATGAGCCTTGTCACAGGTTTTGCTGAGTCACCCCTCTGCTTTACTGAATGTGCCCTGGGTTTTACTGTAGCTGCTCTGGGTTTCATAGGAACCATGCCCTTAGGCCTGTATCGTTTAACCTTGAGCCGCATACTATCAACATTAGCACTGGAAGGCACTGCAAGCATGCTTTTCTCATTTGTAAGCATATTTGTGTCCTTTTCTGTGAGCTCATATATCAGACAAATCTCAATGGCCTTATTCAAAGTTAAATCACTGTCTTGAAGCAAAATTTTTCACACTGCATCATCTTTAATACCACACACAAGCTTGTCCTTTATCAACTCATCTATCAGATAAGCAAATCTGCACGTTTTTGCCTTATTTCTCGTCGGTTATATATGCTGCAAAAGTTTCACCAGGCTTTTGATCTCTTGTGTAAAATATATGCCTTTCCATTGTAATATTCATTTGGGGGCTGCACATTTCTCTAAATTTACATTTTAAGCATGCAGGGTCTTCCCATGCTTCAGCCGGTAGCATAATATAGTGGTTCTCCCCTTCCCCTGCAAACACAGCAGGTACATACATAAATGAATGCTCCCTTTCAATTGCTTCAGAACCAGCTATATTAAGCAAAATAAATGCTTTTGTACATGTGTCTTTGTCAGAAAAAGCAGCCTGTATGAAAATATCGTACTCTTGCTCAAACACTCTCCAATTTTCTGCAACATTATTATCAAACACAAGGTTTGTGAAATCCTTCTGCCAAGCCAACAAATTGCCCTTGTAATTATGTTCAAACATACACATCAGGTACTTGAAAATATTCAACTGCACTACAATCTCTTCAAAATAGCTATATTCTGTGAAATAACTGTACTGTAATAATGCACACACTTGCCAACACTTTGCACACTTTGGATGTTATAAATAGTGTCAATTAATATGAAAAAGAAGCACATAGCAAAACAAGGGTCTATGTTAAAACATTGAAAAGTGTAAATATCGAATGCTCGGATGAGCAAAAACCCAGGTAAATGACATTGATATTGTGAGATCGCGGTACAGTGAAGATCAGAAAATTTGCCCTTTCCTCATTGTAGTGTGATCTCAGAGTAATAGTGATTTCGATTATATACGTTTTCGCTCATCCAAGCGTTTAATATTTACACTTTTCATTGTTTTAACATAGACCCACAAAACAATATGGTTGTTTTCCCTTTTTTTATACATTTTATGCAATTCAGATATTGTTTCAAGCATTTTCATAATTATTTTGAGTATTTTTATCAATATGTCCCATTTTCGAACATTTTGTTTATTTAGAAATTTGTTTTGAACATTTCAAATGCTTTGTTTTATATTCATTGCATAACAATCATTTAAGCAAGTTTTAGTAGCTGGAATTATCTTTTTGACCTGTTTGCGATTCGTTTGAGCTTTGGATGATTCACTCGTGTATATTCATCTATTACTGATTGTGTGCCTCATGGTATAACTTTGGATCCCATTCTTACACCATGTTGCTTGTCTTGAGTATTCAAATAAGAAGATGAGGCTTGGGTGTTCATTTAAGTTGTTTATTACACACAAACACATCAGGATGGATGACTGGAGCATAAAACTTAAATGAACTAAGTAACTGACTGAGTGACACATACATGCTTTCACTCTGGCTGCTCACTCAAAACGGCACTCTTGCTTGCATGTGCTCAATACTTATATGCACATGTCCATAGACTGGAATGGCTCTTAAAAGTACAACACACACTCTGATCTACAAGTAGCTCTTTCTATAAGACTGGGATAAAGTATGCAAAGGACAGCCTGCCTGAGGTGTACTCTCTGGAACTGTCAGTATTTCCCTCACCTGAGGATCTGAGGTGTATATCTAGGTCATAGGGTCTCAGCAATTCCTTAGAAAAGACAGACAGAAAGGGTCCAGATTTTAGTAGCTATTGTAGGAAAAAATCCACATTTTAAATATACACATGGCTGCAGTTTGCAGCCAGTTCAGACCCTACATAATAGGTGTGTTATACACTAAACAGTACTGGAATTCTCACTACAGATGTGTCAGATCAGTGTACATTTTTAATGTAAGGTAAGGAGCATTATGATCGCATAGTGGAGGCATAGCTAGGACCTGCAATGCCATTTCTGAGCTTGAAGAAGGATTTAAGTCCATGATCTAAGACATATCCTCATGACTGAAATGGGATATGCTAGCAAGAGCTGAACCCTGCTCCTCAAGTCTCAAACTGTTATAAAGATCTACTCTATACCCACTGATTTCAAGAATAAATGATTGGTAGAACAAGATGTGAAGGGCAGATAAAAACATGAATTTACATATTTTTTTGCCATATTAAATTTAAATCCATTCCACACCAACAATTCAACAATTGTAGAATATCACCAAGCAGCCATCTAAGGTAAGAAAATCAGGCGCTGACTCCTGAAACATAAAGCTGTGTGTCATTAGCATATATCTGATGATGAATTATTCTCCACATGATCACTTGCTTTAGTGGCAGCACCTACAATGTGAAAATTGATGGACCCAAAGTGGATCCCTATGGTACTATAAATTCCATATGAAAAGAGCCAGAACAGATAACCCAAGGTACCACCATCTGGCAGTGACCTAACAAGTTAAAGGCAAAGCACTTATGTACAGTGTCTGTAAATGTACAGTAAAAATTCTGGTGATCTAGAAGAAGAAGATAAATATATTGGACTATGGTGCCAAAATCCACCTAATGATAAAGGAGGCCAATAACTGAATACAGCCATTCATCCTACATCACTGGTAAATAATTCATGCTATTCATTCAGTAGTCATGCTATTATTTGCTAGTAGACATATTATCTGTTGATTATATCTTTGTAAGTTTTGTAATAATTGTTAATTTTCTGGAACTTTTCTCCTCGGGTCTCCGCTGAAAATGGGCCCCTGGCTCAGCTGGACTAACCTGGTTAGCAAATGTCAATAAATACACTTGAATGAGGACACAAGTCACAGTGCCATGCTTATGTCTCAGATTTGATTAATGCAACTGTCTAACAGTCATGAAATAGAGATAAGGGTACTTATGAATGTAAACTATCTTTTCGGTATACTTCAAAATACATGAGAGGTAAGAAACAGAGTGCAAATTTTTCATGAGGTTAGAATCAAGCATCAGATTTTCCTTGGGAACACCCATCTCCTCTATGCAATGATGACCTAAAGGTCTGGAAAATTACTAGCTCTGGTAACTCAAGGCAAGTAATTATCATCCTTATGAGGCAGGGTTGTAACTTGCAAGAAGTAAGTTACATAGTAAAACAGTCTTCATGGCCTTAATGTAATCATTATAAACTAACACAACTCAAACATCTGGTAAGTCAGCAAAAGAGTAATTGTATTGTTCTATGGGCAAGTCAATAGAGGATGACTGCTTTGACTTGAAATGCTTATTTGAAAAGAATCAAGCAACTTATTTGCAATTTTCTTAGGGAAAATATATTCAAGTAGCAATACAAGCTGGACTGTGATAATCTCTGTACAAATGTATTAGCAAAGCATGCCATAGATGCACTAAAAGGAATTTTTTTAAACACATTTCAGGGAATGGAACACATGATATCAAGAAAAGTCAAATATACTAAAAGAGATTGGAAGTCATGCCTTTGTTACTAATATTTTCTGTATCAGTGCATTAGCAATTGAAGCCACAGAAGATCTCATGTTAAAGCTGCCAGAAAACACACATTTCAGGGGAATTTGCCAAAAGTTTTGAAGACTGAAAAATGAACATTGTAAAACAGCATGCAACCATCAAGGGATTAAAACCCTCCACCTACTCCAATGTCACTGTACATATCACTGCATGAGTACATTGAACCATGTAAGTAGATTACAGGCATTAGTTTTATCTCACTTCACATTGAAGTATGTTGATGATAAGCTCGTTTATGCAAAAGCTGGCAATGTATTAGTGCACGAAACTGTTGTTTTGTAGACTGATAGCTACTTTGACCTCAATTAATTTGATCCCGTGCCTTTGAAAGAATATTCTCCATAACTGTGCATTGACAAGTTAGCCACAGAATAACGTATAGTTAATGTGTCAGAAAACACTAATTTCAGGAGAATGTGACAGAAATATGGAATACTTTGACACTTGAACATTGTAAAGCAGCCTATAACCATCAAGGGATTAAAGCCATCCACCCACTGCAAACTACATAAGAAAAAAACATGAATTGTGGGAACAATATATATAGGGGAGGAATGAGATTTAAAAGAAGGCAGGAAATAAACCAGCTATGCAATGTTTAACTGAAAATGATTGGGAATATTACAAGTGATGTATAATGTTTGTAACTGGGAGTGTGCCAGTATGATTTGTGATGTAAAATGCTTGCAAATAGGATTGTATCGGTGTGGTTTGTTTTCATTTACATAAATGTATGATTGCCATTACATCCGAGTGACGCCTCCAGGTGCATCTGCAGTTACCTCCTACTGCTCCTCTAGGCATCATATATTACTTGTTCATACTTGCATTAATAATCCAAAAACCATGCTACATCCAGGGTATCAGAATATTTTATTTTGAAGCATGCATGATGACAAACAGAATTGCATTGATATTTGACCTCTTGTCAATTAGTATTTGTTTAAATTGTAAGGTGATAACTTAATTTTTAAAAGCTCAGGCCACACCCAGTAGGAGTTAAAGGTATACACTCAAAAGAGTTGTGCTGGAGGGAGTGAGTTGTATGTCATATGTTATGGTTTAATAAAGATGTTTCTTCCCTAAAAAAGGGGCAGGAATTGAATAATTTATGTAATGTTGCTTAGGTTATATGATATATAGCAATATATGTGAAGCATAATGTTTGTTAATTTTAACTTGTTAATAGTTTGATTACTTTTATATAAATGTAAATGTGTCTATGCCACAAATGATAATTCAATAAAGGTATTTAAAATAAAATCCACCCTGTGATGCCCACCACTGCTACCAATATGTGTCGTTCCCACACTGGGCCAGTAATCAAGGAGCCTAAATCCTCACCACTAACACTGGAGAGGGAAGGGCACTTGGAGTACAAATGGGTACACTCAATATTTCCAGATGCAGACCTCACTCTATCAATTACAGTTCACCTTAAGAGCACACAGGAAACACATTCAGCCCAGGGTCTGGATGTATCTTTATCTGTCTCCCTCCAGATCCCCAATAAGACTCAGCACTGGTACAGCTTTAGGGTTAGGTCCTCAGCTGAGTGTCCAAGCCAGCACCTTTTCTGTAAACTCAGTGCTTTGTGTCCCTGCCCAAAGTACACAACACACACACTCTGTGACATTTGATTATTCACACACACACACATGCCTGGGAAAGTCTGGCACAGATTGACCCTCTCTACCAGCTTTGCCCAGACTATAAGGTAGATTTACTGCCACCAGTCAGTTACTATAATGCCCTTACAAAGGGTATCCAATTATACTGTGTAATATTAATACTAATTCAAATGGTAGTAGTTAACCAAGACAACTAGGCCTTTTGGAGTGGCCCAAACAGTGTCACCAAATAAATATAAGCACTCTCCAAGGTTAGATACTTTCTACAAGGATCAATCACAATAAAAATTAAAATATATTGAATAATAATAACATAGCATGAAAATACTGAATATATACTTACAGTAAACCACAGAGTTCAAATCATAGAAAATATTGAAATTAGCACTGATGGACAGACTCATACAAATAAATAAAAACACTCTCTAAACTAATTTTCAGTATATTCCTGACTGAATCTAAAAGAATTACTGTCCATTAGTTAAGTTACTTACTACTGCAAGGCAAGATGCTGTAGGTGAGGGTCTTTCTAACCAGGCTTCCCAAATAGAATACTCAATACTCTAAGAGTTCTACTGGTAATATCTAAAATATAATTTCCAAGAGGGATGGCAGAATGACCTCATCTGGTCACCTGACTCTAGGTTTTCACAGTATTCCCCTTTGAAGCTGAGACAGGAATTTAGCACAGATGACAACAATACACATCCAAATGTTTATGGCAGTGCTGGAGCCTCGCCTCTTTTCACTGAGCAAATGGACAAAGGCTCTTCCCCATACCCAGTGCCTCCAGTCCCATTCATCATTGTGGGGTGCCTTTTAATGGTTTAACAGCTTATTTCCATTTCCATTGTATCCTCTATTAAAACATATACATTTAATTCAGCTACAGTAATACCTGCACATCTCTTCATTTCAGCAGGATGCACTGTTGATACATTTCAACACAAGCAAGGCTCACAAATACATTTCCAGCACAAGTATCTGTACAAAGCAGTTTGATATACAAATGACATATAGTTCTAATACATTTGTAATGCAATTGTCTTGTATAAATCAGTTTTATATTCAAAGGACATATAATTCTTTACAAAACTCCAGCTGGCTATGCTGGTACTTGCCTATATCATCACACACCCATTGCATTGACACTGTACACATCAGTATATGTATACAATCAGCCATGGAAGCAGACAGATGATAGGAATTCGTATTATCTCTTTTCATATTGGTACCAGTTGGTGATCAGGTTATTTGTATTACAGGTGACAATTTATTAGAGCATAACATGGATTTTTCTTCATTTTTGCCATACAATGAGAAAAAACATTTCTCTGTGGCTATGCTTGGCCATCAATGTTGCTGTCTGCAAACTGACACACAATGTATGACCACAAACAGATTATTTTGTGTTATAAGCCCTTTTCATGACATGCGTGGTATGTTTATCTACTTTTTAACCAGATTAAAGATCGGAAATGGGAATAAATGGGAGAGATGAAAAGGGGAAGCAAGCAGAAGTTAGCAGAACACTCACAAAAAATACACAGGCAACTGTTGATAGTACAAAACTGCATGACAGAACTGACATACTGATAATAGGACTGTTTTACAAATTATTTTTTAATATCACTGTATTATAAACTTTGTTATTGTAATACTTTATGGTGATAATAAGCTTGCTCATTAACTCTGTAGGGAAATTGAGAGGTACAGGTGGACGTCTTTTTTGGTTGTTGGTAGAGCCAGTGCCTTTGCGAATTATAATCCCTGGGCTAGCGCATTAGCTAGACATGTCACAAAAGCACTCAATAGGGAAGTGTAAAAAAAATACACACACATTTCAGGGGAACATAACACATGGTAGCTAGAAAATAAAAATACATATAACTGGATTTGAAACCCATGCATTTCAGAGTTAAGCCAGTGTATTAGGAATCTGTGACCCAGAGTTTTTTATAGGGAAGGTGTCTGGAAACAAACAATTAAAGGGAATGGAAAACATGACAGCAAGAACAGAGAAATACACATGATAGGGTTTGATGCCATGCCTTTGTGAGTCATATTCCCTGAACCAGTATATACTACAAAATTATCAATAGGGGAAGGATTAGGAAAAAATACAGGGGAACATAACGCATGATAGCTAGAAAAAAGAAATGCACAGGAGCAGATCTGAACCTATGCCTTTGTGAGTCATATTCATAAAACCAATGCATTGGCAATACATGCCACATAATTATTCATAGGACAGTTGTCAGAAAAAACACATGTCAAGGGAATGGAACACAGTTTCAGACCAAAAACTGAATATTGTAAAACAACATACCACGTTCAGGGGATAAAAAACTTGTACAAGTGCACTGAACCATAGAAGCCATTACAGTAAACATATTACCTTTAACTAATTTCACATTTGCCTGGTGACATGTTTCAATGATCAGCTCATTTGTACAGCTGATGGCAATTTATAAGTACACAATATGGATTTTGTTTTTCATTTTTGCCACAGGAAGAAAAGTGTCATTTCTTTCTGGTTATGTTGGGCCGCCAACATTGCTCTCTGCAAACTATCATGCAACGTATGACTACAGAAAGATTATTTTGTTTTTTAAGCCCTTTTGTGGTATGTGTGTGATGTATTCATCTATTTATTGACCAGATTAAAGGTTGGAAATGGGAGTATAGACATATGAAAAGGGGAAGCAAGCAGACATTAGTAAACAAGATAAGCCATTAAGAAATGAGTAGGATGGAAGGTAGGATCATGCCATTCAACTTCATAGCAGAACAATTCTATAAGATATTCATAAATAAAATTTGCTAGAAAATGCAAATCTCATCTTCATAATTTAAGTATTGATGCTAGGAATGTTGTACTAATTTTCTTAGAATATAATGGTATTATAAAATTTGTTTTGTATATTCGGGAATGCTACTACTGCTTATGGACATTACCTATCTGCATAGCTCTCAACTGCCCAGATTTTTGCAGAATGTCCAGATTTTCGACTCCTATTTTTGGTCTGTTTCTCATAAAATTGGTGGTTTTCTGGAAAATCATTTTGGACTGAAGTTAGTACATAATCATGACATTAGAGTTTCAGACTTTATATCCTTCGGAAAAATGCACGCTAATATAAAACAAAGTCAAGTGCCAAAACTGCTGGAGCCACGGTTCTAGCAAAATACTTTATTGGTAAAATCCACAAAGCTTACGCCAAATACAGTCCTCAATACACATAAATGCCTTAAAACAAAATTACGTTTTCGTCTTAACAAACCGACTTCTTCAGATAACCTCTGACAAAATAAATCAAACCTTTTATACCTTTGTTTAAAAACTATTACCCAATCACTGCAATCTCCAAATTAAAAATTAATTAGTGTTGCCTGTTAATCCATATACTTTAAAACACTTCTTTCCTAACCCTTTCATTATTTATAAAAACTATTTCTTATAAATAAACAAATAAATGATGTAAATGATGTAAACATGTAAACACCCTTAAACCAATGAATATATTATAAAAACATATATATAAAAATGTATGTATGAAAATCAATGTTTGGTATTATTTTGAAAAAATAATTTATATAAATATAGCCTGTAATCTGCTGGTTAAAATATTAAATACACATAAAACATCATATTTTTCCTGCTCTTAATTTTAAAAGCGGAGTGATAGAAATAAAATCATTAAGACCTGGGGAATTAGTTGCATCAAGAGAAATTTGCCACCATAGCTCCCTAAATTCCAATTTTTCCTCCCATAATCCACCCCTCACATCTTTTTTAACTTGTTCTAAAAACCATAAAATGAAATTTGGCATTGGGACAAGTTATGGTGTGTTTGTACAAAGTATTTGTCTCTTTTTGTGGATATTTCATATTTGTGTTCATATATCCTTCTTTTTAATACTCTCTCTGTTTTACCCACATAGAAAGCATTACATTCTGAACATAGTCCAAGATATACCACACCTTTGGTTTCACAATTATAATAATCTGTACTTATAATCCACCTCTGTCTACTTTCTAAATAAGCTTTTTCTTTATCTACTATATTGCTACAATACACACAATGTCCACATTTAAAGGTACCCTTCCTAACCTTATTCGATCTTTGGGGGCCTTTATGTTCCAATATGTTTTTAAACGATTGCGAATTTTTATATACTACTTTAACATTATTATTACTTATTATTTTCTGGTCCAGATCAATCAAACTAATGAATTTGGTCCATTCTCTTTCAATAACTTTTTTTGTAACGTTGTTGAAGGCATTATATTCAAGAACCAATGCATGTCTATAATCAATCTCATTAGGGGTGTGGGTGTTAGTAGTGGGGGTATTCAACCCACAAATAGTTTTATTGGGGTTCCTATTACCAAGGATAGGTTTGAATCTACTTTCTCTCCCATTCAAGACTTCTTCTTGAATTTTACTAATAAACTCCTGGGGGTAACCTCTTTCCAAAAAACATTTTATTTAATAAGTTACATTCGTTCTTAAAATCAGCTTCTAGGGTGGTCATACGGCTACCTCAAACAAATTGTCCCTTCACTATATACCTCGGACAAATTGGAGAGATTAATGAATAAACCAGGGTACCAATAGAGAAATTTTACATGGAGAGGGGGGAGAAGGGGAAGGGGGAAATATTAAATATGGTGGCAACACCATTACAACCCCCACCCACTGGTTATACAGTTAGTAATGATATTTTGGTAGATGGTGTTAAACATACTTTTAATGATTTCAGCATTTATAATTTTAGTGGTATTGTAATAGAAAAAGAACATTTTAGCCTGCTTGCAAAAGGTTTTAAATACATACCTTATAAAAAGGGTGATCTTACACAGTCAATATTAGACATAAAATTATTTTTAGAAAAATTAATTTAAATTTATTGTTAACACCTGAGGGGGATACAATGAACCAACAACTTAGGAGAAGAACCACATTTAATCCACCGCTCCATCCACAATTGAGAAATTTGGAATAAACTATGGAAAAAGAATTAAGAAATAGATATGGTAAATTTGGATTCCAGCCCAACACAACCAGGAAGGAAAGGAATATATTACAAACCTTGAGAGACAATTATAAGATTAGAATAATGAAACCTGATAAAGGGGGAGGAATAGTCATTATGGATAACATAGTGTATGAAGGGAAAATGAATGAAATTTTATTTAATGAGGAAGGATACACCAATGTGTCCATTAATGAAATTAATATTTGCTATAACAAAATTGATATTTGTTTGAAAGATATGTTTTTGAAGGCTTATTTGATAAAAAAACCTTTGAGTTTTTAAAAATTGACAAGCCTAGGGCCCCTTATATCTTCAGAACTCCGAAGATCATAAAAATGAAGTTGATCCCCCTTTAAGACCCATTGTCTCAGCTAGTGGTTCTAAAACACATAGTTTGGCCAAGTTTGTGGATAGTAAATTGAAAAATTCTTGGATTAAAAAGGAATCAATTTTAAAAGATTCTTGGGACCTTCTTGAAATAATCACTAAGGAAGTTTTATGTGATAATTTATTATTTGTTACTATTGACATTGTGGATTTATTTTCCAGTATTCCCCATATAGAAGGAATGGAAATGTTTGAAGAGGCTTTATTTCAGGAAGACACATTAACCCATAATGACAAAATTGTATGTGTGTCTCTAATGGATTTGGTTCTTAAACACAATTTTTTTTAATTTTTGTGGTGAATTTTATAAGCAGATCAAGGGTGTTGCAATGGGGGCTGCATGCGCCCCCACCTATGCGAACCTGGTGTTGGCTAGGTGGGAGGAGTTATACATTCTTGAATCCAGGTTTTGTTCTTGTTGGAAACTATATTGAAGATTCCTGGATGATATAGTAATTTTATGGTCAGGGGATATTAAGCAATTGGAGGAATTTAAAGTGTATTTGGGGGAAACAACTCAATTCCTAAAATTTACGTTTCATGTTTCTATGAGAAGCTACAATTTTTAGACGTGGGCATTTATAGGAGGAATGATAGATTTGAATCTAAAATATTTAGGAAACCTACCTTCTGTAATTCATTTCTACATTATCAAAGTGCACACACTTATCACTGTAAAAAGAATATAGTGAAGGGACAATTTGTCTGAGGTAGCCATATGACCACCCTAGAAGCTGATTTTAAGGACGAATGTAACTTATTAAATAAAATGTTTTTGGAAAGAGGTTACCCCCCAGGAGTTCATTAGTAAAATTCAAGAAGAAGTCTTGAATGGGAGAGAAAGTAGATTCAAACCTATCCTTGGTAATAGGAACCCCAATAAAACTATTTGTGGGTTGAATACCCCCACTACTAACACCCACACCCCTAATGAGATTGATTATAGACATGCATTGGTTCTTGAATATAATGCCTTCAACAACAATGTTACAAAAAAAGTTATTGAAAGAGAATGGACCAAATTCATTAGTTTGACTGATCTGGACCAGAAAATAATAAGTAATAATAATGTTAAAGTAGTATATAAAAATTCGCAATCGTTTAAAAACATGTTGGAACATAAAGGCCCCCAAAGATCGAATAAGGTTAGGAAGGGTACCTTTAAATGTGGACATTGTGTGTATTGTAGCAATATAGTAGATAAAGAAAAAGCTTATTTAGAAAGTAGACAGAGGTGGATTATAAGTACAGATTATTATAATTGTGAAACCAAAGGTGTGGTATATCTTGGACTATGTTCAGAATGTAATGCTTTCTATGTGGGTAAAACAGAGAGAGTATTAAAAAGAAGGATATATGAACACAAATATGAAATATCCACAAAAAAAGAGACAAACGCTTTGTACAAACACACCATAACTTGTCCCAATGCCAAATTTCATTTTATGGTTTTAGAACAAGTTAAAAAAGATGTGAGGGGTGGATTATGGGAGGAAAAATTGGAATTTAGGGAGCTATGGTGGCAAATTTCTCTTGATGCAACTAATTCCCCAGGTCTTAATGATTTTATTTCTATCACGCCACTTTTAAAATTAAGAGCAGGAAAAATATGATGTTTTATGTGTATTTAATATTTTAACCAGCAGATGGCAGGCTATATTTAAATAAATTATTTTTTCAAAATAATACCAAACATTGATTTTCATACATACATTTTTATATATATGTTTTTATAATATATTCATTGTTTTAAGGGTGTTTACATCATTTATTTGTTTATTTATAAGAAATAGTTTTTATAAATAATGAAAGGGTTAGGAAAGAAGTGTTTTAATGTATATGGATTAACAGGCAACACTAATTAATTTTTAATTTGGAGATTGCAGTGATTGAGTACTAGTTTTTAAACAAAGGTATAAAAGGTTTGATTTATTTTGTCAGAGGTTATCTGAAGAAGTCGGTTTGTTAAGACGAAAACGCAATTTTGTTTTAAGGCGTTTACGTGTATTGAGGACTGTATTTAGCGTAAGCTTTGTGGATTTTACCAATAAAGTATTTTGCTGACATCCGTGGCTCCAGCAGTTTTGGCACTTTACTTTGTTTTTGGTTCCTTTTGTGCCAATTATCCTTTTGGAATTATTGATGCTAATATAAAACCTATTATTCTATCACGTTTTTAAGTTTATAAATCCAGTATTTAAAACCCATCCTTATTTTTGAGCCTTTGTCTCCCTATTATTTCTACCTTTGTTCATAGGTTCATAGGTAGGTACTAGGCTATCGGCCCAAGGGCCTAAGTAAGTCTAGCCAAGAAGGTTCCCTGGCTTACGCAACCCAAGAAAGTTAATTTCCTGTGCCCCTATTGAGCAGAGCCACAGAAGTGATCCCTGGGGTGTATTTCTTATTTCCCATCCACTCATCAAGATTTTGCTTGAAGAGTGTTAATGAGGAACTTTGCTTGACATAGATGAGTAGCTTGTTCCAGAGTATCGGAAGTCTCTGGGACAGGCATCTATCCCTCCAGCATGTCCTGTTTATTGTGGTAACAAGGTTTAGGTCCATAGAGCATGTAGCTCGGCGGGATTGGGATTTCTTAAGGTGTAGCATGTCAAACAGCTCGGCGTTTAACATAGCTTTATATATTAGGCAGAGATCTCCTCAGAATAGGCGACATAGTACAGAGTAAAGCTGGGTTTTTTTGAGACGGTCAGTGTAGGGCATCTGTTTGAGGCCAGTAATCCTGTTTGTGAGGTACTTCTGTGGCCTTTTCAGCTGCTGCAGATGTCTTGTGAGGTACATTCCAAAAGGGGTGTTGTACTCTATAATGGGTCTAATGAGTGCCGAGTAGAGGAGAACAATGACATCTTTTCTCCTGGATGTGAGCCCTTTTGTGATGAGGTGTGCCACATAGAAGGATTTTCTGACTACTGTGGAAATGTGATTATCAAAGGAGAGACTACTGTCCACCTGGGTCCCAAGGTCTCTTATCACACATTCAGTGTTAAGTAGACTGCTGTTTATGTGGTAGTTCATGGATACAGAGTTTTTACCAAAAGGGATGACAAAGCACTTTTTGGCATGGAGCTTGAGGCCATGCCTCTGACACCAAGCATCTGTCTCAGTGAGGCCCTTCTGTAGGATGTCCACATCATTTGAGGACTCGACTATGGCTCCTAGTTTGCAGTCATCTGTGAACTCCATTAGCCAGAGGCCTTCTATGTTAGTCTGTACTTTAGAGAAGTAGATACCAAACAGGACAAGTCCCAGGACTGAACCCTGAGGTAGTCCACCTGTCACTGGTTTGAAGTCAGATTTGGAGTCTGCAACTTTTACAGTGTGAGTTCTGTCAGTGAGCCAGTTGGCAACCCATCTTGTGACATAGGGATTTATACCTAGTTTAGTGAGTTTAGCTATAATTCCAGAACGGGGTGTGGTGTCAAAAGCCTTGGCGAGGTCAAGATAGGCTGTGTGAACCACCTTACCCTCGTTTACGGCTTTGGTGACTGTCTCAAAGAAGTTGATCAGGTTCAGAAGGCATGATCTGCCTTTCACAAACCTGAACTGGGTGGGGTCCAGAGTTTGGAGGTTATCAATGTCTTTATTTATGAGTTCCATGATGATATGTTCCATGGCCTTGCAGACGAGGCTCGTCAGGCTAATAGGGCAATAGTTCCCAGGATCAGTGGTGGGTCCCCCTTTGTGGAGTGGGATAACTGTTGCTGTGTGCCATTCAGTGGGCACAAAGCCTGACATGAGACTATGATTGAGCATGGTGCTTAGGTTGGGAGCCAGTTGGTTCTGAAGTTCATGTAAAATGCAACCTGGGATGTTGTCCGGTCCCATGGATGCTGTGTTTTTGGTTTTAGAGAGTGCAGCTTTTACCTGCATACATGTGATTACAGGAACTCTGCATTCTTTCTGTATAGATATGGGTCCTTTAGGGGGTGGGAGGGGGGTAAAGTTAGCACTGAACCTATCTGCCAGGATGTTGGCAATATCAGTTGGTTCTGTAATTTTCGTGCCATTGTGCTGTAATTCAGAGCAGATTTGGGTGCTGCCATTGAGATTTTTGATATAGCTATAGAATGTTTTGTAGTTGCCCTTAGAATCAGTGGCAATTTTGTTTTCATAGCTAGCTTTGGAGGATCTTATAAGGGATCTCAGCTTTTTACTGAGGCTGACCAGACAGCTCCTCCAGTCATGGGATTTTACTCTCTTTTGCAACAGTTTCTTCCTTCTGTCCAGATTTTTAGTGCTGAGTCATTGAGAGGTATGCCTGACTAGACTGTCTATTGCTACATTCATATTACTGGGGCAAGAAATAAAATAGCTGCTCATGACAACAGTACATTTTTCCATGTGGGGGGATTGTACCCACGGTCATAATGACAATGTCAGAGCATGCAGACTTAACATAATGATCCATCTGTCCATTCATATAGCAGAATGCATGCTGCTGAAAGCACAACTGCAAGTTGTCAAAACATTTTTAGATGATATAAGAATGGCATTTGGTCTTGATAAATTTGCAAAAGCAACCTTTAAAGCAGGAAAACTGCACCACCATGAAAACATCAGTTTGGGACAAGAATGTGATATAAAAGAACTTGAGTAAGAGGGAGTGTATAAATATTTGGGAATTAATGAAGGATCAACAATAAAACATGAACAAATGTGAATAAAACCTAGTAAGAAATACTTTAGAAGACTTAAATTAATCCTGAAAACAGCATTGACATCTAGGAATAAAAATCAAGCCATAAACCAATTTGCTCTTCCTGTCCTAATTTACAGTTTTGGAGTGACTGGCTGGCCCCAAAATGTGTTGTATAGATTAGATAAGAAAACAAGAAGGATGATTCATGCTCACCAAATGATTTATAAAAATCAGTGCATACCAAGATTATATATTCCCCGTTCTGAAGGAAGGATGGGCCTCCTTGAAATAGATTACATGTATAGATCTGCAATCGTGGGACTCCACACATATCTGCTGACCTCACAAGACCCAAACGTAGTGAAAGTTTTGAAACATGAGGAGAATAAATGTAAGATGACTTCCCTGCTTAATCTAGCAGAAGCATGTCGGCATCAAGCAAGAATGGAAATCAACCCAGAAGTAGATAAAAATCACGCAGTAACTGAATGTGCCAAAAAAACAAAAGAAAGAATATAAGGTGAAGGGCCAGATGAAAAGGCAAGAAATGTGGAAAATGCATAAATATAGCTGCAAGTATAGACAACTTCTTGAAGAGCCTCATGTTGATCAGGAACGAATGCAGGAATTGTTGAGGAGAGAAGAATTCAAACCAAGAGATGAAAGGTTAATATTGGCAGCCCAAGATAGTGGGCTACATACATGCTGGTTTACAAAGTCCATCGAACATGTGGGAGAAACAGACAAATGTAGGTTTTGTAAAACCAAATTGGAAACAGTTGCACACTCCATTGCTGGTTGTGACATACTAATGGCAGAAGAACTGTATATTTAAAGGCATAATAACATGGCAAGACTGTTGCACTGGGGACTGTGCAAACATTATGGTACTGAGGTGGCTGAAAAACACTGGAAACATGAGCCACAAAGCATCACAGAAAATGAAGAAGTCTACATCACATGGGATCACCCATTACCAACAGTTCAAAAGATACATGCTAGAAAACCAGATATAGTGGCCCCTGAAAAGAAGACAAAAGTATCATTAATCATCGAAATCACCACACTCAATGACTACAGTGTGTTGCGTACAGAGCAACACAAAGTCATAAAATATCAGGATTTGTAGGCAGAAACGAGAGCAATGTGGAAGAAAGATACCCAGACAGTTCCAATAGAAGTAGGAGCAACGGGTCTTATAAGAAAGAATATACAATCATATTTAGACATGTTACTAATACATGTAAACCACTACTGTGGTGGTGGTGCTGCGGTAGCGTTGTCACCTCACAGTAAGACGTTGTCTTGTTCGATTCTCAGCTAAAGCGTCTTCTGTCTGGAGACATGCGTGAAGGGGCATACCTTCGTTGAAGGTTGTGCGTCAGAGCTGGCAACTTGGTACATAAAAATCTACTGCCACTCATTAGCGGACCGGAGTTCCGCTGTGGCGACCCCTAACTGGGAAAAGCTGAAAGATACAACAACAACTAATACATGTAAACCCATATGAATTGCAGAAAGAGTCATTACTGGGCACATTGTGGGTGCTGCGAAGAGCACTTCTGGCTGACATCAAAGATTGAAACAATCCTAATTTCATGAACTTTAATTATACTTTGACTTAGGAATGAGGTCCATTCCTGTCATGGTATTAGAAACCCAAATGACTTAGAGAAATTAAAAAGACAGTATGCATAGAGAAGCACATATCTAACATTGGACTCACTCATATTAATACTAAAAGTTTAAATAAATTTAAATTTAAATAAAACAGCTACTTACATTTTTTACCACAATCCATTTATTAATCCATGTATAACATTTTCAGTCATACATTCACACTACAACAGCTCTACTTAGCCCTGCTACCACCAACAGTAACAGGAATGCAGGGAAGTTAGTGGCAGCACTTTTCCTTGATTTGTTAAATGCATTTGACACTATGTCTCACCAAAAAATACTCTACTAACTCTCCTCTCTAGAGCTTCAACACTCATCTCTCACCTGGTTCAACAGCTACTTCCAGTACAGGCTTCAAGCTGTATAATGAGAAAATGACATCTCTCAATTTCTCTCAGTGTACATAGGGGTGCCTCAGGGATCCTTCCTTGGTCTCTTGCTATTCAATGTTTTCATAAGTGGCCTACATACCATAAGTAAACATGGTAGCATTATTTGATATGTTGATGACTCTGTACTCAGCTATACTAAAAAAAAAAAAAACTACAACTCCAAACTCAAACACAAGAATCTTTCAACTCCATTGAAAAATGGCTGCATAACTCTTGTCAACTACTACTAAACCTATGATGACCAAACATTATTTTTTTTACACCTAAACAATAACATCAAGCTTCCTTTTATCATTTATTTTGAGGAAACCAAAACTGGACTTTTAACTCATATCAAGCTCCTAGCTGTCATAATAGATGATGCCACGAAATTTGACCACCACATAAACAAATAAAATCACAAAAACTTGGCACCCTAAATGGAATAAAATCTTACCTGAGTGACTGGGCTCAGCAAATCATTGCATCTATTCGATTGTTACCACCATCCTGTATGTTGTTCCTATATTTGTAAACCTGCAAACTACCCCTCCCCCACAACAAAAGATACTAGGAAAATGCTACACTGGAATAGATACATTTGCAGCTGATATGACTGATATGATTTATAGACCATATCACTGCACATCACTGCATGGTACTAAAGCAGACGAAAAAAATTGGGGATTCTTGGTGGTCTACTGGTTAGTGGTTAGATTCCTGGTCAGGAAATTTCAATGGATTTTGGGATGGTGCAGTGGTGTAGCAGTTAGTGCTGTTGCCTAACAACAAGAGGTTCTCTGGTTCAATTCTCAGCTGGGGTGCCTTCTGTGTGGAGTCTGTATGTCCTCTCTGTGTTTGTGTGGGTTTCCTCCCATGTAAAAAAGACATGTGTCTGGAGCATTTCTCCCTGGGCCTCTGCTGAAAATAGGCTCTATCTTAGCCTGGCTTTCTTGGTAAATAAATAAACTGGTTAGAATTACCTCACTATCTAATATTCACACAATTAAAAACTGTTCATGATCTAATTTTTGAACCTGAAAAATGCCAAACTCTAAAAAAATATTATACAACCTTTGTCCCAATCTAGAACTCTTTACTCTACTGACAAATTCTTACTGCATCCAGTTAAATCAAACAATATTGCAAGGCAACTCGCTGTATTCTTCTAATGTCTCTAAAGTTTGTAATTCTATTCCCCTCTCATTCAGACAAACTAATAACCTGAAATAATTCAAGCTACTATTTAAACAACAACCAAAATTTTAACGGATTTGCTCAAGCAGCAGACCTGGCTAATTGCCCTAAACTATCCTTATCTGCTATATTCCGTCCTGCTCTAAAATGACTACTTGGTCAGTAATCTTCTGTCTTATCCTGTACTAATATGTCTACTTGACCACATACACTGTACCCTACTCTCCTGAACTTTACATTGCTATGAAATGTTGTTTATTTACTTATCTATTTATTCAGTTTGGTAACCAGTGCAACACTGATGCGTCCAGCCTGGAGAAATATAAATGAAAGCAGATAAGCAAGTTAACAAGAAGTATTATGAATAGAAACAAAATGTGTGAAGATAGCACTGAATCAATAACAGCAATAATAACAATAATAATAATAATAATAATAATGATGATGATGATGATGATGATAAAGTACACAGTACAGGGGACAATAGAAAGAGATGGTTAGAGTAAGGTGATAAGAAATGAAGAGAGTAAAATAGTGATGGGATAAGCACAAAGTGAAAAAGATAGCAAAAGTTAGTTAAGGGTGCAATGAAATTAATTATATTATTAATATTATATATATTGTCATATATATATATATAATGGAGAACAGATGTCACATACTAGTGTAGGGAATTAATGTGTGTAAGATAAAGGTGGCTGTCTGGTGAAAGGAAAGTGAGGGATTAGGTGATGTGTCCAGAGGGAAAGCATTTGCAAATTGACTCAGATTTCAGATAATCTTTAACTTGAGCATGAAATGATGGATGAGATCTTTAAGATGAGTAGGGAGGGATTTGCAGAGTTTGGCCCTAGGATTCAGAAGTCATGGTTAATGCAATGAAGTCTGGTTCTAGGACATTGAAGATGTGGACCAGAGTGCTTAAAACTTCTTAGATTGTGATTGTCATGTGAAGAGGTTGGAGGTGAGGGATGGACAGGAGTGTTCTTTGAGGAGCTTGCAGAATTGGGATCAAAGAAGCAGGTTGACACATTGTTGGACAGGTAACCAAGTGTCTTTATTAAGCATAATACAATGATGCTCATTACTAGTAGACAGGGTAATGAAATGGCAGACAGAGTATGGATGGTAGAGGAGTTTTTCTTGCATGCTGCTGCAGCCAGTTGAAGGTTATATTCAAGCTGTGCTAGTAGAATGCCTTTGTCTGTGGCATTCCTGGCTGATCTGGAGGGAAAGGTGAACATTTGGTATGACCAAAATAGTTGGGAATTTATTTTTGTTCACATTTGTTCTAGGTGAAGGTGAGAGTTTAGTGCAGAAACAAGCCATATACCAAGGTATTTGAAGGCGATGTAACCAGAACCAACCAACCTGGTAAAAATAATACAAAATATAAAGACAATGTCAGAGGAAATGTCACATTCAGGAATTTAATATTTAAAAATAATTTTAACAATATAAAATTATGTTACTCCAAAAACAAGATTTTCTCACATATTCCTGCTCCCAAAACCATAATATAGTATAATATAATATAATATTAGCAAATACATGAGCAGAAGCTGCTTCCATAGCCACTTCCCTGACCTGTTTAAAATATTCATTATCAAAAAATACAGAACTGTTCAATAAAACCATCTACATAAAATCCACCATGGCACTAATATTGTAGTATGACATGGTAGAACCCATCATTAGAGCATCACAAAACCATTCAAGCCCCTCAGAATGTGGTATGATCAAAAATAGGCCCTTAACATTAATGGTGACAAAAAACTTTTCTGCTATGAAGTCTGTCTTAGCTAATACCCCAGGGCAACACCAAGAATTCTTTAAAATATGTGGCTTATTGTAAAACATTTGTTATCAATCCATTTAGCTAAAGACTCCGTATTTGAACATCTAGAGAGACAATCTGCCTTAAGGGAGAGTCAATATCATTTTTGTGCATTTTAGGAATACCAAAAATGGTGCTGATAACTAGATTGTCAACTGTTAAAAAATTCATATCACTTGTAAAACAACTGACACTAATATCCCTCAACCAAATATCACTCTTATGATAAACAATTTTAATCCCATTCTTAACTGCAGGTACAAAAAATCACTGTTGTTAAGATACTGATACATTCTACGCATACAATCAAAAGTGTTTATTATGACCACCCTTCCCCTCTTTATCAGGTTTCATAATTCTAATATTAGTGCTGCTTTGATAATGTATAATATTGACAATGAGATTCTTGTTCCTTTATCTTCCTTAAATCACATTCAGTAAGTTTCTCAAAAACTTGTAACAAAGGTTAAATGTACTTTTTCTATACAAGGTTGACTGGGATGAATCACTATTCCTCATAACCATACGCAGACTGAGTTTTCTCAGAAGACCCTGTCAGCAGCATCATAGATGAGGGAGGTCAAGTGGTAGTTTATTAATGGAAGTGAAAAAAAAAAGGGAAGCAAGAATGCAGCCATGAGGGACTCATTTAAGGAGAGGGGTGGAAGCAGAAACCATGTTATGAAAATGACACTGAAGTATTGACTGGAAAGGTAATCTGTAATCCAGGAAAATGTATCTTGGCTAATTCCAATTTCAGTTAGGTGAACCAAACTGAAAGTTCTGCTGAGGGCAATAAAGTGAGTGGGCCCATGTCCACAGCCAGGAGGATGTTAGCAGAAAGTGTCCAGAGTACTGTAGAAGTGTTCCTACCAGGCCCAAAGTCATGCTGTTTTGAGGACAGTAGATGATCTTGGGAGATGTACTGCATTAATTGTAAACTACGTTTTTGTGGATTTTATCAAGTTTGGGGGAAAATGGGGATGGGACAGATATCAGTGGAACTGGATGTTTTATTAATTTTTTTTTTTAAAGGGTTTAACATTGGCTGCTTCCCAGATATCAGTCATGATGTTTTGAATTAGGCAGAGATTATAAAAGTGAACAGAGGAAGGAATCTATGAAGACTACATAGAAAAAGGAACCATGGTAGAAGATTGTCAGGATCACCAGGTGACTCAATTTTAGATCTTTAAATAGTAGTACTACATGTTTAGCTTTGATTGGTTTGAAATAGAAAGTGATAATATGGGAGGGAGGAGAGAGGTTAGAGGTCAGGAGGGGTTAATAATGGAATTGTACTGAAAGAAAGACTGAGGTGAGATGTGGAGGGGTGGGTGTTAACTGAATTAATATGGCCTGTCAGGTGGTTGATTTCTGCACAGAATTTTTAGGTGAGTTGAGCCTGGACAGCTGATGCTGTTTGCTAATGTGACATTTCTGTCACCTGACTGCTGTTTAAACAGATATTTTATCTTAGTATAGTGTTGCCTGGAGGATGAGGATGGTTTGCTTTTCCAAGTGTGCCAGGCATTGTCCCTGAGGCTAAGGAGCCACTTGAATTCATATCTGAGCCAGTTGCTTTGGGAGGTTTATACAGCCTTGAGATTTTAGGAAAGAGTGAGTTCTGGATGTTAGTGAGAATTTATGTGAGGTGAATGCTACAGTTGTTAGGGTCAGTAGAAGAGAAAAATAGGTGACCAATATAATGAAGCTAGAATTGTCTTTAGTTTGAGAATCTTGGATAGGGATTTGTTTTAGAATGATATAAGGGAGGGAGGGAATTTGTTTATATGGTGAGCGATATTGAAGCTGATTGGACAATGGTCAGTGAGGGAATGGGGGTGAATAAGAATTTGAGAAATAATGTTAGGATTATAAGTAATAATAAGATCAAGTATTGAGTGATGAGAAGACTTAGGGTTTGGTCTGGTGGGCTCATTGACCAGTTGTGTGAGTTTGAAGTCATTAAGCATCTCCAAGTTACTGCTCACCTTACCACCATCCTACCTTTATAAAATACTATGAGCCTAAACTTTGTTAAGCTAAAAACTCATTCTGATCTACCTTTGAATGATTTCTCATATCACTGTATTGCCTGTATCATAATTATAAGGATCTACTTCAGAGGCTCGAAGTTTCAAAACTCCGAACTTCAAATGGCCGAGACCATAAGATCAAAGTTTTGAAACTTCAAAAATGTAATATAAAAAAATAAAAACAACAACAAAAAAAGTCATGTTTTCACAGGAGGCAAACCCCCCCCCCCCACACTCCCCACACCACACCCTGCTAAGTAAATATACCAACTCCGAGATTGCACCACAGTGAGAAAAACGATAAATTTCCTGTTCCGCCCTGTACAGGGATCTCCATTCAAAATATTCAAAGTTTCAAAACTTTGATCTTATGGTCTCGGCCATTTGAAGTGTGAAGTTTTGAAACTTCAGTCTTCTGAATGGGATCCAATTATAATATATCTGCATGCTGACTATTCATATATATCTTGTCAGTGTTTTTGTTTTCTCAGTATTGTATGCTTAGTTATTGCTTTTTTTTTCATTACTGTGTGCTCAAATGTTTCATTACATGTTGTATGTTTGTATGTATGTGTGTATGTGAGCATGTTACTTTCTCTCTGTATCTTGTGGGACTTTTCTTCTTGGGCCTCAGGTGATTTTCCACTCAGGTGGAGTTCCCTGGTCAACAAATGCAATAACTAAATAAGTAAACAAAGTAAATTAGAAAAATAAATAAATAAATTGAAAAATACCATTGAGATATGCCACTCTTCATATATATGGTATTGCTGTATAAACATTACAGATACTTCTTTTTAATGACTACAGCTATAACTATTAAAACAGAGACACTTTTATGACACCATCTATACTCATTCTGGTGCACTGTTGGGTGCATTAGTCTACTCGTGTTCATCTGTCTGTTCCTTTTGATCTTTGCAGCTGCTGGAGATATAAAAAGGGCATAATGACAAATTGGATGGTGGCAAGCCCTAGAAGGGTATTTGATTAGCTAAAATGTTATGCTTACAGCACTGAGAGGGTGCCTGTGCTTTAATTTCATTTTCTCATCAGAGAAGACGGTCAGCCGTGCATCAAATCATGTCACTGTATTGGTGATGGCAGTGGTTCCCCGTGTGTGGGATGCCAGTAGCACAGATGGCAGTCATGGCCAAACTATTCTAGGCATCTTCCTTATAGTGTGACCTAGTATATCTCTTCTACTGCACCCTCCAGCTGTGATGCTTATGGAAGATGTCCAGAAAAATCTTGGACTCCTCCTCACTCCATCTCTGTTCTCTAAAAGGAGCACTAATCCTTTTAATCTCCAGCCATGATGCCTTACCTTGAAAGATATCAGGAAATATGGCGATTAATTGGTGCCCAAAACATTTCTTATGTGTCCCATACTTCACTCACTATTGGGTATGGAAGGATATCCCATTTACACAATGGATAGAAAATTAATAAATTATAAGTATTGTGATGTGATTCCAATGGCACTTTAAGGTGTGAAACATGGCTGTCCTACAGCCTTCTGTCTACTGCTGGGAATACATACCCTACATGGACTCCATCTTCAGATGGCTAAGTGTCGATGACAATTCACACATCCCTACAATAACAGGCTGATTATGCATGCACGGGGCTTGCCACAAGTGCTCAGGTATGTACACAACATTGTTTAGAAATGACTCAATGTTTATCAGGTTCGCTTTTTGTGTCAGTTGCGTGATTCAGAAGGAATAATGAGATTATTTGTAATCAGCATAGGCTTCACATCTAGAAAAGGTGAATCTACAGGATATAAGTACAAAGTGAAGCAAGGATAGTTATCATGCCACAGAATAAAAAACACACTGGTGTTTGAATCCTGCTGTTATGTTTTTGCTAAATAACATATCTGCTTACATAAGGAAAATACTACTTTGTACACATCTGCTTATTTGTTCAAGGTTATCTTTTTGTCTGTAGTTTAATGGAAGGACTACGAGTGACATCACTGTGTCAGTGCTTTTAAATGTATTAGGCCAACCTCTCATAAGACGTACACTGTTTGTAAGTGTACCGAAAGTAGTAACATGCAGGATTGTTAAAGTAGGTTGTAGAAACAGGACTATTCAATACAACAGTTTATTGCTGTGTGCTTTACATATATTTGATTAGTGAAACCTTTGTTCAACTTCTGTTGTACTGCTTATGTGCTTGTGCAGTTACACTTATGTGCTTGTTTTTGGGAGTTGGGGGTGCTCAAGACACATATATGTCTGACATTCATATAAAGATTGTGGATATGGATATGTACACTGTCACTTATCTTTTGTATCTAAATAAGACAATGAGGCTTAGGTGTTCATTTAAGTAGTTTATTACACACAAACACATCAGGATGGATGACTGGAACATTAAACTTAAATGAACTAACTGACTACTACACACATACATGCTTTCTCTCTGGCTGTTCACTCAAAATGGTACTACTCTTGCTTGCATGTGTTCAGTACCTACATGCATACACTCACTGACTGGAATGCTTCTTAAAGGTACAACACACACACTCTGATCTACATACATGCCAGACCTAAGTACAGCATACTAAATGTCCTGTCAGGATAGCATTACTGTTCATGTTTCTAAGGCCTGTATAAGACCATTGGTATTTATCCCACTGTTTCCATAGCAACAGAGGCATGCCTAGAAAACAGGCATGGGCAGCAGACACTACATTTGCTGGTGCTACCACATCCCCCTGCAAGCCCAATTTTATGGATGTTGAAAATTAGGTGATACAAGAGACCCTCTGTCATCATGGGAGATAGCTTTTTGCAGTGCATACTGCTGGATAGCCCTTTCATGCCTGCATCTGTAATGAAATTGTTACCAACATTAATGCATCGGGCCATCAGGATTGTAATTATGGCATGGTCCACCGCAGGGCCATGGGTAGAATCCATGCTACCACCTGCAGAACAGAGGCCCTGACTCTGGAATGGAAGGCAACAGCTGGTGGGCTTACTAGTGAACCATCTGTTATGGAAATGGAGGATTGTCTTACCTCACTTAAGAGAAGTGCCATCTCCACAGAATCCTACAATGTGGTGCTGGATGTCGGAGTAGAGTGGGACATTCCCACCAGACTTTCAAGTTAAGATGAAAAATGAGGTGGTAGTAGAGGCCCTGTATCTTCATGGAAGATGTTTTTTTGTAGTGCATTCTATTGCTTAGCCCTTCCATGCCAGGTGTGTAGTCCTAGAATCAATATTTACAACTCATCATTACCTCTAAGTAACATTGCAGTTTATGTTAGCTGTGTCACTTATGGCATACAGGTACATCTGGGATCCAAGTTACATGTCCAGCTATAAAAGTTTTAAGCAGGCTTATTACTTGATATTATAATTTTATAGTTGCCAGAATAGAATTTGCATGTGTAGTTGTTATCTGGGTCCTACTTACACTGGACATTTTTTTTTCTCTGGTGAATTCACAGGTGAATTTTATCCAACACCAGCACTGTGCAACTGTCCAATCTGATGTTGGAAGAGCCCTACACTCTGATAATGATGGCAGAGATAAACTGGTGCAGTTATGGGGTGCAGAATATATGTTGGACAGAGGGAGTGTGACACCCACATCCTCTACTCATGGTCTGGACACAGTCTTTCTGCCTGAGGATATCTAGGAAACACAACCATATGTGAATGGACAGGTTGATGGAGACACTATAGATCATGGATGTGTTGTGTTCCCCAACAAAGGAAAGACTTATGGGCTGGAGGTATACACAGGGGGGGGGGGGGTTGTTGGTAATGGTGCTCACATAGTCCTGAGATTGTTGTGCTAGTTGCTGCCAACTAATGTATGTACATAGCCATAGTGGAGGAGCAACGTAATTCCACCAGAGCAATGGCAGAGGTATTGAAGGTGATCCAGGCTGTAGCTGCTTACAGGAATGCAAGACCTGTATTTGTGATTCATTGGATAGACTGAATGATACATTGGACCATGCAGTGTCTTCTCTCAGTCATCTGTCTGGGGTGAGGGGGCCATTGTCGCATCTGGTGATCTGCTACATTGACTGATATTAGCCAATGTGACCACAGATGGGCAAAATCCTGCTCTTACAGTGCTAGGACTTCCATATCAATGTCAGTAATTGAAGTGTCTACATCAAGGAGAGCACAGCAATATTAGTTTTGGAAGTGTCTACATTAATGAGAAGGTGTCCCTGTAATCGTTGTCATGGTCATGTTGGCACATCCTCCAGCAGATGCTGGTCACAGTCAAGCAACACACCACCATATAGCCTGTGTCATGGTACAGACAGTGCAACTTCTGGTAGAGCCCATTCTAGTGGGTCAGAGCATGCAAGGGAAGATGAATACTCTGTCAAGCATGCAGTGAACTTATCTGGTAAGCCAAGCCACAGTGCTGCAACATGCCCTTAAGGTGTGTCCCTGCAGAGGTGCATACCCACACACACACACACACACACACACACACACACACACACACACACACACACACACACACACACACACACACACACACACACACCCTGGCACATCCCAACTATCCATTGAAACTGGCCTTTCTACATGTTAACCACCCAATCCATTCTTACACTACACCAGGAACAATTTTTCTTTTAGTACACCTCAGCACTCATACACTTACTTGTGAAAGGCATGCATCCTGTATGCCCTTCCCACCTGTGCAAATGATGATACATGTGCCCTGGCCTCTGTACATTGTTATTTGGATTGCCTATGTCTGATGCAGAGTGTGACCAGCCTATGTATGGGTAAGCATGTTTGGTAATTTTGTATGTATCACTTCTGCTGTATGTATCTGCTTAGCTCTTGTATAGTTATGTTGTAAAAGCTATGTGGAATACACTGCCTCTTAACTACTACCGAGACATACTGTGCTTGCCTTCCTGTGGAATGATCATTCCCTACTGCTGACACCTTGTTTGACTCCTCAGCTGTCTAAGCTGCCACTGCTTGTGCTGCCATCTAGGATACATTGTAGATGATATCTTGTGCATTACGTATCACCTATCAGTTGATGGAGTGATATCCTTTGTGTTTCATGCACCTCTTTCCCACTTCACCAAGTGGAGCCTTCATTTCAATGTGGATACTGTCTATGGCCCCAAGTACTTCAAGAAAAGGACTGTATCGTAGAACTCTCACATAGTCTTGCCACTTTCCTATGTGTTGTGTGGAATCCACATATGCTTTCTCACATGCTGAAGCATGGCATCTTGGAACTGATGGGGTATTCCTGAGGTAGATGCCTGAGAATACCCCAGTGTATCTCTGGTAGGTCACCTGTAGCTAATATATGTAAAACCACACATACCTTAGTATCCACTTCCAATGTGCTGCAGATGAGGCTGACTCATTTCTGTAATTTCCTGTTCACATAGTGCCCGGCCATTATGTTGATGTCATGGAGAGCATGAAATGTTAAGTGGAGTTGAATGGCCCTGCTCCTTATACAGTCATTAGCATATAACATGAGCAACCACATTATTTGGCCTAGACAAGTCATATTGTTGTACTTTCTGAACCACACCCAGCCTGTAAGTGGCCACACATTGTACAGCTTCTCTTACTATGATGCTATAAATATTTTTGAATCCAGGCCTGTAATTTAATTTTTCTCTAAATGGAGCTTTTCAGCCTGGGCTCCACTGAAAATTAGCTATTGTTGTCCAATTAGACTATCCAGGTCAACAAAATCAAATAAATAAATAAAATAAAGAAAGGAAGCATATTGTAATTATGTAGGATCAATGATTAGAGAAAAATTTGACTTTTTTGCTATGTGGTTGGCAGTGTTTCTGTCGTTACATGCATGATATTTAGATGTTTTTCTAGAAAAAAATTTACTACCCCTTATATAGAAGTGTAGTTGGACTTATGTTACTATATAAAAACTTCAGTTGGTAAAATTGGAATGGGTCACAGATAACACACAAAGTTTAAACAATACAGGATATGAGAAAAGGCTGAAGATTTTGACTATGAACTTTATTAAATACCAGTTTCAGACAGGAAGTTTTTGTGATGCTTATTTATCAAGAAAAAATCCAGTTATGCTGAAAATATTTCATGAAGAATTATATATACAATGTAGAGAATATAGAAATACTTGAGTACTACAATTATTGCCTAGATTTTGTAAATGGAGTTACATTTTCTATATGTGACTTTTTAAGGAGAAATGGGATATCTATGCAGTTTGTTAAAAAGTATAAAAGATTGCAATGTTTTTGGTCACATCCTAGAGTTCACACTATGAAACTATACCCTGTAGTGAAACAAAAATACATTTTTTTTTCATTTTTTCTGTGCTCGCCCCCAATGCACTGTCACTAGAAGAAAAGTTTTAGATAGCAAGGGGTAAACAATACATTGCTTTGCACTGCCACAAATTATTACTCTATTAAAAAAAAGAAAACAGGCAAATATAAGTTTTATGGACAAGCAGTATAAAAATCCTCTTCTTTATGTATTTATAAAACATTAAAAAGAAACAATGCCAAACTATGGAAACTATTGTTTATTATGAAAACAGATCTTTAAAATGCCTTTCTTCTTCATTTAATGGAAAGGTTACTTACAGTATGTTGTGCTATCTGGGCTCTAACATTTTACCATCCTGACTAATGAAAAGGACTACAGCAGTACTTACCTGAGTGACATAAGTTCAGGAAACCTAAACTGTATATGAAAACACAACATGTTAACATAAATTCTATATGAACTCCATCACTGCATTTTAAAATCAGTATTTTTCTTCCTTAACCAAGTAGCATGCTAGTTTAACATTACATAGTATTCTGTTTTCTCGTTTGAATCAAAATTCTTTCTCCTGATTTTGTTTAAATACGTGTCTCTCAGACTATAATTGCAGGCAGATGTGACTTTATTTCAAGTTACTGAAAGACTACTTTTCTAAGGAACAAGTTATCTTGACATACTAACTGTCCTACACTATTTTTTCTTTGCTCTCCAAAACACACAACCTACACACACGTTAAAGGCATTAACTCATAACTTGTATTCTGTTTGGCGTGTATACCTACACTTACTTAACTGTTGCTTTAACTGCTACCTTAGTACTGCTGCCTACACGTGTTAGCCTTCTATCCACAACAACGCATTTCTCACCCTATATTGTGTTAGTTAAATTTTGTTACCCAGATGGTTTGGACCTTACTGAGTGTTTCTGAAAGCCGTTCGTACCACAGGTGTATACTCGCTCTGTTACCCTCACTTTGCTCGGGCTCACTCCACTCCCGTACCCTCACCCATTCCCATCCACCCCAACGTCAATTACATTTATAGTTATCATAACTCCTCCCCTTCAAATTTACTATCCAATAACACCCTACTTCCTATTATACTTCCTCCCTACACCTAACAAACCTACCATACACAACAAAACGCATACTCTTTTAATCTTATATTACCCTCTCATTCCTAATCCAACTCCACTCCTCTTCTTAACCCCTTTTTGACCTTTCCTACTACACTCCTTGGTATCTCTCACACTACACTATGTCACCATCCATATATCTCATGAACTTCTTAATATCCTTAACCCCATCTCTCATTTTACTGACACAAAACACATCCCCCCAATTCACATTAATAACCTTAACTGTATAAACATCCACATTGCCGTCATATTTTGAAATATACACAACAGCTTTTCAAATATATCTGTCATCTTAATTGAACCCAACACTATACACCTTACAAAACTAAAAATTCTTCCATCCACCACCAAATCCCCAAGATTCTCACTACACCTTTCTAAACATACTGGAAAATATTAAGATACAACCAAACACCCTAATACTGGGTGATTTCAACTACCCTGCCATTAACTGGGAAAACTACTCGTCTACCAACACCTTTGCCCAATGGTTCTTGGAATTCATAAATTCCAACGCCCTGGATCAACTAATCCTTATTCCCACCAGGGGCTCCAATATCCTAGACCTGGTCATTACCAATATGGGAAATCGATGCTCCACACCTATGGTCACCCCCTCATTGGTCAGGTCTGACCATAAGCTAATCACCCTTGACATCCACATCCCACTCCCACCCTCCAGTAAGGAAACCTGTGTAAAAAACTTCTCCAAAGTCAATTTCATGCTACTCAAGTCAGAAGTGACAAACTTCATGACACCCATGCAGATGGGAACTGAAAGTTCAACTGCTGAATCCTACACTAAGGCACTGTACGAGCACATCCACTCATGCATGAATTGTGCCACCCCCCAACAGAACCAAGATGCTCTCCTCCAAAAAAAAGGAAGCCAATCTGGTGGTCCCTTGCCATAAGCAAACTTTACAACAAAAGGAAGAAACTGTTGCAGGAAAGAGGAAAATCTCAGTATGCAAAAAACTCCCTTACCAGTCTCAGTAAGAAGCTGAGATCCCTCATAAAATCTTCCAAAGCTAGTTACTAAAATACAATTGCCAAAGATTCCAATGACAACCACAAGGCATTCTATAGCTATGTCAAGAATCTAAATGGCAATGCTCAGATCTGCTCTGAGCTACATCAAAATGGCTTTAAATACACTGAGCCCAAGGATATCGCCAATATCCTGGCAGATCGATCCAGTGCAAACTTCACCCCCCTCTCACCCCCTAAAGGGCCCATCTCAATACCAAAAGATTGCCAAATTCCAGTAATAACAGCCACACAGGTAAAAAATGCACCCCCCACAAAGCTATGAATACAGCATCCATGGGACCAGATGACATCCCAGGCTGTGTACTACATGAACTACAAAATGAACTGGCACCTTACCTAAGTGTCATGTTTAATCATAGCCTCATCTCAGGCTTTGTGCCCACTGAGTGGTGCACAGCTGCAGTTTTCCCACTCCACAAGGGAGGATCCACCTTGGATCCCGGGAACTACTATCCCATCAGTCTGATGAGCCTGATCTGCAAGGCCATGGAACGTATTATCATGGAACTTATAAACAAAGACATTGGCAACCTTCAAACACTGGACCCCACACAGTTTGGGTTCATGAAGGGCCGATCTTGTCTCCTGGACCTGATTGACTTCTTCGAATCAGTATCCAGAGCCGTGGATAAGGGTAAGGTGGTCCACACAGCCTATCTGGACCTCACTAAGGCCTTCAACACCATCCCCCACTCTGGAATCATAGATAAACTTACTAAGCTGGGCATTAATCCCTTCATCACTCGATGGGTTGCCAACTGGCTTACTGACAGAACCCACACTGTAAAAGTAGCCGACTCCAAATCCAGCTCCAGACAAGTGACAATTGGAGTACCTCAGGGTTCAGTCCTGGGACTGCTCTTGTTTGGCATCTACTTCTCTGAAGTACAGGCCAACAATAAGGGACTCTGGCTAACAAAGTTTGCAGATGACTGCAAACTGGGAGCCATTATTGAATCTCCAAATGATGTGGATATTCTACAAAAGGGCCTTACAGAAACAGATGCTTGGTGCCAGAGCCATGGGCTCAAGCTCAATGCCAAGAAATGTATAGTTTTCCCCTTTGGGAAAAAACATGTACCCATGAACTACCACATAGGTGGCAGTACACTAAACACCGAAAGTGTGATAAGAGACTTAGGGACACAGGTGGACAGTGGTCTCACCTTCGATAACCACATCGCCACAACAATCAGGAAATCCTTCTATGTGGCACACCTCATTACTAAAGGTTTTTCATCCAGAAAAAAGGAGGTCATTGTCCTACTGTACTCATCCTTCATTAGACCCATTATAGAATACAATGCCCCTTTTGGTATGTAGCTGTCAAGACATCTGCAACAACTGGAAAGGCCGCGGAAATACCTCACTAAAAGAATCACAGGCCTAAAGCATATGCCCTATGCTGACCGTCTAAAAAAACTCCACCTATACTCTGTCGCATATTGTCTACTCAGAGGCGATCTCTGCTTAACATACAAGGCCATGTCAAATCCAGAGCTCTTGGACATGTTACACTTAAAGAAATCCCAATCCCTCAGAGACACATGCTCCAGGGATCTAAACCTTGTCATCACAATGAGCAAAACATGCTGGAGGGATAGGTCCCTGACCCAGACTCTCCCCAGACTCTGGAATAGACTGCCCATACGTGTCAAGCCTCTTTGGCCCACTTCAAAAGGAACCTTGATGATTGAATGGGAGATAGGAGATTCACCCGAGGGATCACGTCAGTCACCCTGCTAGACACGGGTCCAGAGAAGTAAATACTGTGGGAAGAAATAGCCAGGGAATTGTTATGGCTAGGCTTGTATAGGGCCTAGGGCCGATAACCTAGTACCAACCTATGAACCTAAATCCAAACTAGAAGTTTATGCAAAATCAAGTCATACTATAAAATCGATCTACCGCAAACAATTCCTCCCCATCATGTCAAACTAATTTAATGGGGCGCAATTTACCCCAACCCAGGACCACCCTCAAACTTCTACCCCTCCTCAATCTCCCTTCTCAAAAAATCTGTTGTTAGCAACACTTAACATATGTAACATCTGCAATAAAATAACAGAATTCCATTCATGGCTAACACTCCCCAGTCATACTAGCAGTTACTGAAACATGGTTAAAACCCCACATCCAAGACACTGAAATAGTACCGCCAGAATTTAACATAGTAAGAACCAATAGAACCCATAAAAAAGCAAGCAGAGAAGCACTAATTTACCCCAATATCTACACAATTCTTCCTCTCTCCAAACCAGTTCCAGCATTTAGTAATGCTAAAATTCGTACTGCATCTTTACAAATAAATAATACCAACAACTATGTATTGCAGTAGTGTACATGCATCCTGGCCAAAACATTCCTACATTAGAAGATTTTCTCACCTGGATATCCAAAAACATCTGAAATACAATTATCATGGGCGATGTCAACATCAACTGGCATAACTTAATCACAGAGCCCCCCTCAAATAGCATCAGCATTTATAGTTTCACACAACTCATCACCTGTCCCACCAGAATACAAAACAGTAATAACCTGGGAGCTACCTTAGACTGGATCTTGGTCTCCAATCCCCACAAATATTCAATACCCTTCCTAACATCTTAAGTGACCACCTACCTGCTTAAGCCTATAGGACCACCTTCCAAGTGCCCATTTCCCACACCTGAAAAATGTACAGAAACTTAACAAACTTTAATGAACAACTATTTAATAGCTTTCAAAAAAAAAACATTGATTGGTCTCCATTAAAAACTCTACCATTAGAAAATGCCAACAAACAGCTCAACAAACCATTTCTGGATACACTCAACAACTTAGCCCCTCTTCAAACAAAAAGAACAAAAAGAAACCCATGCACCCTGGCTAACAAAATCCACAAAACCAATACTGCAAACCAGAGATTGAGCCTGGAAAGACTGGAATAAGAATTAAAATGATTTACTAAAATAGTGGTGGTGCTGCGGTAGCATTGTCGCCTCACAGCAAGACGTTGTCCCGTTCGATTCTCAGCTAAAGCGTCTTTTGTGTGGAGACATGCGTGAATGGGCGTACCTTCGTTGAAGGTTGTACGTCAGGGCTGGCAACTTGGTACGTAAAACTCTGCTGCTAATCATTAGCGGACCGGAGTTCTGCTGTGGCAACCTCTAACCGGGAAAAGCCGAAAGATACAACAACTAAAATATAAACAACTAAATAATAAAACAAAAAAAAAACAAAAAAAAAAAAACTAGTAATTGCAGACACGAAAAAATATTTCTCCCAACAAATGACCAACCACAAAAATAACCCCAAAAAGTTTTGGAAAACCATTTCAGCAGTACTTATCCCAGTTTCAAAACAAAACCACTCACCTTGCACAGATAAAACACCAACCCCAAATAGTTGATATGTTCAATACCCACTTTATTGATAGGATACTTAAACTAGTAACAGACTCCACGTACAACACATGCTCTAACTCCACAGACAATCTAATTCCACCCCCTCTCAAACTTCCAATAAAAACACTACAAGTTCTTTTCTACATCACCAATGTACTTTTACATCTAGTACTCCATCTCCTCCTTTAGTACTCCATCTCCTCCTTTATACTACAATCAGTATCTACCATCTTAATACGTAAGCTTCTTCTCAAATTAAAACCTTGTTCCCTTTCCTCTGACAATCTTCCATTAGAGTATTCAAAGCTTGCTGCAGATGCAATTACTTACCCTGTCAGCATACTTAACAACTGATCCATCATAGAGTCCCGTCCCTAACATTTGAAAGAAATCTATCATAACCCCACTACACAAAGGAGGAAGATCAAAGAAACTGACAAATTATCAACCCACCTCTATCCTCTTTCCTCTATCTAAACTGCTGTAAAAATACATACATTTAAAACTAACCACCTTACCCATAACAACCTTCTCACACCCACCCAACATGATTTTCGACCAGCTCATAGCATGACCACTGCTCTTATCTTCTTCAAGGATAATGTTGACAAAGCCATAGACTCTGGAGAACTAACCTCTGTAATTCTACTAGATTTGTCAAAGGCTTTTGACAAGGTATCATATCACAAACTACTACAACAACTTTCTACAACAGGTTGTTCACAACCTTCCCAAAAAGTTTGCCAGCTACCTAACCAACAGAAAACAATGTGTAAAATGGCAAAACTGTCTGTCTCTATAACAGGTTAACAAAACAGGAATGCCACAAGGGTCTTCTTGCACCCTTGCTCTTCAAAATCTTCATTAATAGTTTACACACTGCCTCCCTTCAAACCTCTATTATCTAATACGCTGATGATTCTACAATCATATCCAATACCTTTTACAAATAACACTAGATGCCTTCTCCTGAACTGAATCTTGGCTCAATAGAGCACAACTACTGCTCAACCCCAATAAGACAAAACTTCTACTTTTCACACCAAAAACACTCTCAACTGATTTTAAAATGAATATATTTTAAAATTGATTTTAAAATATATTCACACAACAATACAGAGATTGCAGTTGTAACAAATGTAAAGTTATTAGGCATCACCATAGACAACAAACTTGCATTTAAGCAACGCATACATAATGCTATTACGAAAAACACACCAGACTAGGAACACTGTATAGACAAAAACTTCATGGATACTACCACCAAAAAAAGTTGTTGATTCCTATTTGCTCCCCTCTCTCTTAGATGGTACCCATATTTTCACCAAACTAAATATGTCAATAAAGAATAAGCTTCATTCTTGCTATAATAAGATCTACAAGTTTACTACAGGTACATCTTACCACTCACACCACTGTTACACTCTTAATGAACTTAATTGGCTTGAATTCCCCATCACCTTGACTTTCTACAACTATATTGCACACAAAATAATATAGAAACCTAAAAACTGCCCTGCCTTAAAGCATATTATGCATTCCTACATTCCCACCAGAACTCTCCGCTCCAAAATTAAATTACTTATAACATTGTGCAGACCTAACAAAAGAGCTGGACATTGTCTTTACTCCTATACTTTTGCAAAACTATGGAACGCCTTACCTACAACTATCAGTGCCATAGAATGTCACAAGAATTTCAAGCTTACACTAAAACCCCTGCTAAGCACTCATATCTGCCCTTGCTCCTTTCCCAACAGATAAACTCCTCCAATCCCCTTCAACTCTCCCTTTTCTACCTTTCTCCCTCTGTAACTAATCTCTACGTCCTACCTCTCACTTTCCATCTCATCCTCCTGCCTGTCTCCTTCTCAACTATCATACTCACACTTCACAACTTCTTAATACCTAACTTCATTCTCCTCTTTTCCTCACTCATCTTGTTTTTTCCTTCACCTCCCTAACTTATACTTACCCCACTACATCTCCCATTCTTCTCATCTCCTAGACCTCCTATCCTTCTATCTCTCCTTCTGCCTAATACTAATGCTAATTTTCAGTAAATCTCTCAAAGTTACAATTATTTACCAAAAATAAGCCTGCATCATTATGTGTTTATACACCCTAATACTACACCCATTATGACAACCATGTTTTTTCCAGCCAGTATAATTCAGTTATGCTTATTTTACATTATCTATGTTCTATTTTCTGTCCTTTAAAATTTAAATGTTTTTACCTTACAGATGTATTATTTTTTATATACTGTTCACTGAAACTGTACTAGTACCTGATAATAATACTTCTTTAACAACTCTGTTGTCTTAATGCTCTACTGTCTTACAGTATCAACTCAATGTTGTATTTATATATGTATAAATTGTTTCAATCAGCTCTATTGTTTAATTGTATAATTATAAATGTTGTTTTTCTATTTGCTAGAGTTTTCTTCCTGGGCCTCTGCTGAAAATGGGTTCCTGACTCAGTTGGACTTTCCCGGTCACCACATGTCAATGCATAAATAAATAAAGGATTTGTTTTGAAATAATATAAAATAAAGAAGAAATACATAAAAGAGTATTAAAATATGCTAAGAATGTAAACATGTCTGCATTTTGTTACTGTTATACAGGTAAGACCAGCTTGTTAACATAGTAATGTTGCCTCCTTGAACTTATTTTATAGCTTCAATATGATGACAGAATCATATAGCAACAGTTTCTGAAGGTCAGTTTCTGACAAAACATGTGATCCAGAATCTGTCCTGTCAGTATGTTCCCCTCAGCTGCTCAATATCAGTTTGCTTTTTCAAACATTGTTGCATGATATATTGCTTCTTCCACTCTTATTTGTCATTACACATACCAATGTGTTCTCAAACTGTATTACTTCCTATGGGCACAAAAACTGTTGCTTCCCTAAGGAAGTGAGGCATTTTTTTTAATGATCACTTTCTGTCAGTTGGAACCTCTTTATAGTAACAATGCAACTCTAAGAGGAATGGGGGGGGGGGGGGGGCATTGCATGGTGAGTTTGTCCTAATAAAAAAATCATTGCTGTTTGGTTGGTGCGACTGCACAAATCTTCCTTAAATTATTTGTACATGTATTTAGTTGGGTTTGTTTACTAGAATTTGTAGTTCCATTCAGTTAAGGATGAGCAATTATGACTGAGCAACTAGGTTTTAATTATACATAGTAGACCCCCCAACTATAAATGCTTTTCACAACAATGCAAATGGTAAAATAAAAGAAAGCCTTTCCAGAATTCTGTCTGCTACCTAGGAACTATCAGTTTAGACATTTTGTTGCATGCATTTCTGCATGCTTTGCTAGTCTGACCAGTTGAATTACATTTATATAACTCTAGAAAGAACATACATTTAATCATGTGCCCCAATTACAATATAGATACATATGAATAATAACTCCTCTTATGTATAAACACTTACATTCTTTGAGCAATTTGCACTTTTTGCAACAAATATGTGCAATACCGTTAATTTCATAAAAAGGAAAGACTGGTTTGCAAAGATGCTAACCACTAGTTTTCTAGTTCAGATGTTGCTGTAATTATGGCAGTGTTATCTTGTAAGGATAAACCCTGGACAAATATTGAGAATGTTCCTCCCTATGAAATGTTCTTTATACTGCTGGATTTAAATAAAGCATAACGTATTTTCTTTTTTGCTTCTGTGACATTTCTGTGCTCTTCAGTTTTTTCAGTGTACAATTTGAACCTGAATAAAATATCATGATATTTTTCACTGGCTTGTAAATCACTCATCCCATTGCTGTGGTTTTGGCACAAGGAAATACATTAATATCAAGGTGACTGAAGTCAGGGCGGCACAACAGATAGCATTGTCGCCTAACAGCAAGAGGTCTCCGGGTTTGATTTTTATCTGGAGTGCCATCTATGTGGAGTTTGCATGTCCTCCCTGTATTCAACTGGGTTTCCTCCTACATTCAAAAGACATGCAGTAGGTTCATAGGTTCATAGGTTCATAGGTAGGTACTAGGCTATTGGCCCTAAGGCCTATACAAGCCTAGCCAAAAATGTACCCTGGCTTTCTCCACCCAAGAAAATTATTTTCCTGTGCCCCTGTCAAGCAGAACCACAGAAGTGATCCCTGGGGTGAATTTCCTTTACCCATCCTATCATCAAGATTGTTCTTGAAGAGTGCTAATGAGGAGCTCTGTTTGACATTGATAGGTAGTCTGTTCCAGAGTATGGGAAGTCTCTGGGACAGGAATCTATTCCTCCAGCATGTTCTGTTTATTGTGGTGACAAGGTTTAGGTCCCTAGAGCGTGTAGCTCGGAGGGATTGGGATTTCTTTAAGTGGAGCATGTCCAACAGCTCTGGGTTTGACATAGCTTTGTATGTTAGGCAGAGATCGCCTCTGAGTAGGCGATATGCGACGGAGTAAAGCTGGAGTTGTTTGAGATGGTCTGCATAAGGCATCTGTTTGAGGCCAGTAATCTTCTTTGTGAGGTGTTTTTGCGGCCTTTCCAGTTGTTGTAGATGTCTTGTGAGGTACATACCAAAAAGGGCATTGTACTCTATAATGGTTCTAATGAGTGATGAGTAGAGGGGAACAATGACCTCTTTTTTTCTGGATGAGAAACCTTTTGTGATGAAGTGTTCCACATAGAAGGATTTCCTGACCACTTTGGTGATGTGATTATCAAAGGAGAGACTACTGTCCACCTGTGTCCCAAGGTCTCTTATCACACTTTCAGTGTTAAGTAGGTGGATTGGACACTCTAAACTGGCTATAGTTGTGAGTGTGTGTGCAAGTGTGTGGTGTGGAAGAACTAGAGTGGCAGGGCTAGCCACCTGGCTGTGTAAACCTTAACTCTAGATGACTACCACTGTTGAAATGACACCCTGACCTAATGAGCAAAAATGAGAAAAAAAGGAGTTGTGGATGGTGTAATGTCCCAGTCCTGGCCCAGTAATCAAGGAGCCTCAATCCTCACCACTAGCACCACTGGGAGTCATTTACTGGGAGGATAACAGGTACACAAAGTATTTCCAGATGCAGCTATCTGCATTAAGTGTAATTTCTATTAAGAGCACACAGAGACCACAGTCAGTCTGCGGCTGGTTTCTCCCTCTTTCTCCAGATCCCCAATAAGACTCCCCACTGGCACAGCTATAGAGTTGAGATCTCAGCTGAGTGGCCAAGCCAAGACCTCCAGCACCCTCTCTGTCCAACCAGTGCTTTGTGTCCCTGCCCAAGTGACACACACATGAAAGGCTGGCACAGGTTTATTAGCTATGCCCCCTTTTACCCAGACTATAAAGTAGTTATCACTGCCACCAGCCACATCCTTATCAGCTACGTTAAAGCCCTTAACAAAGGGTGTCCAATTTTATTATGTAATGTTACTATCAATACAAATGGTAGTTTGTCCAAGAGCAAGGCTATTAGGAGTGGCCTACACAGTGTCACCAAATAAATATGCAAGTACTCTCAGAACTCAAATATGTCTCACAAAGATCAGCCACAATGAAAGGTTTAAATACATCTAATAATATATAACACAAGAATAAAACAATACTCGGTATATAATCACAGTAGCATTTGAGTTCAAAATCACAGGAAATATTTAAAACAACATTGCAGGACAGTCTCAAATAAATAGAGAGAAACATCTAAATTAAGCTTTGCTATATTCCTGACTGTATCTAAGAAAATTACTGTATCCTACTTAACTTACTTACAGAGCAAGCAAGCCAGATGTGGTTAGTGGGCCTTCCAGCTGATGTTGTCAGATCAAACAAAAATACAGAATACTCAGTCTCTCTCAGAGAGTTCTTAAATTAATATCTAAAATATTACTGCTGGGATAGCTTGCAGGATGACATCACTTCTTGTCATCTGACTTTATCCCAGGTAAAACCACAACTGATGCAGCTGGTAGCATTTATTATCTGCATGCGACAATACATAGACAAGGCTTTTCTTAGAACTAAGACAGATCCTGGAAGTCATAAAAGAATAAAAACACATCCAAGACAATACAGTGACCCTCTAGTTCTACACATTGTGTCTGTTAATGCTCTGAAACTGAAAGACAACATCCTTTTTTATGGTGTGGCTATAAAGTAATTTAATTTTAACTATTTTTCTGATGTTTTGCAAGTTAACCTTCTGTATTCCAGTTCTACATTTTAAAATATATACATCTAAACAGTTATAATAGTGTATGTACATTTCTATTCTATTCCAGTAGGGTGCACTGTGGATACATTTTGAAAGCTCAGTACTGTACAACCCTTTACAACACACACTTCTGTACCAGTAGTTTGATATTCACATAACATACAGTTTTAACAGATTTGTAACACAAGCATATGAATCATGTTGATATTCACAAATGACATATCATTATTTACAAAATTCCAGATACCTGGGCTGGCAGTGTTTCCTTTCATGACATTTCTCTCCCCTTGAAGACTCAGGCTAGTTTTTCAAGTGACTCTTGAGAAATGTTTCTTGACTGGGATGCACTTATCTGTGAATACCTTACCCCATTCCCTGTCTTGAGATTCCAACTGCCCTGGCATGGCCAACCCCAGTACAGTGCTGCACTGTCCTATCATATGCTTGCAACCCTAGGCTCCACCAAACTAATTTGAAATTTTCCTGGATGGCTAACTGGAGGCATAGATCCCCCTCAGACTGCTCATGTGTCTTACTGCAAGTACTTAGCACAAGGGCGTCTCTATTATGGTAAGGTTTCATCATGTTAACATGGTACAATTCATGCCCCTGCCTCTTGCCTAGCAGTTCTACCATGTAATTAACATCACTGACCTTCCTTACCACTTTGAAGAGTCCCTCCCAAGCTACCTGCATCTTGTTGTGTCTGACAGGAATGAGAACCATGACCCGCTGTCCTACAGCATACTCTCTAGCTTGAGCATTCCTGTCATACCAGACCTTTTCTTGCTGTTGGGCTTCTGCCAGGTTCTCCTGGGACAAGGCCATGAGTTCCTTGAGCCTTGTCCTGAGGTTTAGGACATACGCCACAACAGACTCCTTGTGGGATTCACACTCACCCTCCCACTCATCATGAATCAAATCTAGAGCTCCCCTTACCCTATGCCCATACAGCAACTCAAAGGGTGAAAAAAGTACAGTTTTGTACCTACCATAAATGTAGATGTTTGAGTGTTCACACTGCTGCAGTCATTACACTTGGGTTATCCTGTCGTCAGGCGGTCTGGCAGTCGGCCAGAGTTCCAAAGTCTTGGTCCGGCGTTGGTTGCTGTCGCTTCTTCCCTGACGTCAGTGCGCCAGGGGTATATAAGATGCATCCAACGCCATTTTCTTCAGTTTTTCTTGCCCCAGATGTCAGGTGCCCCCAAGTAGGTAGGCAATATGTATTGCTAATAAAAAATATACATATAAAATAAAAACAATACATTCAGTTAAAAGCAAATACATCACAAAGGTTGTATAGGACAGAAAGGTATAGATAAGTCCAGCTAGTTCAGAGGGGATGGAGGGAGGGTAACCTGGACTGCAGCAGTGTGAACACTCGAACATCTACATTTATGGTAGGTACAAAACTGTACTATGTTCATCGTGTTACACTGCTGCAGTCATTACACTTGGGTAAAATCCCAAAGCTAAGGTTGGGTGGCTGGTCTATAAAAAGTTAGGATAGGCTATGAGGCCCTGCAGAACTGTAGTGGCAAATCCTGCTCTGGATTTAGAGTAAAGAGGCAGGTGGTAATGCTTGGTAAAGGTGTGCACTGAACTCCAAGTCGCAGCTTCCAAAATTTCCTTGGTAGGTACTCCTCTGAGAAAGGCTGCTGAAGTGGCTGTTGCCCTGGTGGAATGTGGCCTAATGTTATTTGGGACTGATTTTCCATGCTGTGTGTAGCAGTAACGAATACAGTGTCCTATCCATTTGGATATAGTCTGCTTTGAGATAGCCTTGCCCTGTGATCCTGCAGCATATGCTACAAACAGTTGCTCAGTTTTCCTGAAAGCTTTTGTTTTGTCCAAGTAGAAGCATAGCTGCATGTGTATGTCCAAAGAGTGCAGAATTTTCTCCCCTTTATTCTGGGGGTTTGGATAAAAAAGTTGGTAAATGGATGGTTTGGTTAACAGCCACACTAGATGCCACCTTTGGCATAAAGGTAGGGTTTGTCCTTAAAGAAATCCTGTCCTGATGAAAAATTATAAAAGGTTCCACTGCCATTAATGCCTGTAGCTCTGAGACTCTTCATGCTAAAGTTACTGCCAGGAGCAGATCTGTTTTCCATGATAAAAAATTTAGATCGGCTGTATTGGCTGGCTCAAAAGGTGGTAGGGTCAGTTTTTCCAAAACGAAATTGAGGTCTCAAGTTGGTGTTGGTGCTCTCCGGGGCAGTCTTATGTTTTTAGCCCCTCTGAGGTACTGCTTTAGCAAAGGATGCGAGAATAAAGGAGGATCCGTGTTGTAATGTGCTGAAATGGCAGAGGCGTGGATCTTAATTGATGAGAAGGATAGGCCTCTGTCCAGCATCTCAGTTAAGTATTGTAAAATCTGAGGAATGTTTGAAACAAGAGGGTCAAGGCTTTGAGCCTGGTTCCAGGCACAGAATCTCTTCCATTATTCTGAGTAAGCTTTCCTGGTGCTAGACCTCCTGGCCTCCAAAATGACATCCATAACAGCTTTAGAGAGAGGTATTGCCTGTTTGACTAATGAATCTGCCATGCAGCCAGGTTTAGGGTTTTGAGCTGACCGTGCAGGATCTGATTGTTTTGTTGAGTCAGAAGGTGTGAAATTTGAGGCAAAATCCATGGTGGGCCTTGAGCTAAGTTCCTTAAGATAGGGTACCAGTGCTGGCGTGGCCAGTCTGGAGCAATCAGGATCTTCTGTGGTTTTTCTTGTCTGGCTTTTAGAAGTACCTTTGAAAGGAGAGGCAGTGGTGGGAAGGCATACACTTTTAGGTTTTTCCAGCTGAACAAAAGAGCATCCAATTTCCATGCTTGTTTGTGATAAGTCCTTGTGCAGAATATTTGTAGTTGGTAATTCAGTGGGGAGGCAAAAAGATCTATGTCTGGGCACCCCCATTTTTGTGTTACCATGCTGAAGATTTGTGGATTCAATTTCCATTCATGAGGGTCCATGATATTTCTGCTTAGATCGTCTGCCAGAGTATTTTTCTTTTCTGGCAGGAATTGTGCTTGCAGGTGAACTTGATACATTAGAGCTGTGTTCCACAAGGTCATGGCTTGCCTGCATAGGGGATAAGAATGAGTACCCCCTTGCTTGTTTATGTACCACATTACTGTGGTGTTGTCTGTCTTTAGTAATAATTGTCCTGGATGCAGAAGGTCCTTGAAAGCTGTTAGGGCATTTTGAACAGCCAACATCTCTTTTTGATTGATGTGAAGATGCATCTGGTCTGTGGTCCACTTGCCCTGAATGCATTTTCCTGCCATGTGTGCTCCCCAGGCTTAATCCGAAGCATTTGTTGTTAGAGTTTGCCTGGCTGTGGGTTGGGTAAAAGGCTGACTCTTATTTAGGTGACATGCCTGTGCCCACCATCGAAACTCCTGTTGTAGGCAGGGAATCATTGGTATTACTGCTTCTAAACTGTGAAAGTGTTGAGTACAAACACTTTTTAGGTACCATTGTAATTTCCTCATATGCAGTCTGGCATATGGTATTAGTAGTATGCAGGATGCCATGAATACCAGGGCCTGCAGAATTTTTCTTGCAGGGAGATGGGACTTTTTTGCCAGTAATTGAAAATATTGAGTTAGTTGAACTTGTTTGTCTGGCGTGAGGTAAACCATCTGGGCCATTGTATTTAAGCTGGCACCCAGGAATATAATCTGTTGTGAGGACACTAGTTTTGACTTCTTTTCATTTACTGTGTACCCTAGAGAAATTAGCAACCTTTTTACAAATGCCAGATGCTGTAGAAGAATGTCCTTTGTCTCTGCTTGAATGAGGCAGTCATCCAGGTATGGATATATTTGAATTCCTTTTTGTCTGCAAAATGCAATTACTGGTGCCAGGCACTTTGTGAAGACCTTGGACGCAGTAGATAAGCCAAAGGGCAGTGCAGAGAATTGGTAGTGCATTGTACCAGCTTTGAATCTGATGTATCTTCTGCAATTTTGTCTGATAGGGACATGCAGGTATGCCTCTTTGAAGTCTAGAGTAACAAGCCAAGCCTTCTTGCCCAGTATGGGTAGAAGCTGCTGTAATGTCAACATTTTGAATTTTGGAATATCCAGGTAAGTATTCAGAATTGAAAGGTCTAGTATGGGCCTCCAGGCCTTGTCCTTTCTGGGGACCAGGAAGAGTCTTGAGTAAAATCCTTGCCCTTGTTCCTGTTGTGGTACTTTTTGAATAGCTCTCATGTCCATGAGGGCTGAAATTTGTTTTTGTGCCTCTGCCCATTGATTTTGTGGCAGGTCTGGTATTCCTTTTAGCCTTGGTAAAGTATGAAAGTGAAACCTGTAACCTTGAGACACAATATTCAGAACCCATTTGTCTAAATCCTAAGGTGCTAATCCTAATCCTAAAATCCCCCTAAGGGGGCTTCCAAAATGGACGTGCTTGGCGTACGAAGGGGAAAGTCATTGTGACTGTTTTCTGTAAGGTTGAGACTTGTCCTCACCTCCTTTTGGGGTTGAAGTGCCCCACTGTCGTCTGTTTGAGCTTTGGGGTTGAGATCTGCCTCTTGGGCGTCTGTATCTGCCTCTCTGTGGCCTGTCTGACACTGGAAAGGACCAATTCTTTGTTGGCCAATTTCTGCTAAACCGAGGTGGCTGTATCTGTAAGAAATCCTTGACTGTTTGCGTAGATTTAGCTTTATCCTCCATTTTCTTTAACTCCTCTTCTGCCTTAACACCAAACAAGGTATCATGCTGTAAAGGAGCATCCAATAATTTTGCCTTAACATGATCATTTAAACTCTGTTCTTTTAACCAAGCATGTCTTCGAATCACAGAACCTGTAACTGCGGCTCTACAAGAGGCCTCTAAAGAATCAAAACCACACTGCAGAGTATGTTTTCCCACCTGTTCAACTGCATGCAATAAATCCTGCATTTCTTTACAATCAGGATCTTCTGAGCTTGCAAGCATTTTCTGTTTTAACTGAGCCATTAAATATTGTTGGTACTTAAGCATGTGAAACTGGCAATTTAAAGCTCTTACTGCTAAAGTTGCAGAAGTGTATACTTTCTTCCCCATCTATCCAAAGCTCTGGAATCTCTGTCAGAGGGTACTGGATTTTTTGCAATGGAAGCCTTAACCCCTTTTGGACCCTGGGAAATAGTTTCTGGATCAGCAGAAGGGTTTTTGTAAAGAAACTTGTGAGAGTCAGGGACTCTTTAATACCTATCTGGCTTGGCTGGAGCAGGGGGCAAAGAATCAGGAGATAAGCTGGATTCAGAGAACACATCATCCACAATATCTAGCACAGGCAGAATAGCCAGGGGCCTGTGCTGAGGCAATAAAAGGAAATCCCTGAGCCTTTTCTTGGATTCTGAGTAATCCTGACTTTCCTAGTGGAAATGCTCCCTCGTGGTATGTAAAGTTTCCCCAAAAGAATAATCCTCAGGAGGAGAGGCTGAAGGGATAGATTCTTTAGCATTAGAGTCCTCATAGGGGTGTAGAGAGTATTCCTGGTCTGAAGAGGAATCAGAGGAAATGGAAACCTGATCAGAGGAATCATAGTCTGTATCCTGCCTAGGCCTTTTCTCAGGAGGGGGATGGGAACCCCTGATCAGAGTAATGAGGTCTTCAGCCATTTTAAGCATCTGTTTCTTAGGCATGGAGGACTGTCTAGGGGAATGCTGTACTTGTTTCTTTGTCTTTAATGGTACCTTTGTCTTGGCTGTTGTTTTAATGGTAAGTTGTGAAGGTCTGAAAACACCCTCAGAAGCCGATGCCTGCTCAGCGGCTCCGGACCCATCTGAGGGATTAGTTTCCGTAGGCCCAATACCTTGAGTTTCCAGAGGCCTAGTTGTCTCCAAGTGGGAGTCGGAAGCGGCCTGTGGCTCTGAGGTAGCGGGTGTCAGGGGCTGCGAAAGCACCTCACTGAGAACCGGCGAACCGGCGAACCGGCGAGTGGCCTAGAAGAGGTTTCGTTGTCGGTTTTGGACCTCGGATGCCTGTCTTTATCCTTGTCTTTGCATTTTTTCGGTATTGAGGTCGTCGGTTGATCCGACGGCATAGTATAATTTAACCTTCGGCCAAAGTAGTGCAAAGCAAAATCAAAACATCTTTTTATAGTGCGTTTGTTAAATCTAGCACAAAACCAACAACTAGTGACGTCGTGATCAGGGCCAAGGCATGGAATACAGTAAGAGTGGAAGTCCTTATGAGGTATTTGCTTCCCACAGGAAATACAATTATTAACTTTTTCTGACATCGGTCTGAGGCAAGAAAAAAGTTTCCCCAACGGGGTACTTAGCTTTATTGAAGACTTCGGGTCTGAAATTCAACTTCGAAAATCTCAGTAGTCGCCGACCGGCACTTGCGAACTGCTTCTGCTTTGGGCACCACATGGCAAGAAAGACTGAAGAAAATGGCATCGGATGCATCTTATATACCCCTGGCGCACTGACGTCAGGGAAGAAGCGACAGCAACCGACGCCGGACCAAGACTTTGGAACTCTGGCCGATTGCGGGACCGCCTGACGGCAGGATAACCTCAAGTGTAGAGACTGCAGCAGTGTAACACGATGAATATCCTGTTTATTCCTGGGGCACCTCCATGTATGCAAACAACAGGTGGGGCAAATATTGTCCCACTCCGTCTTAAACTGGTCTGCAAATGCCTGTAGCATGGTCTTTAGTGCAGAGTTTAACCTCTCAACCAGACCATTAGTCTGAGGGTGGTAGGGGGTGGTCTTTAGTTGCTTCACCCCACAGTGCTTCCACAGACAAGCCAGCAGGTCTGAGATGAAACTGACACCTCTGTCAGTCAGTATTTGTTTTGGGAAACCTACCATGCTGAAAATCTCTAACAAAGTATTTGCCACCTCTTCTGCCTCGATGGACGGCAGAGCCACTGCCTCAGGGTATCTGGTAGCATAATCTACTACCACTAGGATATAAGTCTTAACTGTAGAACTTGGGTTACTCAGAGGCCCCACATTATCCATAGCTACTCTCTGAAATGGCTCTCAATCACTGTCAAAGGCATCATAGGAGCATTGACCTTCTCTCCTGCCTTGTCTACTTTTTGGCACTGCTCACAGGCCCTGCAGTACCCTGTTACATCCCTGAAAATCCCAGGCCAATATAGGTTCTGCATAATACGTCTCTTTGTATGCCTTATGCCCATATGCCCTGCAAAGGGAATGTCATGGGCTATGGCTATAAGTGCCAGATGGTAGGCTCTGGGCAGTATCAACTGCTGTATTCTCTCACCCTCTAGCTCTCCCTCAGGGATCCACTCTCTATGCAGTAACCCTTTGTCCCAGTATATAGATTTCCCCTTTCTTTGACAATTAGGCATCTCACTAGCTACCTCTCTCTTGCCTTGTAATGTAGGGTCTGAGAGCTGAGTCCATCTCAACTCTTTGTTTGTAACCCTTCCTAGCTCCCCTTGCACAGGAAGTCTGGTATTCTCTGACAGCCTGGGCACTACTACTCACCTATGCCCTTGCAGTCACTCTGTCTAAGGGAACATCAATACCCACAAGCAGTTGTGGCTCACATTCAGTCTCACTGCTACAGGGTAGTTCCTCCCTGAAGTAACCTCCACACCAGTCCTTGCTTCAAGTATGTGTGGTCTGTCTGGGTCTCTCCCAGGCTACCAGACCCACATCCTTGTCTCCAAGCCTGACTGCATGTAACTGCATGTGCACAAGTTACTGTATTATCAAAATCATTCTCTATCAGGACATCTGCAGGGATATTCACAAACACACCTACTTGCTTGCTTCCCTTTCCACTCTCCCAGTAAAGGTGAACCCTAGCCAAAGGTATTTGGAATTGGGTCCCTCCTAAAGCTCTGACTGGAGTAGACTGCTCAAGCAAGTAGTGCTCCTTTTTAACCATTGCAGGCTTCACAATGATTAGGTCAGAGGCTGTGTCTCTCTTAGCAGTGGCCTCTTTTTCACCTACTAAGACAGGATATAACCTCTTGTGGTAGTTTGGTACCCTTGTTGTCAACAGAAAACATACTGCTGGCATTCTGTCATTCCCACTTACTGGCTTTCCCACCTTTGTTCCCCACCTTGCCTCTGTGGAAATCTGTATGCTACATGGCTCCACTGGTTGCATTTAAAAATGTAACCCTTGGTCTTGGATGTGTACCTGGACAAGTGGCTTCCCCTGCTACTGGTGGAATTTGTTGTGGTGGTTTAGGCTGCCCACCATGGATTCCCTTAGACCCATGTGTAGCACTGGGTATCCCTTTCCTGTGCAGTGATGCCCTGCTTGCTAGGTATAGTCTTCCCTTCTTCCCCAACTCATCTGCAGAATTCTTTTGCTATCTGCCAACCAGATTCTCATGTCCTCAGGCAAAGTTCTAAGGGCTTGTTCCCTCACCAAAAGGTCTGCCAGCCCTTCAAAAGTGATGACCTGACACCCACTCACCCATCTATGAAAATAAGTGCTTACTCAGCAATATGTTCACACACACTTTCATCTGTCTTGCATCTATGCTCACAAAACATTTTTCTATAAGCTTCGGGTGTTAACTTAAAACACTCTAACAAACAATTTTTAACTGTATTTTAATTTAAGTAATCATCAGACAATTTAGAAATAGCAGTTACAGCTTTACCATGGACTAAGGGGGTCAGGAACTTTACCCAGAGCCCTTGGCCAACATTATACTGTTTACATACCCTTTCAAACCTATGACTGAAACTATCAAAATTATCACCCTCTGTAAATTGTGGAAGAAATTTACTGACCTTTATTTTTCTGGGGTTCAGTTACTCCCTTCCCCATTACCTCCATGACCTTGATAAAGAGTCAGCATCTCCTTTTCATGTTGCCTCTTCCTCTCATTTTCTTCAGCTTCCAGACATCTCAGTCTTTCTGCTGATTCTAATTCCATTTGTTTCTATTTCTCCTTTTCTTCAGCCTCCAAGGGCCTACTTTTCTCATTATCTTCAGCCACCAGATGTCCCATTCTGTCTGCTGATTCTATTTCCAAATTCTTGGCCTCCAGTTTAAGTCTCTTTAACTACAGATGGATTTTTAAGTCCTCTGTGGAAAGGTTGAACTATCCCTTTTCTGAGAGTTCTACATTCCCAAGCATAGTCTGATTATCCTCCTGGTTGCTGGTTTGTGATGCAGCTTTGACTAAGGCTGCAATAATTTCTTCTTTAGTCAGGTTGGCATGCACCAGTCCTTTGTCTTGGCACATCCAGCCAATTTGCTCCTTGTCAGCTTGCCATACTTCTTTGCTGATAAAATTGCCTACTCTCCCTGACTAACATAAGCTAACAAAAAAAAAAAAAAAAAAAGAAAAAATAAAACTATTGTGATATGAAACTCTGAATGTTCACTGTGTGGCTGATTGAGAGTACATACATCTTCCTTAGTGACCACTGTTTACAGGCTACAGGAATTCAATATCCACACCACTGAATCCTAATACAGTATGTGGATACCCCACCACTGCCAACCAATATATGTGGCACCCCACCACTGGCCCAGTAATCAAGGAGCCTCAAGCCTTACCACTGACAACAGTGGGGGATGTATATTGGGTGGATGACAGGTACACACACACAGGATTTCCAGATGCAGCTCTCTGCATCAAGTGCAATTTCCCTTAAGAGCACACAGAGACCACAGTCAGTCTGGGGCTGGTTTCTCCCTCTTTCTCCAGATTCCCAACAAGACTCTCTACTGGCACAGCTATAGAGTTGAGATCTCAGCTGAATGGCCAAGCCAAGCCTCCAGCACCCTCTCTGTCCAGCCAGTGCATGTCCCTGCCCAAGTAGCCGACACACTCACTCTTTGAGGTTTGATTTGCATGCACACACACACACACACACACACACACACACACACACACACACACACACACACACACACACACACACACACACACACACACACACTGACACATGCATATACACACATCCCTGAGAAAGGCTGGTACAAGTTTACTAGCTATGCGCCCTTTTGCCCAGAGAAGGTAGTTATCACTACCACCAGTCACGTCCTTATCAGTTACTTTAAGGCCCTTAACAAAGGGTGTCCAATCTTACTGTGTAATGTTGCTATCAATAAAATGGTAGTTTGACCAAGAGCACTGCTATTAGGAGTAGCCTACACAGTGTCACCAAATAAATATGCAAGTACTCTCAGAACATAAATATGTCTCGCAAAAATCAGCCACAATGGAAGGTTTAAATCTATCTAATAATAAATAATAAAATAATAAGACAATACTCAGTATATAATCACAGTAGCATCAGAGCTCAAAATCATAGGAAATATTTAAAACAACATTTCAGAAAGTCTCAGATAAAGAAAGACATCTAAATTAAGCTTTATTATATTCCTGACTGTATCTAAGATAATTACTGTATCTTAGTTAACTTACAGAGCAAGCAAGGCTGATGTTGTCAGGTGAAAGAAAAATACAGAATACTCAGTCTCTCTCTCAAAGAGATCTTAAATTAATATCTCAAATATTACTGCTGGGATAGCTTGCAGGATGACATCACTTCTTGTCATCTGACTGTATCCCAAGTAAAAACCCCACTGATGCAGCTGGTAGCATTTAGCATCTACCTGTGAAAATACATAGACAAGGCTTTTCATGGACATCATAAAACAATAAAAACACTTCCATAACAATACAGTGAACCTCTAGTTCTAGACATTGTGTCTGTTACTGCACTGAAACTGAGAGATAGCATCTTTTTTATGTTGTGGCTATGAAGTAATTTAATTTCAACTATTTTTCTGAAGTTTTGCAAGTTAACCTTCTGTATTACAGTTTCCTCTTTGAAAATATGTATATCTAAACAGTTAGAATAGTGTATTTATATTTCTGCTCTGTTCTAATAGGGCACACTTTGGATACATTTTTACAACTCAGTACTTTACAATCCTTCTCAATACACACTTCTGTACCAGCAGTTTGATATATACATAACATGCAGTTCTAATATATTTGTAACACAAGCACATGGATCATGTTGATATTCACAAATGACATACAATTATTCACAAAATTCCAGATAGCTGGGCTGGCAGTATCTCCTTTTGTGATAAATAGATCAAAGTGACTGAAGCCTTTTGCTCTTTCCTCCCAGCTGTTATAAACATATTGAGTCTATAGAGTCGCCTCTGTTTCTCTCTTACTGAGTATTGTCACATATGGTGGTTTTTCTCTGACTGAGGTCATAAAAACTATTCACTTTTTAGAGTTTCACAGCTTTTACTGTGTACTGCCAGAGTGTAATTGAGGCTTAAATGGCAAAAATATGATACCACTGACACAAAGAGAGAGACTGAATGAAGACAATCTAACTGACTGCTATGTTTACAATAAAATCAAAGATAAGAGCTTATTACCATCTTTTTAAAACATGACAAAGAACAGAAATCAGAAGAGTGTCACTAGAAAAAAGTTACAAAAGTTACAAACATTCTGCCTATGGGGTTGTCAGAATAAAATGTGATTCTGAGTATTGCTGTTCCAAATAGATTGAAAAAAGAAGAAGAGATTTTGCATGTGAGGAAATTATAACCCACATCTTTATCGGGCAGTACATTGTGGCAACAGGCTTAGACAAAAAACAAAATCAAATCACTATATCATCTGTATGAAGTTACTGCTGGTGAGAACAAAATACAAATTGATAATATGTCTTTATAGCGCTGCATGGTATTAATAATGCATAAATAATCAGAACTGGGTAAAAATGTATGTTTTTTTGTGAAATTCCATCTTAGTAATAATTTAAGAATAGCAAGTGGGAGATGTATAGATAAAACCAGACACCCTTGCAATAGATGTTTCAGCACGCTAGCCACTTTGAGTTGCAAATAGAGTATTATGTTCTACCAAGTACTGTGTCAGGTGGCAGAAGTTAGTTTTTCAGTATTGTGGTCATGTGGCCTGATTCACTTTCTCTTAAGTTGTACAGAGAGCAGAAATGGTGGAGAGACCCAAATGTTTCTGAAGTTATTCAGCAGTCTGTAGCATATACAGAAACACATTCAGATGTAAGTGAAATAATTAAACACACACACAAACACCATGAGCAGTAGGTAGATTCAGAAAAACAGCAACAAATTACCAAAAATGAGGCAAACATGCACACAGATGGGCTTCATCATGTGGGTATCGAACAGTCAGCAGTGTTATCCTTGTACTTCACTCACACAGGAAAACATTTTTATCTTGGGGAAGGTAACCAGACTTTCTCGTAGTTAAAAAAATGGCCACCTTTTTCAGTTAACATCCATATTTTCCTGAAGTAGTAGACAAGATATCCAGGCTTAATTATATGTCATTTGTGATCAACACTATAATATCCAATTGCAAATGTGTGCTTTGTGTTTAAAGATAAAGACTTCACTTTTCTCAGAGATGTAGTGATGTTGTGTTAGTACATTTAAGTAGCAAGCTTGTCAGTGCCAAATTCCACCACATTCTTCCTGCAGAATGAGGAAGCTCTACCAACACAAATGCTTCAAGAATATAAGAAAAAGTTTCAACCTTCATTGTTTAACTACATCTTTGATGCATAATAATCACATTTGTGGTTACACTAATGTATCAAACGTCTGCATGAAGCCAGGAGGCTGCTCCAGTTTACAAGGAAGTTTATAAGGTAGGAGGCTTTGCAACCTATAGACCTCCATCTCCAAGCTCTGCCTTCAGATAGGCTCCTCCAGAATGACTTCTAAATATTATAACTGGATTAGTACTATCAATAAATGTTACAGGTACAACAAAAAGGGGAAACTACCAGTGGACAAAACCCATTGGAAGCTTACTGTCCCATTAAATGTCTGTCACTCTCTGAGGTTACTTTTTGTCTCGAAGTAAACTTATTTATTTATTCATTGAGTCCCTTTGTTTACTGGGAAAGTCCAACTGGACAAACAAGTCCCTTTTCAGTGGAGGTCTGGGGAGAAAAGTTCTACAAGAAATTATAACAGTAGCACATATATAACATACAAATACTCAGGTAATATTTAGCAGCATTGCATACAAAGCTCAATGAGAGCTATTCACAATATCTTATACACCAACAAAATAGGGGTCCCTATCAGATGCTCGAGTAGCAGAATGTCATAGATCATATGGTCGAGACCATATGACCAAAGTTTTGCAACCTTAAACACTTTGTATTGAGATCGCTGTACAGCTCAGAACTCGAAATTTGCCATTTTCCTCACTGTAGTGCGATCTCTGAGTTGGTATATTTAAGTAGCAGGGGGTGTGGAGGTGCAGGAGGGCTTGCCCCCCTGCAAAAATGTCATGGTAAGTTTTTTTATTTCATTTTTTTCTTGTTTTTACTTTTTTTTTCGAGGTTGCAAAACATCGGTCATATGGTCTCGACCATATGGTTTTCAGTATACTGAAAATAGTCAGGTAACATTAGCATTACAAACAAAGTGAGAATGGAGTAGCATTACATATACAGTGTTAGTGTGTAGTGGTTCTGTGAGTCACTCTTACTTTGCACTCTTAATGCTTCCTGGACTGGAAGTCTCCACCTCTGGGCAGGCCTTCAGTAGCAGCTCATAGTACTTCTGGGTTTTAAACTGAGATGGAAATACCAGGGCTTTGCATCCAACCTGGGAAAAAAAAAACATGGCAGTGATGAATGTTGGTTTATATAGAGGCTGAGTAAATTGTGAAACTAGTAATTACAAATATATGTAGATGTGAAGAGATTAAATAAAGTTAATAATTCTTTACAGTATTATAAATGTTTTAGATAAGGTCTGTATAATGGTGGTGGCTGTGGTTTCACTTCTCATGATGCAAAATATAATGCTTGTCAGCACTGCATACCACTCAACTGAACAGATTTTGACAGAATGCCCAGATTATTTCCTCACGTTTTTGGTCAGTTCCTCACAAAATCTTTGTTTTTTTCTGGCAAATCATTAAGGACTGAAGTCAAAAAATAATGACACCCATCTAACTATCAGACTTCATACCCTTTGGAAAAGTCATGCTAATGCAAAACCTGTTATTCTAGTAACTTCCTAAGTTTATAAGAGCAATATTTAAAAATTATCTCTATTTTCGGGCCTTTGTCCATCCATTGTTTATGGCTTTGTCCAGGTTTCTTGCTCTAAAAAGTTGAGAGCTATGCCACTAAATGACTGCATGCAAGTGACAGTAAACTGAAAGTACGCCATTGTGCATAGTTCAGGTAATACCTCAAGCAGAAGTGACCAGGATGCAGGAAACTAAATGGTGATTATTGGTTTCCCTACTGCTTGCTCAGTGTAAACCGGAAGAGGTTTCAATGGGAAGTCCCCTATACTAAGGCATTCTGAGGGAATTAGACAAAGAAATAATGGACGGGGGCAAACAAATAACAATCAGGTTTTTTTGCAATCCCCCATTACAGAATCAGTGGAGAGGGAGGAATTTTCCACGTACCAATCACAACAGGTACTATTAGCGGGGATCCTATGAGAAAACTTGAATATGCAGGACGAGGAAGTAGACATCAGTAAGAGTAATGAGATGAATTGTTTATACCTTATAAAGTTGTTATGAATGAAGATGGTGATTTTAAGATTTAGAATTTTTCCAATACCCCACTGGACCAAAAGGTGGCTAACTTTTTAAGTAAAGGGTTGACATCTGTCCCTTCTTCAAGGGCTAACTTGGGTAGCATGTTGATAGTTGTTAAAATTTTCCTGAAGAAGTTGAATTTGAAGATATTATTTGGAGCGAACTTCAGCAGTCAACAGGACTTGAACTTAACCAGTACTTACAACCCATCCCCTGCATCCAACACTTCGACTATTTGAAAATATTTGTGATCTTGATACAAGAACAATGTTGAGTGCTAGAAGAAAGGAAGAAAACAATATGAATGAAGAAAAATATTCCATTCTGGAATATTTGAGGTGTCAAAATATAAGGGTGATGAAACTTGATAAGGAGGGTAGATTGGTAATTTCAGACTGTCATGATTATAATGAATAAATGTACAAAATTTTGAACACTGACACATATGAGGAAGTGACATTTAACCAGTTGGATGGAGCTTATCGCAACATAAGAAGTACCCTAGAGGACATGTTTATAGAAGGCAGAGTTGAAATGGATATTTTCAATTACTTCAATTATATTTGGAGTTCCCAAGATTCATAAAGATTTGAATAATCCATCGATGAAACCCATCGTCGATGAAAGGAATTCGATTACATATGCACGTGCTAAGTTTTTTGACATTAAATTGAAACCCCTCCTATCTGCAGAGTCACAAATTTCTAAAGATTCTTGGTCCTTCCTGGAAATCATTAATATGGTGGTTTTTGATGCAAATAATTTTCTGCTCACAACTGATGTGAAGGACTTATACTCTGTGATTCCTCAAGATACAGGAATAGAATGGGTGGCTGACTTCCTTCTAGACAAGGGCCTTCCACAAGAACAGGTTAATCTTATGAGGAACTGATCAAGTTGGTTTTACACAAAAACGACATTTATTTCTGTGGTAAATATTTCCTACAGAAGTCAGGGGTGGTGAAGAGTTCCCCTTGTGGGGATATCTTTGTCAATATTGTCATGGCTGTGTGGGAGCATAGATTTGTGATGGACATTCCTTCCATCAGGATGAATATTAAAACTTACATCCATTTTTAGGATGGTATATTTATCATATGGAAAGGAGACGAGGGAGGTATCCATCAGTTTGTTCAATACATTAACAGCACTACCCCCTTCTTGAAATTTACATCTGAACATCGTTTTGAAAGACTTTTCTGTTTGGATGTTTTATTAGAAAAGGACAATGAAGGGCAGAAACATACTTCTAAAATCTATAAAAAAAAGCATGTATTTTAACACTTTTCTACACTTTACCAGCTCCCACCCTTTTCACCAGAAGAGATCTGTAGTGAAAGGGCAACTAATCCAGGCAGCCAGAATGATTTCGTTGGATTCTGAATTCCATCAAGAATGTGTTAACTTTTGTATGATACTTCTCAGAAGAGGCTAGCCGGAATCGCTGGTTCAGGATTTGGTGGAGGAAGTGATGTCAAAAAGATTGATTAGTTACTTTAAGCCTATCCTCTTTAAGGAAGGAAAGCAACTTCAAGATGAGGAAACTGCCATAGGGACTCCCAATTTTGAACCCTCTGAGGCGAGTACATCAAAAGAATTTGGCACGAGTCTTGTGACCACCTTTAATACCAATAGCCAGGTCCTGAGGTCCATTTTTAATAAGAATTGGACACTGTTATATGATGATGTGAAAATACATGATAAAATCCAGGAGATTCCTCCATTAGTATATCAGAGGGGCTAGAACTTGGAAGCTTTTTAGGAACAGAAAAAAAATGGTTCACTAAGAGGAAGGTCTGGTATGACAAAATGTGGAGTCTGCTCATATTGTAAGTTCATTTCAGGTAAGGGATGATACCTACCATATTAAGGGTATTTTTAACTGTGAATCTAAACAAGTTGTCTGTTTAGCACAGTGTCAGAAGTGTCCCTTTTTTTATGTTGGAAAAACTGAGTGGAAACGTAGAGACTGTATCTATGAACATGAATATAGTATTAAAAATGAATTTATCTAACACCTTAGCTAAATATGTGAATATAAATGAGTATAATATTTTTAAATATTTGGTCATTGATCATGTCCCAATAAAGGTGAGGGGAGGGCCTTGGGAACTTTATTTGCAAAAGAAAGAGTTAGTATGGCAACTAATTTTTAATACCCGTTTCTATCCTGGATTGAGAGACTGCTGTAGTATGGAACTTATTTTAGTATTAAAAGCTTTGACTAGATAGGTAATATAAGTGTTAACTACCTTTTGGGTTAAAATGAGTTATTTAAGTAATAAGGTAGTTTGGTTTTGTACTTGTCTTGTTTTATATTTAAAATGTCTTTAAAAAAATGTTTCAAAGAAAAGGGATGCTGGACCTTTAAGACACTTGAGGAAGTGGTGTAATGATTGCATCCTTGTACTGGACTCTTTTTAAACAGAGCTGTTGTGGGTGAAGAGCCTGAAGAAGTTCACATATGGTTTAAGTGAACAAAAGTGCCTATTTTTATTTAAATAAAGTTTACTGAAGGACTGACTGGCTCTTCTGTTGAATGCCGTTGCTTTCTGGACCTGTAGCAGTATTTTGGATTATTTTGTAGTTTGTGTCATGAACATATAAGTATCAGACTTTATACCCTTTGGAAAAATCATGCTAATGCAAAACCTGTTATTCTAGTAACTTCTTAAGTTTATAAGAGCAATATTTAAAAAAATATCCCTGCTTTTGGGCCTTTGTCCACCCATTATTTATGGCTTTGTCCAGGTTTCTTGCTCTAAAAAGTTGAGAGGTATGCCACTAAATGACAGCATGCAAGTGACAGTAAACTGAAAGTAAGCCATCGTGCATAGTTCAGGTATTACCTCAAGTGCAAGTGACCAGGATGCAGGAAATTAAATGGTGATTATTGGCTGTCCTGTGCAAACTGGGTGAGGATTTAATTTGCTGTGTACAGCTCCATGAACTTCAACTCTGTAATCACTATTTTCCTAAGAAAATCACTGCCTGTGTGGTTTCTAAGTGTGTATCAACAGTGACTCCTTTCATTTAGGTGATTTCTCCTTTGTTTGTGTTTGTGCAATGATGGAGTCAGTAATCAGGCATTCAGAAGGTGTGGGGAGCAAGGTACACATATGGGGACATTCTTGCAATGTTTTTCTAAATTATTTTCCCTGATGACCATCAAGTCTCCCCTATCATCCCAGATCACTAATTTCCCATCCTGGGTATTTCCCCGTAAAAGAAGAAATATTGGCAGTCCAAATATCAGAAATCTGTATTTATTTTGAAGTGCTTTTCATTTACTAAAATAGCAAACATCCTCTTTCTTTTACTGTGGTTTGTTCATCTATTTCCCAGTAATGGGGGGGAGGCAGTGGGCTGGGGGGGATCAAACAGATCACCATGGTGGTATCTGTGCCCACACCAGCATCATGGCAGTGAGTGTGTTTCTTTTGACTCTTATTCCACTCTTGGTGGCTGACATGTACTTATATGACTGCAGGCTATCCTATGCCTACCCACCCCCATGTGTGCATGCTTCCATGCAGTTGTACATGACACATGCCATCACCAGAATGAGATCACCAAGTATATATAACCAAGTCCTAGTAACATGCAAGCCTTCATTTACATGGGAGCAGACTGCCCTGAACAAAAATTTGTTTCTCTCCAGTCAGGATGAGTAGACCTGCATACTGTCCTTACTACCATCCTTCCATGTCCGACTCTTCCATCACCTGAACAGCTATTCAAACCCAGGATGTCTAGGTAACAGTCAGGCCTTCATCCACCTGCACCACAGAGCTGGCCTGGCACCAACTAACATTGCTACTTGCAAACATTTTTATGACATTTTCAGTATAATAGTGTTGTGGTACCATCATCTTAAAGACAACATTGTCCTCATGCAGTGCTGTCCTAGGTGGTTTTACACCAGCCATGCTGTAATCTCACAGCTGTGACAGTTCACCTTTCCTGATCAAACTCTGTGGCAGCAGTACAAGCAAAAGCACAGTGCATGTGTGTTATGTTGAAATTTGTACCCAAAATATCATGAGTGGAGTCAAAAGAAGATGTTGCCAAACTGAATTACACATGCATAACTTTGGCAGTTATCAATAATCTTGGACGACAGTCTTAGAACACTCATATTAATCAATTATGGCTCTGTCATTGTGCATATTTGTAAGAAAGAATTTGTACACCACAGTCAGTAAAACTGGAGCCGTTAAATTTCTGATACAGTAAATCTGTTAATGTCTGAGATGAGTTGACTGAGGATACTTATTCAAACACATTTCATTGATACTGGTTGAATTTTGGTTTAAAGTCAAACTGAAAGAAAAGTTGTTAAATGCCTTTGACTAATATGTTTTAGAGTGGGGATCTGTTTAAAAATCCAAACCAAAGGGTAAAAAGGTCACACAGGCAAACCATTCAGTAAAAACTACAAGAAAAAGTCAGTCAAGCTAGAGTTTTTCCTTGCAGTTTTGATTTGTGTTAAAATGAGAATTAATGTTTATAGTTAAGATTAGGGTTAGGGGTATGTTAAAATTGTTTCTGCTTGTAATTTTGTGCATTTTCATTGAATATGTTTTTTCTGCGAGATTTCTTTCACATAGAGTTAATAAATCCAGATTTAATGTCACAGCTGTGGATCAATTTTCTTAGACTTCCCTTTCTCCGTTGAAGCTTCAAGTTACCACCTATAAAGGAAAATATTAAAGTATAACAAACCATTCTTGCCCAAATTAGACAATTTATTTATTACAAGAATGGGTCAAACGCCACCCACAATGGACATAAATTTAAAGGAAAATCAAGTTTCAATAGAAGCATTCCATAACAATGTTTCATGAAGTATGTGGGTTAAAAATATTTAAATCAGATTACAAGATGGAAAACAATGAACTGACACTGTGACTAATGAAGATGCTACAAAGGAAAACTGATTTTATTTCCAGATACTGTCTGCTTACATATATCCCTAGCCTCAGACTATGAAACCTCCTTATATAAATGAACGATCCTTACTTAACTTGTTCACATGAAAAGTTAAACTGGCAGATGTTGTCTGGTATGCTGTTTCAGCTCTTCAGACTGCTTCCACATTTCATACTGCTATTACAGCTTTGCTTCCAATGTAATGCCTGTTTAATGCTTGCATTGTTGTGTCTTTCGGCTTTTCCTGGTTAGGGGTCACCACAGGGGAACTCTGGTCCGCTAATGATTGGCAGTAGATTTTTACGTGCCGAGTTGCCAGCTCTGACGCACAACCTTCAACGAAGGTACGCCCATTCACGCATGTCTCCACACAGAAGATGCTCTAGCTGAGAATCAAATGGGAGAACGTCTTACTGTGAGGCGACAATGCTACCGCAGCACCACCATTCCTAAACTGCTCTTCATATCCTCTTAGCTTTCTGCTGGTCTCTGGCCTCTCTATCTTGTACTCTGGAAATCATGTCTTTATACTTCTGCTTTAGCAGTATCAGTCAGATGTTGCACTTCTCAGCATTGAAATACTGAAGTATTTTAAAAGTTCTTAAATGATTAGCTTTGCATTTCATTACTTTCATAGGTTCATAGGTGTTTACTAGGTAAGGACCACAAGGGCCTTTTTAAGCCTAACCATGCATTCCAAATCTCTGACAAGTTTTTGTATGCTTGATAAGTGTAAGCAGGGGCTTGGGAGATAAAACATTTACAAGCAGGGGCCTGAGAGATGAAACATTTACAGGTTGCCACTGTCCATTAGAGACATAGGTGCCAAACCGGGAATGCATTTCCTGTTGCCCATCCAATTGTCCAAGTTACACTTGAATTGGTTTAGGGAGGAAATCTGCTTCAGATGGGGAGCCTGTTCCAGAGATGGGGTAGTCTCTGGGATATGTACCTGTCTCTCCTTTCCCTTTGTGATTTTAGTAATAGTGATGAACTCAGTGGAGCTCCTATAAGCCAATATTTTTGTAACGGAGTATCTTCTTCTACCTTATCTGTAGTGTTCAGCCCTTGCCTTGCAAGACTTTTTCCATCATCCAGGTAGTAAATCTATTTAATTTCATACCTTTTCAGCTAGAGATCACTGAGCAAAAAGTCTGCAGATAAAATTAAGAAATGTTCTTTACAGCAGGGAAATATGCATTCTCATGCAGCAGTAACAAAATCTTTCCCCGGTGTGCTTGCCTTTGCTTTTGACTCACTGAGTTCTTATTGCAGATCAGACACCAGCTTACATTTTCTAATATTTATACATATCTGCTGGCTGTCCCGCTCTGTCTCATTTGGAGTTGGATCCAGCCTGTGATAGTTACGTAAGGGTACAAGGGGGTTTATGTGCTCATGTGCAATCAATCGTGGCAGAGTTCAGTGTAATTATTAATGATGTGCAAGGGAAGGGGTTGGGCAATTTTTTTCAGGCAGTTCTATTTCAGTGCAGTTGACTTTTGTGCTCCATATAATTTCTTTTTTTTTTCCAAGAACAGCCAATAGAAGACTTCACATATTGTATACATTTCTGTGAAGCTGCCTTCCTGATTTAGTGTTGTTATGGTTGTTACAGTTTAATAACCTGTAAATCTGAATTCTCATGTAGGATGCATTGATTGGTTGTCACGTCCTGATGGCATTAGTTGGAATCTACTGCAGTTGCCCCTTCTTCCTTAAGTTTTGTTGCTTTGAAAGTTGCTTGGAGCCAGCATAAGGATTAAATAAATAAACGACCCAGAACCTAAATGATCTGAATCATCCATTCAGCAGTGGTCATAGAGGCAGGTTGGAGCAGCATGATCAATATGCTGATTGGCTGCAGCATGTGTCATGTAAGACACAAAGCCTAGAATTAAATCCAAGACGGAGCACAGAGTATAAAATCAGAGGATTGGTCATCCATGCTGTCCTGGCACAATGTTAGAAATGTTATGAGGAGAGTGCTGTTCCAAACAGAATCATTATACTATCAGAGACATGCATTGCACTACAGAAAAACACTATTTGATCTAAAATGACATCTATTAAAAAAAAATCTCTGGAAGGGAGCTGAGGTGACCATATGAGGAGAGGTCACACCTGTGTTGGGATGATTCAGATGACCACCTGAAATGGATTGTACAGATATGGTAAGTGAAATGAAACAAGCACACAAAAAAATCTTTGAAACAAAAATCTTTATAGAAAAGCTTCTAGGCAGCAATGGAGAATTATTTTTTTATAATTCTGTTTAGTTACATTTTTGTATAAACAAAATAAAATCAAGCATGATAATATGAACATATAACATATGATTATATGTTCAAGGCTTTCATGAAAATTACAATTTGATAAAATGTACTCATTAAAAATACAAGTACTAAACACATTTTATGAGTTCTAATATATCCACCAGAACTGCCTATTAGCTTTGAGTTTACCAATACTTTTAAGAGGGGGAAAAGCCAACAGGTATGGCATAGAAAAATATACTTAATGCCTTCTGTTGTACAAGTTCATTGATAACATTTGAGCACTAAATGCAAATTCAGTTTTGTGTAGTACAGCCCAACACCTATCTAGTTGCATTTTCTTCCACATTATGATAAACGTGAGGCACTCCAGCCCACCACTTTGATGATAATAGAGGGACTGGTTATTTCCAGTTATGTGTAATAACCTTCTAAGCTGCTGTCGGTGTTATCTGCAACAGGGTCCTCCAACTCCCAGTTCTTTTACCGCACTTTTTAAAAATGTTTGTTAGGGAGTAACACCAAGAGTTGAACACTTCTCTTTAAAAATGTGAAAAGCTGCTACAAAGCACAAAAAAGTGAAATCCTTTCACAACCTACAGCTTTGCTGAAAGTCTTCTCAGGAGACCTGAAATGTCTGAATACTCCCAGAATATATGAACCTAAAACAATAAAATAGGCTGTTGAAGCCTTCAACATTGTATAGGAGACTGTAGGAATAACTTAGCACATATTCTAGTGAGTGAGAAACAGCATGTGAAGTAATTTCTAACCACAAATCCTCCAGTTTGGAGACAAAGTAACCTGCTGAGAAAAGAACAGTATGTATTTCCAAGCTAATTCTCGAGGCATGGCATAAATCTTTTAATATAGAAGTTCTTTAGTTAATGCCCCACCCTGCATCTAAAGCATTGTCTCATAAGAAGGCATACATAATTCAGATGTATTTAGCATGCGCTATTTGACCTAGGCCTATCCTTTGTAAAGGCTTTGTCAGAGGAGGCAACAACAAATATAAATTTGGGTTAATCTCTACATTAGCCCCTATCAGTGAGGAAACCTGCAAATATTAAAAGTGATCATTCATTTTCAGAGTGTACATATGTTGTAGGTCTTCAAGGGCAGCAGTCAAGCATGCTGAATGAACTGTTTCCAGGTCATTAAGCCTTGTTGCAACCACCTGCACAAAGGAAAACTTCCAGTGTCCACAATGAAGCTGTCAGTTGTACACAAGGAGAACAAGCAGAAAAAAAAACAATCACTAAACACCTTTGAACCATGAGAAATCCCACTTAACTCTCTGTATATTACTGCCAAACTGAGAGGTAGATATGCCTTTTTATTTGTTAATGGAGCCATAACTCATTGTGTGAATCAACCTCCGAAGCATATTGCCATAAAAAATTGTGTGAAGTCCGTGAACCTGTGACTTACCTTCAATGCATATTATTATAAAGAATTTTGTCAGGCCTCTGAACCCCTGACATAAGATCATTAACATGTTGTTGTTTCCAGGATGGCAAGTGGCCAAGGTTCTACCAAAGCATTTCCAGAAGCATATTCATCACCTGATAACACATAAAGCAGGAAGAAACAGCCATGTTACCAAATTTTGGGACTGCAATTTTGATCCACAGCCCTTCAGTTTAGTGGTATTCAGATTAACACAAAAACTTGGCTGTCCCAAACTCTCAGATGCTGGTTGGCTCCAACTACAGGTGAGCTTGGTAAGAAATAAAGAAGGTTTTGACAGAGAACCATTTTCCTCCACAAAATTTTAAACTCCATTGACAGGTTCCTTCTCTCCTAGCTAGAAAGCTCTGTACATAAAATGTTGAACTGTATCTGTAGTAGTCTCTTGTAGCCACAATAGTGGGTGCTATTCTTACAACCAAATAGTGAATATGGGAGGATTCTTTTCAAAGTCAAACCGAGATTTAAAGAATGAGGTGGATGTAGGTCAAAGTTACCCAAAAGCAAGAACGACTACAAGGATTGCCCTTATTTCACATAACCATAACCTGCTTATATAAACATCCCAAATTAATAGTATAGCGTGAGTGTGTTTTTGATCGGCTACAACAGCTCATCATACATTAGTATGCCACAACTGTTAGTGAGCAGTCCCTTCTGCTGATGCTAAAAATGAGCTCCATCATTAACCCCCACCCCTGCACCTATTAACACACTATGGGGAAAAATCTTTCTCTAAAACAGTAGTCCTTGTACTTTAAGGTCCATTTATTAAGTTGGCCACTGTCCTTTCTCTTGACCAATAGATTACACAGTATGTGCCAGTTACTTAGTCTCACTAGCTGCCAAGCTTCTGCACTTAGGAAATGAAAGAAGAACTGTTATACTTTGTGACTATTTGTTAATTGCTTTTTACTGGCTATAATTTGACCTGAGGGAGGAAGCCCTTGCTGTGTACTGATTTCATCTAATCAAATGTGTGCCTATCATGTGCTAGAAAGTGTCTTTAACATCCCCCCACTCCAAAAAAAAGAAACAGACTTTGCAATCTAAGGAACACTTACTAAGCTGGCCACTGGCCTTTTCCTTGACCAATAGATTACTCTGTATCATACCTCTCAACCATACCAAATTCCTTGGTATTTACCTGTTTTGAGAGCAAAATAATGGGGTGCCATGAATTCCCAAGTGGCTCCTTCAATTCCTGATCTTTTTATGATTATTTACAATTTTAAGTTATAGCTGACATAATCACACACCCCCAGCATATCCCGCAATGTTATCAACGTGCAGGTTTGTGATGCAGTGCCTAAGTGACTGTTGGACTCGGAGACTTGGCAGGAGGTTTAAAAAAATAAAAAACAAAGTTCAATTGTTTACAGCCATGGCACAGCCCACCCATGAATGACATGAGTTGCAGCATAGCCCCAAACCCTTTTCAACATGGCACATTACACCATCTCAGTTATTGCACTAAGGGAACAGCCAGGTGAGTTAGCGTTAAGTAGATGAAAAAAAAAAAAAAAGACCAGTTGGGATAACACTCTTGATATTGCAACTTCTCCACTTACGTGCAAAATACACTGCAGCCCAGGACTAGTGTTAGCCACTAAGCCTGGCACACACATGGGGGTCTTGCATTCAGCATGCATTAAAAACCTGTGCCTAGTGTGGTGGATTCATATTAACTTATTTTTGAGGGTTTTTTTTTTTTGGTAATTTAAATTCTGTCTAATGCTAATTGTTATAGATACATGGGATTGAACAAATGGGTTCTAACAGCAGACCCCATAACATTTAGGCAAAGAAGTTTTGCACTGTAACAGAATTGTTAAATAAAAAAGCTGCTAGCTGCTAATGCTATGTTGGTTCAGGATTGAAATGAAAAGACTGGTTGACTAAAATCAGCAAGAAAGGAAGTTGCAGTTTGCATTAAAGCATGACTCAAAAATGTGGATACAGTTTCTGAAAGCATTTTGTTGATTGCCTAACATGTTATTTTTATATTGTAGTGCTATACTTCTCATGTTAGTTGACTTACTACAGTTTTATTATTATGTTTTTATTTTATCCTACACAATTGTATAGTGTGGTATATGACTCCAGTTTACAGTTTTTACTACATAGATAATGTACACGTGACAGATATTTTGCAGGAATATTATTTGTTGTGAACCCCCCCCCCCAAAAAAAAATAAAAAATAAAAATGCACACATGCACATAACAAAATGTCAGTACCATGATCAGTTGCCAGTGAAACTTCCTTGCAGAGTATGCATAGTTAACGTGGCACAGGATAAGCTGAAAACCATGGGCTTGTGATATTACACATACCCTTGCAGATTGATTTTCGATACTGCCTGGTTCTACAGTCGAGAGTCAAGCAAGGCAAACTTTATTGTAACTATATAAAGAAAGACTTGTTTAGCATTAACAGCAAATGTATTAAGGATGATGTCCATTGTCTGTGTGAAAGGGTACCCCTTTTCTAACAAGTATGGGGTAGAAGCACTGCACTACAGTGTTACATAGCTCACATTTTCTTATGTCTTTCTGTAGCTACAGCAAATCTTCACGCTTGTGTCTGATTCACATCTTAGTGGAATATTCCAATGCAGCAGGGAGCAGTCACATGCTTATCCTCATCACAAACTAGCATGATTTCACCCCTGCTTTTTAGCAATATTCTCACTGCTTAGGTAAAGCATACATGTATTTACAAGATAATTCAAGTATAATTTAACGGTACATTAATTGTTTATTTGGAATACATCCACCACATGTGCATTTTTGCTTTCTTTAGAGCAGTGCAGTCACATGTCACCTCTTCCTCCCTATCTGGCAGTCGTTGGTGCTGAAATGGAAACTTGTGAAGTAGGGGTGCTGAATATAGAAAAGTGTTTGTGGTGCTTACATTGGTATAAAGCTGTCATGTGAGAAGTTGGAACTGCAGCTGCAGTGTGAAATGCTAGTGAAAATTGAAGTGCGCTTTGAACACAGCAGTCTTTACTGGCTTTCCTGACAGCTTTACGTACTGTTCAGGTCACTCACACCTCGCAGTCTTTTCTTTTTTCCCCAAAGAATCAACTCTCTGTAGGAACACTTTTTATATTAGTGTGTTTACTTGTGTTTATTTTATTTTAGTGTGTTTCTGTAGTGTTTTGCTTGAGAACTGTTTCAACCATTTCAGTAGTTGATTTTTTTGGGGGGTGGACTTTAGCTCTGGCATTGCCTTTCTGTTCTTTGAACTTTCACTTGTAATTTTAAGTCACACGCCTCTGTTGTAACTATAAATGGGAGGCGGACACATATCAAGATTATTTTGTAAGAAAAATGATGAATGTCTTATTCTGACTGTAAGGGGATGCCTACTACATAACCTTGGAAGGCATGCCAGAAATTAGATGTTCATAACTTGTGCAGAAAAAGCATGTTGATGGTATCCCACAATCCCATTGGAGAGGGCAGGGTTACATAACTATGTATGCAAATTGTATGTTAATCAGCACCCAGTTTTTGGCCTGTTTTACCTACTTTTCTCAGGCCTTTGTCCAGATTTTTGATGTTTCCAGGTTGAGAGTTATGCTCTGTATATCCCATTTACTTAGACTTCCTAGCTGCCAGGTTTTTGCATTCAGGAAATGAAAGAAAACCTGTTCTACTTTGTGCCTGTTTGTTAATTGCTTTGTACTGGCTATAAAGTGATCAGACATATTTAATGATGCACATTATCTTTAATCCAAATATACACCGATTAACTCCATTTCAACTCAAACCTAAACAAAATGAAGAGGAAAATATTCTCCAAAAAACAATTATCATTAACTCCCCAATGTACTAAAATCCTTCTAGAAGGAGACATTCACCCTAATCCTGGTCCGGAGGTTGACATAATGGTTAAGGTGCTTACCTTACAGACATAAGGTGCAGGGTTTGATTCTCACATGGGGTAATTGGATGGGCTTAAAAAATGGCCCACAAGGGCAGTTTGCCTAGTACTAACCTATGAGCCTAACATCAAGAAAGTTCTCTTCCATAGAATGGCCAAATCCCAATTACTTCTCTAATTGGAAATTGATGCATTCTATAATACTAACAAATGAAAATACCTTATCAAAAAAATTATTGTTAACAGACAAAATTAATAAAATATGGTACTTACTAGGCATTAATATGCAATATAATATAATATAACAAAACCTACTAAATTAAATTTGATAAATCATCTTTTTAATGTTTTCAGAACGCTTGTTAATGTAAATATGGATATAAAACTTTGGTTTGATCTACTAATTCCTTTTATCATTACAAATAACTTTCCTGATAGGCTACATAGAGAAGTCCTTATATATTGGGAATACAGGGATTTTATTTGTTGGTAACAATGTATGAGAGATTTAAAGGTCTTGGATATTCAATATATAAAGACATGCTATGAAATAACATCTCAAGACTAGTTAATACTTCAGAACATTTCAACATATTCTCAGGATCTGTGTAGAATAATTAATAATTCTTCTAATAACAATATTCCTATATTCATAAATAGGCTGTTTGGAATCATTTACAATAATCATAATATGAAGAATGCCATTTCAAATTTATATAGAGAGATAATAACCTATAAAACAACACCCAAACCAACCTATCGGCAACATCTCACCAAAGGTTATTCGATATATTTAGCATCAGAAAACAAATCAAATCTTATACTTTCTGTTAAGCTCACATCCAGTTCACAATACTGAAGAATATTCAATTGAAATTTTTTTACATAGGGCTTTTTTTAACGCCTGATAAAATTTTTAAAATTAGTTCCCCCAGAAATGGGCTGTGTTGGAGATGTCAGCAAATATCTAAAGCTGACTGGTATCATATCTTTTATGACTGTACTGATAAAAAAATATTTGGAGTAATATTAATAATTTCTTGCAGGCTATATTTACAGAATTCCTTGTTTTATCTAAAGCTCTAATACTATTAAATGTAACTGAAGGTCCCCAATTGAATAAAATAAATTTGTATTTGCTACGGACAATATTATCAATTGCCAGGAAATGCATAACAAGAAGATGGAATTCCAAAACAGCTCCTAATATGGAAGACTTTTTATATCTCTGTTGAAGAAGATGGCATTGATGGAGATTAAAATCAAAGAACTCAGAACTTACCCTAAGCCATTAGTTAATAACCCTTGGAGAAAAGTTTTGCAATTGGTTGACACTATGCAATTGGATCCATTCTCTCTCTCTGATATATGTATATTTGAATTTATTAACTATGTTTATAAATTGTCTGATTTCATTTACTTATATCAGGCTGAATGTAAATATTGTGCATAGTTATTCAAAGTGATATATATATATATATATATATATATATATATATTGTGGCGACCCCTAACCAGGAAAAGCCAAAAGACACAAATATATATATATATATATATATATATATATATATATATATATATATATATATATATATATATAGATAAAATATTATGTGAGTGATTTATAAATTGTTGATTGAAAATAAAAAACATGTGAGTAAAAAAAAGTTCTCTTCCACATACTTCTCTTACTCTACAATGGTCACCCTCCAACCCAGGTAGTCTAACTTGCTGCCATAAATGTTAGAAGCATAAGAAATAAAATTGCTGAACTACATGTCTGGAATACCTAACATAAGCCTGATAGTCCTCTGTAACTGAAACTTGGCTTAAACCCAGCATAAACAACACTGAAATTACATCACCTATCTATAACATCATCCATAATGACTGTATAAAGAGGAAAGGTTGTAGTGTTACTTTAATATTTCAAAACAGCTACCACATTTCCCTTACAGCAAACCAATACCAAAATTCAGTTCAGCTGAGCTTCTTATTACTTTCTTGAAATTAGACAATTATAAACAGATATGTATCACTGTTCTTGGGTCTATATTAAATCATCGAACGCTTAGGAAAGCAAATGATGATTTATCGACCCCATGTAAGTGAAAGCTTGCAAACTCGAATGCTTAGAACAGCGATTTTTTTACCCAAGGGAAGAAAATCGCTGTTCCAAAAAAAAAAAAAACACACACTTAAAACATAACATAAAGTGGGGGCTTTGCCCCCACACCTGCCTCCTTAAATATACCAACTCCGAGATCGCACTACAGTGACAAAAACGGCAAAGTAACAGATGCGGCCAAGCAATTTGTTTCTCAGGGAAAGAATTTGCTTATATGCCGCTTCATCATTTTGCCTTTTCGTCTTTTCAAGTTCGACCAAGACGCATTCAAAAGAGTGTGTCTTCGGTCATCTAATAGGAACCCTTGTTCTTCACATCTCATATCTCTCATGGTGACAATGCAGCTAGGTGATATAAATGGAAATTGCTTGGACATAAATTCTAACTCCCCTACATTTAGCATGAATGTATTTGATTTCACAACTAATTAATAGTCCCACACGTTATAGCAAGACATCAAATTCCCTATTAGACTGGATCCTAGCATCAGACCCTAGCAAATACACCACCTCATGTACAATGTCTGACTGTCTTGGTGACCATCTCCCAGTCTGTATAAGCAGAGATCTCACCCATTCACTTAAACAGCATCCTGGGGATTCAATAAACTCTTTGTAGGCTTAGTGTGAAACCTACATGGAGTTTACATGTCTGTACAGTGAGCAGCAGCACTAATTGCATATGCATGTCATTCACTGTTTTTAAATGTAAACAAGCACGGTTTCATGGCTGGAAACTGTGCATAGCAACACAGACAGCAGCAGTCATGTAAATCTGTTTACCTATGGGCAAACTAGGTCTGCAGAATTGCATGGAATGCCACAATGATTACCAGGGCTATTAATAAAGCAATGTATATAGCTTAAACAAATTACATGAAAGTGTATACAGTGCAAAGTATTGTGGAAACCTGTGTCAGGCACACTGAATAAAAGTTGTGTAAATGATCAGTAAGTGTACATAGACTGCATTATAAATAAATAGCCAGGGGAAGTGTGCATATTGAAAAGGGACAAGCAGATGAATTGTAGGAATGAACACAGGGGAAGGAGACAGGTGAAACATGGTAATGTACAGAAGATGAAGGCATGTCAATGAAGACAGTTGTAGCATGAACAGTAATCACATATTGGCATGATACAATACATACTGCACAGTTATGTAACTGTCACGCAAGGTGACATATCAATGGAGTGGATACTTTGTGATATAAGCATGCTGACATGAACAACAGAGATGGTATATACAATAGGGATTATGTGCATATTATGAAGCTGTACAAAATGAGTTGCCTGAATATGAATGTAATGTCAGAATAGGTTTCAACCAAGTAGGATGCATAGTAACAGGCTCATGGACAACAGCAGACAGAAGCACACACAATCAGGGACAATATCAGAATAATACCACCAGTAATCCCAAGTACTCCACATAACATATATGATTGTGAATAATCAAAGATGGTTCTGCAAGAACACACTTATACAGCTGTTATGATTTTTCAGTCTCTGCAGTCTCTGATAGGAATCAAGCACACTTCCCTCAAAATGTAACATCTGCCAGAGGTGATCAGAGGGACACTGTTACACCTTTATTAGAAATAATGAGCAATCCTGGCTAGTTGATCAGTGTGCATACCACTTGGTCTACTCATAGAGGTGTGTTGCCCATATTGCAATTATCTTGTGTATGTTTATTCATAATGGAAATAACCTCCCCATGAGATTCCTTCATCTGTTGTGTTCTCATGGCTGTGGCATCAGTCCTTTGTGTATGTTGATGCTGTATGCTTTATACCAATACCATACTTGGATTCAGTGATTGTTCATAATTTGCAGTCCTCCACAAAGCTGGTTGGAGAAAGGGTGTCTAAGTCTGTTTTGATGTCTGGCATTTGTTAATGGACTGGAAAGGGCCTACTACACAGCCCTGAGGTACAGACCTTGTCACCAGGCTCTAGATAGAGGTGACGTTACACACTGCAACATATTTCTCTGTCAACTATGTATTCCAGTTTTCTATGCACTTGGTGACACGTGTTTATGGCCATTTCTGACAGTTTTTCTGTAATACCTGATATTTGATTTGTGCCAATTGCTTTACCAGGTCAAATTACACAGGATGCTAGTGTTGTCATCAGGCATGCCCTTGGTAACCCTCTTGAAGAAGTGAACAGATGCAACAGACATGATGTAGCCTGAACAAATCAAACATGGGTTAGTAGATAGTCGGGATATTACCTGTGCCCTTTTAGAGAAGTTCCATGATGATTCTTTGCCCTACCTCACAGATGAGGAGAGTCCGGGTGGGTCTATAACTCCATGCATCAGGTGATGGTCTCTCTGAGTTAGGAGGATGCATGTTTCTGTACACCCTTCTGTGGGAAGATCGGCTATCTGGAATCTGTAATGATGTACAGATCAAACTGTGTTTGGTAAGTCAGGTTTTAAGTCATGCTATAACCAACCTGTGATGTTGTCAAGGCCCATTGCTTCTGTTTTATTAGCAGTAGAGAGTGCACAGATGGCCTCCTCTGCTGAGAATAAAAACTAAATAATGTTTGCATGTATACTTTGGCTGATGGCCAGTGTCGACAAGGTGGTGACATGTGAGAGAAACTGAAAACTTTGATATAACAATGAAACCAATAAACCAGAATGGACAAACTTCCACCAGGCCAAATCAGACAATGAAAATTAGCATTTTCATTCACTTTATTAACGTGAACTTCTTCACGAAGTTCATGTTAATAAAGTGAATGAAAGTGCTAATTTTCATTGTCTGATTTGGCCTGGTGGAAGTTTGTCCGTTCTGGTTTATTGGTTTCATGTGAGAGAAACTGTCAGCTAGCAGATTGTCTATGTCCTCTAGGTTGATATTTCTGTTGATAGCCACACACAGATCTGCACATAGTTGTATATTCCACTTAACAATTCATATATATTGGAATAAATAATTTGTGACAAGACGTCCATACAGCCTTGGTCTTTCAACATATTCCACACACTGTTGATATGCACATAGTTGTACAACTGTACCATTGTCACATACTTATATCACACATATGCCTATATGTGTTTCACGGGCAAGTTGTGTTTGAGTGGCCTGCTGTCATATTGGCACATATTAGAGATCAGTTGTTTGTAGCACATGCACAATATTTCCTGACACAAATAGTAATAGTCACACAGTGGTGGTGCTGACCACCTCAATAATCCTTGGGTGTAGCAACACAACTGCACATACAATGAATTCCACAAGGTTGCAATTGCATCAAAACATGTGATATATATATATATATATATATATATATATATATATATATATATATATATATATATATATATATATATATTGGTTGTGTATATCACAGCATTACAACCATGTGTATGAGATAAGATTTATGTGACCATGTAATCAATATGAATTGATACTGATATCAGAAAAAATAATACACTGTAAAAAGGCAGTGGTATTTACTGTAGTAGCACATTACAAATATAAAACACGGGGAAGTGCTTTCACAGATAAAATCTGCTTCTTCAGACCATAAAAAACAATAAGCATCAATCAAATAAATACTATTAAATCATGAACAGAAACAATAAAAATAGAAGAAAAAAAATCACATGCACAAGGCTTAATTAAAAATTGCTTTAAGCTCATTTACATAAACTCCCTTGTTTCAAGGCATGGCTTAAAAGACCCTATCGTTTAAACCCTAGAATTTATCAGCTTGCAAATGTAAAATCCAATAAAGTTCCATATTCTCAGTTTTATTAGAAATATCACCCATTCTACCATTCTCTAATATTTTCTCAAAAACTTAAAAATATGTTCTTCACCCTCTTCTGTAACATATTTGGCTAAATAATTATTTTCATTTCACAGCCTTCCAACTCTCATATGCACTCTCATGCACTCAAGGAGAGATCTATTGGTTTCACCAACATAACATTTTTTTACAAAGATTACACTGTCCAACATACACTAGATTCCTAGAGTTACAACTAACCTCAACTTTGAAACAGTAAGTTTTATTAGTATGGGATGGCTAAAAGCGCTATCAGTATTAATCAAATAACAAAAGTTGCATTTTCCACAAGGGAAAGTGCCATATCTATCTGGCTTACTCAATTCATGGTTGTTATAACAAAGTAGTCTCTTAATATGGTTCTTATTTCTAAATCTAAAACTTGGTTTACCACCAATTAAACTATTTATACGATAATCAGAAGTCAAAATGTTTCAATTATTCCTGATAATATTACATACAGAGATAAATTAGCCAGACATAAACTGGGAGAACTACTCAAGTACTAACTCCCTTGCACAATGCTTCCTAGAATTTATAAGCTTGAATGCCCTGGATCAACTGATCAACACCCCCTCCAGAGGGAACAACATATTGGACCTGGTCATCACCAACATGGGCGAACAGTGTTCCATGCCTGAGGTCAACCCCTCGCTAGTTAGATCAGACCATAGACTAATCACTCTGGATATCCACATTCCGCCCCCACCCTCAATCAAGGAAACCACTGTGAAAAACTTTTCAAAAGCAAACTCCACATTACTTAAGACCAAGGTGGAAAGGTTCACAGCCCCCATGCTAAAGGACAATGCTGTCTAAGCTGCTGAAACCTTTACAAAGGCACCCTATGAGCATCTGCAGGAATGCATGGATCATGCTATCCCAAGTAAAACCAAGACTCACTCCTCCAAGAAAAGGAAACCAGTCTGGTGGACCCCTGCCATAAACAAGCTATACAACAGAAGGTACAGAACAGTACAGAAAAGACTAAAATCCCAAGAAAAAAGACATCCCTGATCAGTATCAGCAAGAAACTATGATCCCTCATTAAATCATCCAAGGCTAGTTTCGAAAGAAAAATTGCCAATGACTCCAAAGATAACCACAAAGCATTCTTTAGCTATGTCAAGAACCTAAGTGGAAACTCTCAGATCTGCTCTGAGTTAGTGCAGAATGTCACAAAATACACTGAACCAACTGATATTGCCAACATTCTGGCAGACAGGTTTAGTGCAAACTTCACCACCCTCTCACCCCCTAATGGGCTCATAACCATACCAGAAGAATGTAGGGCCCCATCAATCGCTGACACACAGGTTAAAACAGCCTTATCCAAAGTCAAAAACACAGCTTCAATGGGACCAGATGGTGTCCCAGGCTGTGTCTTACAAGAGCTCCAAAATGAGCTAACCCCTCACCTAACACACTGTTCAAACTCAGCCTCTCTACAGACTATGTACCCACAGAGTGGCGCACAGCAACAGTTATCCTGCTCCACAAAGGTGGAGCCACAACGGACCCTGGGAACTATCACCCTATAAGCCTGACTGGCCTGGTCTGCAAGACTATGGAATGTATCATCATGGAACACATTAACAGAGACATTGGGAACCTCCAAATCTTGGACCCTACCCAGTTTGGCTTTGTTAAGGGCAGATCATGCCTCCTAAACCCAGTGGACTTCTTTGAGATGGTTACCAAGGCATTAGATGAGGGAAAGCAGGTCCACACAGCCTACCTAGACCTTGCAAAGGCTTTTGACACCATTCCCCATTCTAGTATTATAGACAAGCTCACCAGCTTGAATATAAACCCCTACATCATGAGATGGGTTGCCAACTGGCTCATGGATAAAACCCACATGGTGAGAGTTGCAGGCTCTATGTCCGACTCTAAACCGGTTACAAGTGGCGTACCCCAGGGCTCAATTCTAGGACCCCTCCTGTTCGGTATATACTTCTCAGAGGTACAGGCAAGCATAGGAGGACTATGGCTGACCAGGTTCACAGATGACTGCAAACTAGGGCCATAATTGATTCTCCATCTGATACAGACACCCTCCAGATGGGTCTCACTGAGACGGATACCTGGTGTCAAAATCATGGCCTCAAGCTAAATGCCAAAAAGTGCATAGTCATCCCCTTTGGAAAAAACAAAGTACCCGTGAACTACCACATAGGTGGCCACATAGGTGGCAGTCCCCTAAATACAGAAAGTGTAATAAGGGATCTGGGGACCCAAGTAGATAGTAATCTTTTCTTTGATAATCATATTGCCAAGGTGGTTAGAAAATCCTTCTATGTGGCCCACCTAATCACAAAAGGGTTCGCATCTAGAACAAAAGTGGTTATTGTGCCTCTCTACTCACCACTCATTAGACCCATCATAGAAAACAACACCCCATTTGGGATGTACCTTACAAGACACCTGCAACAGCTGGAAAGACCACAAAAGTACCTCACCAAGAGGATTACTGGCCTCAAACAAATGCCATATGCAGCCCGACTAAAGAAACTCCAGCTTTACTCAGTTGCATTACTCATAGGTGATCTCTGCCTGACATACAAGGCCATGTCCAACCCAGAATTGATGGACATGCTCCAACTAAAAAAAAAACAAATCCCGGAGAGCTACACACTCTAGAGATATAAACCTCACCACAATGATAAATAGGACATGCTGGAGGGATAGATTCCTATCCCAGAGACTCCCCATGCTTTGGAACAGGATTTCAATATTCATCAGGCAGAGCCTCTCACTAACACTCTTCAAGAGAAACCTTGACGGGTGGATGGAAAACAGAAAATTTACCCCGGGGATCACTGCAGTGGCTCTGCTGGACAGTGGCACAGGGAACTAATCTAAGGGGGTGGCGAAAGCCAACACATTCTGGCTAGGCTTATAAATGCCCTTGGGCAGATAGCCTAGCACTTACCTATGAACCTATAAAATAACTCAAAATGGGTATGCCTCTGAAAGTAAGAGGCATTCTATCCTGTACCAAAACGCTCTTTACTTCAGATGAAAAATAAGGTCTGTCTGTCCTCTGTCACAGGGAGACAAGACCTAAAATACCTTCTTTAATTTCATGGCCACTATAACCTCTCCACAGTATTTCTTTCTTCATACTTTCAACATCCTTCATGAAAACATCATTATTATTGAGTCTCGACAATCTTATAGCCAGACCCTTTACTATGTCATAAATATATCAGGTGGATGAAGGTTTTGTCTATGGATATGATTCCTATAGTATTCCTTTCTATACCTCTTGATAATGACGTTATTGAGAGCAACTTTCTTGAGACATACATCTAAAATTTTTATTTTCTCTTGAGATGCACTAATAGTAAATTTTTAAAATGACACAGTGTGACATAGATACTCAGCAAAATCATCGAACTCAGATCTACTACCAGTCCATAAAAGAAAAATATCATCAACAAATCTACAATAGAAGATTATATGTGAACGAAATCTGTTACCACTAAGCAAATAATTATACTCCCAATGCACCAATACACTGTTGGCATAGCTATTGGCACATGAGGTCCTCATTGTTGCTCCAATTGTTTGATGATAATATTTACCCAAAAAAGAAAACACATTGTTCTCTAGAATATTTTCGACAAAAAACATATTAAGTCAATCATTTTATCACTAAAATCACTATTCATAATCAATTGGCAATAACAGTGAATAGGGAGCACACATCCATAGTAATAAACCAAGTAGATTCATTAATGGATTAATTTTGCAGAGACAAGAAAAGATGGTTGAGAAACTGCTTAGTATCCCTTAACACAGTCTCTACCCCATCTAACATCACCCTTAAATGTTTCTCCACAAAAATAGAAAGGGGCACAGTGAGCCATCCACGTCCAGAAACAACAGGTCTGAATGGTGGGTTTTCCATAATTTTATGCATCCTAGGTAGGCCTTGAAAAGAAGATATAAGTGGTAATTCAACCATACAATATTTACATAAATCAGATGAAATAGCACCACTTAACAAACAATCATATAAAGCACAGTACACATTACTATTAATAGCAATAGCATCATCTGTAGAAATAGCTTCATATATATATTGATATCAGTCAGAGCATTTTAATGATGGTATGTAGATGCATGTAGAAGGTTGAGCTAATCCAATACAAAAACACATGTCCTGACATGACAACAGGATACATAGTGCATCACACCATGTCAACAGTTTTCAGAAGGCACATCACTATAGCTGTTGCAGAAGATGCATGTTCTGCAATGACATCAATGGCCATAAATACATTAGCTCACATCACAGATTGTAAGACCCTTTTGTTGCCATACTGTATATTCACACCTCAATATAGCTTGTCAATGATAGCAGCACTGACATGTCAACTGTTTATAGGGTCATAGGACATTATTAAGCTAATGGCCAACATCACATGAAATTCTACCCATTATTATGCCCTGTAAAAAATCCCTATATCTATATTATGGAAGATAATAAGCCTATTGTGTGTATGCGTATACTTGTTTGATTGCATTATGTCCTGCCAGTATCCATATGGGACATGTGCATCACACCATGATACAATTAACAATCACAAATGCAGTGGTTTTGAGATGGTTTGCAGAGGCTCATGGAAGGACTCTGCTTCATGATGTGTGTGTATGCATATTTGACATTAGGACATCCCCCACTTCTCTGCAGGAAGGATGTCATGTGGCCAGTGGAAAAAGGAGGATGGTGAATGCATGGGGTTACATGAAACTTTTTCCAAGTGATAGTGCAATGAATAATGATTCCAAAGATCAGACAATGGCTATAATGTACCACCAATATCACACACACACACACACACACACACACACACACACACACACACACACACACACACACACACACACACACACACACACACACACACACACACACACACACCAGTCCAGTAGATTGGGCCTGATTTGAACATTACAACTGTATAGGTATAGAATATGAAGGCCATGCAATGTCACAGTAGCAACACCACATATGTCTGACAAGAACACTGTCACATTGCACTTTATGGAGTATGATAGCATCATTGTATGCTAAACAGAACATGTTGGAAGGGGTGTAGGACATGGATGTGGAGTCACATCCCTGTGTAAAATTGTCTCAAAAGTGATAGGCATATGTACAAACATGCAAGTCCCTTGCTATCAGACTAGAACCCCTATATGTGTAGGTAAAGTAGTTTGTAAACACAGTCGTTAATGTTACTGCCACAGCACAGGTTTGTCTTGCATACTGTCAGAGTGCATGTTATACAGGATGACATCATCATTGTATGGTACAATGAGATGTTTGGTGTAGGGTTTGACATAGTTGTGGACTCGAGTATTGTTCTAAAATTGTCACCATAGTGATTGTTGACTGTACACACAGTTGACTGTAGTTAGAGTAGAACCCCTACCTAACTATTTACAAAGAACAGTACTTAACACAAGTGTCACAGCAAAAAGGCTTGCTTTTATAGTAATTGACATCAACAATGTCTGGTGAGATGATAATAGCAGTTTTTGACATGCTGGTGTAAAATGATCTCTTGAATGTCAACCAACTGAACAAACACAAGTTGGCCGCAGTGAGAATGGAATCACTAAGTACACCAACTAGTCAACCAAGTGAACGTGCACATGTACCCATTGACAGCAGTGAAAAGAGAACCACTACTTACTTATTTACAAAGCACAGTACTTAACACAAACACCACGGAATAAGTCTAACGTTTACAATGCTGCAGGACAATTCATAGTAGATGACATCACCATTGGATGTTTGACAGTAGATGTTGTTAGGCCTGCATTAAATGGATGTGTAGGTATGTACAACTTTCAAAATATCAGTAATCCATGGGGTTGTACTGATGACCATTGACTGTAGTGAGATTAGAACCCCTAAATAACTAAGTACACTGACTATAGAACTCAGCACTTAACACAAGCACCACATCCCAAGTCTGACTTTGACAGCACTGCAGAACAATTTATAGTAGATGACATCTTGAGAGGCCTGAATGAAATGGATGTGAAGGCATGTATAATTGTCAAAATATTGGTACTCCGTGGGATTGTATTAATGACTGTAGAATACATATTTATACTGTTTTGACTACACACACACACACACACACACACACACACACACACACACACACACACACACACACACACACACACACACATATCCAGTTGATGCTAGTGAGATTAGAACCTTTACCAAAGTTTACCAACCACAGAACTCAGTACTTAACACAAGCACCACATTACAAGTCTGACTTTTACACTGCTGCAGGACAATGTATATTGGATGACATCAGCATTGGATGTTTAAGAGAAAATGTTAGGAGGTCTGAATAAAATGGATGTGTAGGCATGTCCAACTGTCAAAATATTGGTATGCCATGGAATTACACTTATGACTGCAGGATACATAGTTATGCTCTTTTGACTAGACACACACACACACACGCACACACACGCACACACACACACACACACACACACACACACACACACACACACACACACACACACACACACACACACACACACACACACACACACACACACACACCAGTTTATTGCAGTGAAATTAGAACCCCTACCTAAGTACATCAACTAGGGCGGCCATGGTGGTGCAGTGGTTAGCATTGCCGCCTCACAGCAAGAGGTTCTCCGGTTCGATCCTCGGCCTGGGTGCCTTCTGTGCGGAGTCTGCATGTCCTCCCTGTGGTCACGTGGGTTTCCTCCGGGTGCTCCGGTTTCCTCCCACATCCCAAAGACATGCTGCAGGTGGATTGGACACTCTAAATTGGCCCTAGGTGTGCGTGTGAGTGTGCCTTCTGTGGAAGGTTGGGCGCCGGGCTGGCAACTCGACACCGTAAAACTCCACTGCCAATCAATGTGCGGACAAGGTGATCCGCTGTGGCGACCCCTAACCAGGAAAAAGCCGAAAGAAGAAGAAGAAGAACCTAAGTACATCAACTAGAGAACTCAGTATTTAATGCAAGTACCATAGCACAAGTCTGACTTTTACAATGCCGCAGGACAATTTATTGTGGATGACATAAGTACTGAACGTTTGACAGAAGATGGTGGGAGGTCCATCTAAAATGGATGGCTCGCCATGTACAAATGTCAAGATATTAAAGATCTGCATGTTACCAGACTGATGAGTGTGCAAATTGCAGCATTTGCTGTTGTGTTTCCAATGTTCAGATATACCGTAAAAAGGCAGCTTTGCAAACTATATGCAAACAGCTGTCCACATTACTACAAATATTGGAAAATCTGAATGTAGATTGTTAGTATAAAGATGTACATAGTATATAAGAAAGCATTTTTTATTTATTTATGTAGTGTAGTTGATGTATTTGGGAACAGGTACTGAAAGACAAAGTTTCAAGTGGATGGGTTCAGGTAACACATGGCTACAGTGTACATATGTGTTCATAGGATCATAGGATCATAGGAGGTTACCAGGCTAATGGCTCTCATGCCCTTACAAGCCTAGCCAAGAGTTTATCTCAAAAAAGAAACCTCAGTCAACACCTGTCAGTGAGGGACACAGTTGGAACCCCTGGGGCAAATTTGTGTTTTCCCATCCACTCATTAAGGTTGCTCTTGAAGAAGGTCAGTGAGGTGCTCTGTTTGACATGCATGGAAAGTCTATTCCCTGAGACAGGGTAGCCTATGGGAGACAAATCTGTCTCTCCAGCAGGTTTTGTTGATGTTGCATGTTGATGTTGCATATTAGATTCAGGCCTTCCAAGTGGATAATGCATGAGGAGTTAGACTTATGGATATGGAGCATCTCTACTAGGGCAGGGTCTGAGATTGCCTTGTAGGCGAGACACAGATCACCCCTGAGCAATCTGTATGATACCGAATAGAGTGATAGTGATTTGAGCCTGTCCACATAAGACAGATGTTGGAGGCCATGAATTGTCTTTATGGAGGTATTTCAGTGGCCTTTCCATTTGGTGCGGATGTTTGGAGAGGTACACATCAGTCGCCCTGCTAGATAGGGGTCCAGGGAAGTAAATACTGTGGGAAGAAATAGCCAGGGAATTGTTATGGCTAGGCTTGTATAGGCCCTAGGGTTGATAGCCTAGTACCATCCTATGAACCTACATACCAAACGGGGTGTTATACTCAATTATTGATCTGAGTGAAGAGTATAGAGAGGTAATAACCTCCTTTTTATTCTGGATGCAATCCCTTTACTTATGAGATGAACCAAGTAAAAGGCTTTTCTGACCACTGCTGCTACATGATGGTCGAATGTGAGGTTGTTATCAACCCAAGTGCCCAGGTTCTTTCCTTAAAATGCACCTTTCCTTTGTTCACATTTTTACATGTACCTTTATGGCATGAAGACTAAATGGGCAGTAAGCATAAGTAATACATGCTAATGCACATTTTCCATAATGCACTGCTGAGCTGCTGGTTTATGTGATAGATGGCAAAGTGTTTCCCTATGCAAGATACACATTTATATTGCTTTCCTTGTTTACCCATAGTTAAGTGATGAGCAAACACGAGCCTCTTCTTCACTGATAAAATTATCAGTGTACTATTGGTTTGCTTACCTCTGCACAATCACGTTAAGCAGAGAGGCATGGAGTCAGCAATGTAGTTAGTATAGAATGTAAGAAGCATACTTGGTGCTTAGCTGCTTGTGTGGCAGCAGGTGTAAATGTTTTAACAGACTTTTTTGTTGAGCCCAGATGTTACATTGTTTAAGTCTAGGTGTATCTAACAGTTTTAAATATGCATTTATAATGCAAGGAAATACCTCTTTATTCTGCTTTCATTGTGTGTTACCTTATTGCAGTGTGTTTAAGCAGCATTGAAAAGAGGTGACTGCACCACTGAAGAGCCGTTCATCTTTGCTCATCATTGGTGTATGGTACCAAACACCATGCAAACACAGAGGGCAAAACTTGAAGGGCTTCATTGTTTTTTTTTTTCACTTATGTGTGTGGCATGTGATTCTATTTTTTTGACCAGATTAAAGGTGTTAAAATAGCGTAGATAGAAAATGGTGAAATTGGGGGCAAGCAGGGGAAGAACAAAGGGAAAGAAATATAGGAAGGTCCAGGAGAGAGGTAGGAAAGAATGATAGCTGCCCACTTCAACAGAATATTAGCTGTATTTGGACTGTCACCTCAACAAAGAAGGGTGACAACAATGCAATCATGTTGTATAGCCAATTTGACAGAATCAAGTGTGTCAATAAGACACTTGTGTGAAGTGGTGAGCTATAAATGGGACTGTATTTGTTTTTGTGGAACAGGTGCCCATGTTTTAACTTCAGAAAGAGAGGAATGTTGAGGAAGGGGCATAAGAATTTCTGGATCAGGTAAGTAGGGTAGGTGAGGAAGCAGATGCAAATATGACAAACAGGACAAGACACAGGGATGGTGATGGACACGACAGGTGGGGGGCATCATGATTGGGTTTAAAGAGGGGGCAATGGATGTGCATACCTGTCAAACATGGGGACAGTGAGAATCTAGTCCTTACCCACAGGACTGTGATTACTGTCTCCTTACTTTGCAGCCTGTTGGAGTGCTTGAAGTCTTCTCCCACAGACCATATAAGAGAGCATCCTCTCCATCCAGCACAGGCATACACCAATGTTGGTGTGCATGACTCTACTCACCAAGCCTGGCAACTCCTGGCAGGTGATAAAATCCCCACCTCCACCAGTACTCCCAGAGGGTACCACAGCACCAGTTGCAGGGGCAGTGCTACCTGATGTGGAGGGCTCAGGTAATGCAGGGGCAGTGGAGGCGGTACTGCAAGGTTGAGTCTAAGATGTGCTGGGTGTTGGTGCAGGAATGGGGACAAGCTGAGCCACTGGAGCAGACAAACCTACCTGTGCTGTAAAGCATTTTGTGATTTGTCAGAGATGGATGACATGGAAATATTTTGGTGACACATAGTAAAAAAGGAAAGAGAGTTAATAGGGGTGAGAAAAAAAAGATAATTAGTACCATCACATGTGACATACAGTGCATTATCACAATAATAAAGTATTCATCTCTACTTTTATACTTAAGTATACTTCTTAACAACTACAAACTCAAAGTAATGATTGCTCAAAGCAAATCTTTCAATGTGTATATATTAAACAGAAACTTGGTCAAATTATACAGATTAAGTTAACAGCAGGGAATTTATGCCACTTCTGTAGAAATTAAATTATGTAACATTTTTAAAGGATTTTAGTATGTATTTGTTACTTGTGGTATGTGAACCCACAACATCTGACTACAGTATTGGAAATGATTTCTATAGTTGGCTTATGCTACAGACTGAAGTATGCATGCTTGCTTTTACAGTTGGGCTATGCATGCTTAATTTGCTGCTACTGTATAGAAGAGCAATACTTTAGCTAAAATAATAGTTATGTTGTGCTGCATACATATCCTTTGTATCCCTCAGTCTCTCTAGATGCTAAGCATGGGCCTTTGTATTTGCCATGATATTTTAGTTGGCAGTGGAATAAAAAGAAGAGAATAAGAGGTGAGCATTAAACATACCAGTCTTGTATATATACAGCTGCCTATCTAGTTTTAATTCTTTTTCATGTATACTTACACACGTGTGGAATGTTGGGAATCCCAAACTCATCCAGCCACAGGCTGCACCTTTTGAGATCATTATAGTGATGCCTACACTGTTCTCCAGTGTGTGGAATTCCAGTTGCACTGGAGACAGCCTTGGCCAGACTATTCCATGCCTCAGGCCTGTTCTGGAGCTGATATAGTCCCCCTGTAAGAGCCATTGGCTGTGGTGCTTTATAAGGAGTCCAGTGATGATTCTGGACTCCTCAACACCCCACCTGTGCATCCTAAATTGGGCACCTTCCCTTCTACCACCAAAGATGTCTGCCAAGGGAAAACAGCAATAGTTAAGAATGATTTCCCGCCAATGCTTATTATTGCATTTACTAGTGTGCAAACCTGACCAACCATGCCAACCGAGTTTGCATGATGTTAAGCAAAGAGGAACAGTGACAAACAGAGAAGAAAGCAGTTTATGAACTAAGAAGGGTAATGTGACAATCAGCATTATTTTTGTTTTGGATGCTGCTGTACCTGTTACTTGATTTAACTTTGCAGATATGTACTGGGGACATAAATTATATGACCTGACATATTGTTGGTGTAGCTTTATACACTGATAAAATTAATTTGTACAATGTGCAATTCAAACCTATGCATAAGAAACAAAACATATTCTTCCACATAGGTGAATTCTCTTATTTGCCACAGAAAAAGTGCTTATTGGATGAGCTCAATAATTTTATATATATCTATGTCTAATCAATATATTTATATATATATATACATTTACATATATATATATATATATATATATATATATATATATCTATATATCTCTCTCTCTCTCTATATATATATATATATATATATATATATATATAGACATACACATACACACTCACACACACACACACACACACACACACACACACACACACACACACACACACACACACACACACACACACACACACACACACACAGACACACACACACACACACACATGACAGACTGAGGGGTTTACCAGGTATGAGTGTGACCTGACAAGGTCCTGGTTTATACATTCATGTGTGTATGAGTACCACTGAGGTCTGAAGGCTGTCCAAGGTCAGAGAAGACAATTATAATTACAGAAAGATAATATTCAGTATACCCTCTGTCACACGTATAATTCATATGAGGTCCAGTGCTATACATGCTTATTATTTATAATTATGTTTGAATATTTTGCATTTGTTTTTTTTTTAATTGAGTGGACAAGCATTAATAAAATGGGAGTGTGTTAGATTAGAACCCAGGCTCACCTGTATTGCAGCTTTGCACTTATACCTGCTGCCACACAAATAGTTAAGAAACAGCTGTATATTTTTATATTCACTATTAATTATGCCTATGAATGCCGAACAATTCTGCTTAGCATGTTTGCATGGTAGCAAACCATAGGGGATACAATGTATCCATTTTGAAATTGTCTACTGTCTGCCTCCCGTCTGCAGGTATTCTAGACCTGCAGGTGTGGGGAAGCTTGCTAACTGCCATGCAATGCCGCTTAGTAGGTTTGCGCAATGGAAAGCAAAGATGCACCAATGTATCCTTTTGAAATTGAGAATGTCTGCATTCTGTCTGCAGGTGCTCTGTCTGTTTCATGTGTTGGCTATTAATGTAGTTTTTTGCAAAGGTAAGCAACACGCACACATGACAAACAAAGCTCACTTTGCTTTATCCTTGTGAGCAATGTTTTTTTAGGTTTCATCCTTAAAAGACAAATGTGGGACTTGAACAGTGATCTACAGATAATATTTACTGCTTGGATTACTGTGCTTAGCAGAAGTGCTATGCCCACACATGATTCATATGTTTAGTTTATGAATTGTTTATCACAGAAGTAATTTACATCATATTTATTCTATTTATTAGTTTCCCATGTATTTTATTCCTCTTTGCCACAAAAACAGCTTTGCAGCAGGAATGAAAATCATTGTGCATACAAGGAAGTCTCAAATCATCCACAGTATTAAGAAGACTTGTACACTTCTGAGTTGTTTGCACATGTGTTAATTTCAGATGTAGTACAATGGTTGATCACACAATCATTTATGAATATTATCTGCAGTGATGCAGCTCTGTCTTATCTTTGTACTGTGTTCATTCTTCTCTTATCTGAGTAGTAAACTGAAACATACAATCTGAAATATGTTTTGCATCACGGCCATTAAAATGTATGAGAATATTAAATGGCAATAATAATAAAATACAGTTTTCAACAAAAGCAGGGGATATTATTGAACAGAAACTGAGAAATGTGTGCTGCTTACTTACATTTAAAACCTTGACGCAATTACTTCTACACTCTATAAGTGTAACCTGGCTGACACACCCTCTGGAGATAAGGGAGACTGAATTGCTGTTGTGTTTTCCTTCTACCTACCATTAACCCCTCACTGTTGCAATATATTAGCAACAAACATGCACTATGATTACACTTGCTACATGGAGCCAAGAATTTGGGACTCAGGAATTCTAATGTGTTCACATCTCATTTGCATATTCACCATGCTCATAGGCCTGAATCTATACTATAAATAGGTAACCGTTTAGCTAGGGAAATTCAAGGTGAGAAAAATTGTGTGTGTGGATAACACAGAAGAAGATTACTATTACTTTGGATTTATTTCCATAGAAGACTACAGATCTTGATAAGGTATGATTGAATTTTTCAGTTATGTACTGGATTTGCTCATATATAACTAGAAAACAAAAAAAAACCAAACAAAAAAAAAAAAAAACAAAACAAAACAAAAAAAAAAATATATATATATATATATATATATATATATATAGAGAGAGAGAGAGAGAGCTGCATTAGCAAATGTAACTTTCATCTGCATGCACTTCTTAGAAGTTTACTGATGGCACAGCAATTTTTGTCAGGGCATTTTACTTTCTCAGATACACAGCCTTTATTAACTTTCATCACAAGTGTTACTGTTACAACTATTTCTCTTTACACTCTTCTATGTTATTTCAATCAATGTCCTATATTGCCAATACCATAGGGGTGTTAGCCTTCAAGGATGGTCCATAGACTCCTCTTGGAGAGTGATGGGCACAGGTAGAGGTGACAGGCATTGCATAAAAAATGAATGTTTTGTGGTAAATGTGTTTTGGGACAGTTAGTTTGAAAGTACTTATAACAGCTGACTGATGTGTTATTCCTTGTTTGGTACAAAATGTCATTTGCCTGTTGTTTTGGGGGTGGGGGAGCCAAGTTCCATTTCTGTGTTGCCACAATCAAAATGTTTTTATGAGGTTTGTTTGCTGATACCTGTGACACCCCAATGTGTCCCCTGTTGTTCTCTGGAAGGTTCATGTAGCTAACATTTTAAGTGTTACACATACCTTAGTCTTCACTGGGATTGGTTCACCTCAGTTTGCCCTTGCTCTCATCTGAGGACAACAGATGTTCCAGAGTTCTTGTAGCGTGTCTCTGTCTACCCTGTAGCCCTCTACAATTTCCAGCTCATGCAGATTGTGAAAAGTTAAATGGGGTCTATCCACCCTTCTCCTTCTTGGCCATGGTCTATTAGCAGCAGCACAAGCATCAACTTTGGCCTGCTGTACAGACAAATGAATAAGAGCAACAACAGTCCTTAACATTCTTTCCATGTAGCCTAGTTTCTGTGGCTGTATTTCAGTAGGTTTTGGAATTTGCAGGGAAAACCAGCACTGAGTCTACACAGTTGCTTTATAGCTTCTTGAATAGATCCTCCATTTTGGATTGGCTGATTGACATTATGTTCAGCTGCTTATACTGTAATTAGCATGTCATGATGTTTACCATGTTTGCACGACCCTACACAGTGTGTAGAGCCGCTTACTGAATACAAAATGGTGCACTATCATGTGTGTGTCACAGTGTGATGCACACATGGTTTTAGTGGACCATGCCGACTTTATTGAGTCTGCACCGGTGTTTATAAAACAACACACAACCTGTCCAAGTTTAACCCAAAAAAGTTTATTACTACCCAATCATCTATTAGCTGGAACCTCTGAAAACTCCTCCCCTTAGATGATGCAGTAAATGAATTCAGTACAACTTTTCTAAATGTTGTAAATAGCCTTTCACCTTCTAGAAGAAAGAGACTGAAAACAAATAATGAAATTTGGCTATCCAAAAAGAGTAGAATGCTAATACAGGATAGAGAAAAAGCATGGAAAGAATGGAACAAAATATAAAACACCACAATATCTTGAAAATGTTTGAATGCTTTTCAACCATAGTATAAAGCAAATAAATGAAGACAGAAAATAACACTATAATAACCTCCAGAATAGTAGTAAGGACAACCTTAAAAAAATTTGTATGGCTATTAAAGAAATCTTGCATCCCAGCCAAAAATTCAACCCTAATCCCTGTCCTAGTAACTCACCACTAGGAAATGCAATACAATTCAACTCTTATTTTATTGATAGCATAGTATCGCTGACTAATGATTCCCCTAATCCTAACCGTGACCAACAGCTACATATCACCACATCCACTTTAACCTTCAAACTTGAGTCCACATCCTTAATAAAACTACTCTTAAAAAAACTCAAACCATATTCTGCTTCAGCTGATCCTCCCAAGAAAGTATCTTAAAATAGCTGATAACATTGCCTACCCTATCTCAAGCCTTATAAATAAGTCAATCCAAGAATCACACATTCCCACTCTCTAGAAAAAGTCACACATTATCCCCTGTACAGAGGAGGAAATTCAACAGCTATTACTAACTTTAGACCTATAGCAATCTTATCCCCCCTTTCCAAAATATGTGAAAAATGTATTCAAAAACAATTGCTAAACTATCTCCTTCAAAAAGAACTCTAACCTCCAGACAACATGGATTCCATCCTTCCCAAAGTGCTAACACTGCACTTCTAACCTATATAGATACTGTCAATAAAGCTAGAGATAGAAAATTGGTCTATTCCTTATTTCTAGACTTGTCTAAAGCCTTTGACACAGTTTGTCACAGCAAATCTTTACTTCAAATATCCTTATTGGGTCTCTGTCTCTCTCAGACCAGCATGCTGTGGTTCAAAAGCTACCTATCCAATAGGTATCAGTCAGTAAAATGGCATTCCACCTTCTTTCCATACCTCCCAGTCACCAGTAGTGTATCACAAGGCTCTATCCTTGATCCTCTCCTCTTTAACATTTATAAATACCCTCCACTTATCCACACAGCAGGCACCTCTAATAGAGTACACAAACGAATCCACACTCATTTGCACATCTGACAACATGGTATACCTCCAAAAAATTACTCAGGAAGCTTTAACAGCCACTGAAACAAGGCTTTGTAACTCAAAACTCATGCTCAACCCTAAAAAAAATCACTTTTCCCCAAATCTGTCTTTCATTAAAAAAATGAAATCTCTCTCTCTCTCTCTCTCACTCTCTTTCCCTCTCTCTCTCTCTCAATAATATTATCATTGAAGTTACTTCTCGTAGCAAATTATTAGGGATGATACAGGATGATAATCTTAAGTTTGACCTGCATATACAAAACTGAATATGAAAAATTTCTTCAAAAACTAGGGATGTTTTACAGAGCCAAAAATGTTTTCACCAGTGCAACTAAAACTACACTTGGTACTACTTATTTCCTTCCTACACTTTTTATGGTGCTCCCATCCTTACTAACCTTCAGGCATTACACAAATCAAAAGTTGAACAATGCTATAATGAAGTTGTTAAATTTGCAGCAAATACTCCTTTCTGAACCTACCAGTGTTGTTGTTTGTCTTTTGGATTTTTTCTGGTAAGGGGTCGCCACAGTGGAACTCCGGTCCGCTAATGATTGGCAGTAGATTTTTACGAAATGCCGAGGTGCCAGCTCAATGCCCAACCTTCAACGAAGGCACGCCCATTTACACATGCATGTCTTTTGAACACTACCCAACCGCGGAGAGGACATGCAGACTCCACACAGAAGGCACTCCCAAGCCATGCTGAGAATCGAACGGGAGAACCTCTTGCTGTGAGGTAACCACGCTACCGCCATACCATCACGGCATGCACTTAAAAATGAAATTTGTTAGAACTACCCCATCAACTAAGATATACACAACTTATTACTTATAAAATCTTCTGGCATCCATCTGCTTGTCCAGCACTAAATAACATTCTACACAACTATGTTCCCAATTGGTCATTACAATCCAATGTCCAAAAACTCCTGTTTGTCCACAAATCTATCAAACCTGCTGAGCATTGTCTATATGTAACATATTGCTATGGCCTGGAATGCCTTACCTGTATCCATCAGGTCAATACCTGCCCTCCCATCCTTCAAAACCATTCTGAAAGACTTCCTAGTCAAAAGCTGGCTCTGTTCTTCCTCAACATCAGGATAAACTATATCACTAAATGTGAACAAATACTTGCTCATTCCTTACATCTCCTAACTCTCCCTTCTTCATTCACTTCATTATTTCTATCAATTTCTCATCCCTGGCTTTCTGTCCAAATGTTCCAAAAGCCTGCTTTTCTCTCACGTCATAATGCAGTTCTTATTTGTATTACATTAACTTACTTTTAATTTCTCTATAAACTGGCTAATATTTTTCTGAATATTAAATCAATTGAATATAGCTTATATCTATTTTAACTAATGATCTGATGTTGTTAATCTTCTTTCCATTCATCACTGATGGGTTTGGTTCTGAGCCCTTGGAACTGAGTCGGCCTTTTTACCAAGCTCGCATCAGCCAAAAACTCTCGTGCTAAGTCTCTACCCAGAATGCCCTTCTCCCTGTTACCTCAGATCTCATTTGCCGCATAGCCGTAAAGCCACGTTTCAGCTGAGCTCTCAGCTAAGTGAAACTTTTTTAATATTTGTGTGAAAACTTTTGGATACCTTCATACTTTATTAAGCGATTATTCAATACCATAGTTGGTATTGTTTTACCTATTAGCTGTCTTTTATTTAGGTGTTTCCTTTCTTTTTTCTATCATACCAGTGTATTGTTATATTTGTGACTTTTTTGAATGGAGTTGACTTTGATTATAGTTGGATTATACAGTTGGCCTGTGGTGTTTTTTCTCTATCAAGATGTCGGATAAGAAGGATACTTCAGGTTTTATGCATTGTACTTCACGTAAGGGCAAGTTACATAACAGTGATTCTCATGATGACCATGTATACTGTTTGGGAGTGTCCCACCTTTTGGAGCAACCTCCATGTGACATTTGTCAGAGTTTCAGTCAACGTATTCTTAATGAGCACAAAAATAAACTCATTTTTCTGTGATGGAGGTCTCAACCCCAACTTTTAGCAAGAAAAAGAGATCCCACTCTGTTCCTTCTTCACCATCGGGTGATCAGAGCAAGCCTGGGAAATCAAAGGTCCCAAAGTTATCTTTGGAGCATAAATCAGCCTCCTTGGCTCCATCTTCTTCAGCTCCGACCATCTCAAAACCATCAATACTGGCACCCGTTTCGGCACCAGTTCTGCCTCCGGCACCGATCATAGACCTTACTATGCCTATTTTGACATTGGCACCTGTGGCCACTTCAGCTCAGGGCACACCTTTGACTATGTCATTAGTTTCCATTTTGGAACTGACCATTTCAGCTCCGAGTGCCACTTTAGCATCAAGCACTGTACCAACCTCACTGGATTTGACCCCTTTACTTCTGGTCTCGAAACTAGAGACTTCAGTGGCGGCAGACCTTGCCCCATGGACCTAATATTCCCCCTCCATAGATCAATTTCTGGGCCAAGCGTATAGCCCCTTCATCGAACGTCCTGACTTCCCATCCAGAGTATCCACTAGATCCACCAGGAGCCTTTCTGAACATGACATGGTGTGTCTTTTAGATGAGCTATTGTTACCTAGGGGGATACCCTCACTTTTTAAGACCCATCCACCTGCAGGACTTGGGTTGCCTGACCCACGGACTACATCTTACACTCCTCCTTTGACCATCTCGGTTCCGAAGCTTTCTACTCCGACATATTTCTTGGAACCCATAACCTCATTGCCTACGGTACATCTCACACCAGCTCCAAGTTTGTCCCTTTGGACTTTGGTTCCATCTGAACTGGTCCTTCCTCAATCTGGGGATTGGGGGATGGGTGTGTCGTCCGGGGTACGGAGCCTCCTCTCTTCTTGGTTCCATCCTCAGTGCTGATAGCTGTGTCCACGTCAGTCCTGCTTGAGGCTGCATCCGTGGGGGCGGGTTCATCAAAGCAGGGAGTGACCCCGGTCCCGAGGTTGTCTTTCTTGGTTCCGGGCTCCCATCCCTCTTTGGGCAGGCCTGTCTTCCGTGTGATGGAGAGGACTCTTGCTTCTGGCAGCACTCCTTCGATGTTGGAACCCCAGTTTTCACCCCCTGAGCTACAGCTGTCACAGACCACCCCCCGGGACATTGGGCAGAGAAGCTGGAGGACACCCCTGTTCAGGGTACCTGCTCTTCCGAATCCTCCTCAGAGACCCCCACTGAGGAGCCCCCTCAAAAGAAGATGTGCAAGATGAAGCATGTGGACTCACCTGAGGAGTCTTTAATGGAAGACATGGATTATGATGATGGTGAAGGGTCCCTACGGTCACATCCTGGAAATGTTAAAGCAAAGAGGTGACTGGAAGACCTACAACTCTTTGTCTGAGGAGTCCGTGTTCCTGCAGGCTTTTCACGCCCGGCCTTCTACCTCTTGGGTGACCCAGCCTGCCAATGAGCTCATCCAGCTCATAGTGCAGTGTGCTTGGAAGAACCCTCATTCCACTGAGGTGATCCCTTGCAGACCAGACAAAATTCTTTCCCCTCCTGAGGAGAACCTGTATTGGTCCATAGGGTTATCAGTTGATGCTATGGTGGTGGCAATGGCCATGAAAAAGGACTTGGCCAAAGAAAGTCTTGCTGTTCACCCATCCAATGGGGAGTCCCAGGTGGTGGACAGACTTGGGAAGCATGTTTTTGCATCAAGGACCTTTGTCATATGATTCCTGAATTATTTGGCACATTTTACGAGGCTCCAGAGGGACTTGATCTCCGGACTCTCTGGGATGCTCACAGGACAGTTGTCTGACAAGGTCAGGAACAAAGTGGCCTTACAACTCACAACCTGGAATCAATATCCAACTCATCCATGAGGTTGCTGTCACATGCAACTGAAGGGGCGGCTAGAGCAGTGGGTTCAGGCATTGCTATGAAGCGTCATGCCTGGATGCACATTTGTGACCTTGCGGACCCCTTCAAGTCTTCCTTTCTAAATGCTCCCATTGAAGCTTTGTCCCTTTTTGGCTCCAAAGTGATGGACACACTAGCCAGATGCAAACAAGATGGAAAGATCCTGTCTGCCGTAGGCCTATGGTTTTCCAACCCTCAACCTACCTTCTCCAGGAATCAGAGGAGTGGAAAGATGTGGTATAAGAAATCTCAGGGTCCTTTCCCTTGCTGCACATGGTGATGATATTCCCAGAGGCAGAGGGGGTAACAATTCCAGAAGATGCTCCTATAGAGACAGAGGGGGTCCTCATAATCAGGGCTCCAGGGATTCCTTCTTTGGACAGCCTTATCAGCACTCCTGAGGATAGGCATGATTACTTACCTCTGGAAGCTGTCGGGGTTGTTTCTCTCTGCACCAAGCTGCCTGGCAATCCATCACCACCAATCGTTGGGTGCATAGCATTATCACAGGAGATTACACCATTCTCCTTTCTTGTCAGCTAAATTTCACAAAAAAATTCCCAACATTCCACCCCGTCAAAGGGAAGAAGCAGCTTCTGAGATTATAAAACTGGCTCAAAAAAGAGTCATCCAACCAGTCCCACCAGACCAGTGTGGATCCAGATTTTACTCAAGATTCTTTTTGGTGCCAAAAAAGACAGGGGACTGGAGACCCATTTTGGATCTCAGCAGCTTAAACAAGTCTGTCACCCAAACCAAATTCCGAATGGTCATGGTTCAGTCCACTCTCCCCTTTTTAAGAGAAGGCAGCTAGATGCACTCTTTAGATTTCCGGGATGCATATTATCACATCAAGGGGGACAAACACTTCAGGAGTCTGTTTCACTTCTGGCTAGGAGCCAGTCATTATCACTTCTGTGCCTTGCCATTTGGTCTCTCTACAGCCCCCAGAGTGTTCACGAAATGCATGGGAGTGGTAACAGCTTACTTGAGACTAAAAGGATTCCGGGTGTTTCCATATATGGACAACTGGCTCCTTACAGCCCCCACTGAGCATCTTCTGGTAGCAGCACTACATTATACTCTCTCTCTGGCAAAATTGTTGGGAATAACGATACATTGGGAGAAATCAAACCTTGTCCCTACACAACAAATAAAGTTAATTGGAGCAGTGTTCAATACTCAGTCTTGTCTGGTATCACTCCCAATTCACAGACTACATCGATTGAGGCTTCATCTCCAGGTGATACTCTCACAAACAAGTTTCTGCAAGGGAAGTTCTTCAGTCCCTAGGTTCTATGGCAGCATCAATCCCAATAGTGCCTCTAGCAAAGCTACACATGTGGATTCTGCAATGGCTCCTTCTATGTCAATGGTTCCCAAACTATCACCCCCTCAATTACCAGATTTGAAAAAACAACTCCTGCAAACAGGACCTGCTTTGGTGGATGAGGCCAGACATAGAACTTTGGAGTTGTCCTTTTCAATCTCCTCAGCTCACAGTCATTGTGACCACGGATGCTTCCCTGATCGGGTGGGGGGGCAATTTTCAGGGAAGACTGTCCAAGACACATGGTCCACTTCAGAGGCCCACCTGCATGTCAATGTTCTGGAACTGAGAGCTGTGTTGTTAGTGTTGCAAGCTTTCCATTTGGCTCTCTCTTCTGGGACAATTGCAATTCAATCAGACAATATGTCACTGATCTGATATATCAACAAGCAAGAAAGAACCAAGTCTTATCCTCTATGTCAAGAAGTCATGAGAATTTGGCAGTGGGCAATAGCTTCCAACCATTTTCTAATAGCAATGCATATCCTGGGGAGCTTCAGTGTGATTGCAAACAAGCTGAGCAAATGCATCCTCATGCCTCATGAGTAGTCTCTCAACCCCGAGTTGGCGTCAGCAATCTTCAGCCCTGCTACGATCTTTTTGCCTCCTCATCAAACACCAAGTGCAGCAGCTACTTTACCCTACTTCCCCTGGAAGGTGAGTCACTGAGGGACTCTCTGATCCATGATTGGCCCACAGGACTTCTTATGCTTATCCTCCCATCCCCTGATCCCACAATTTCTAAAGAAAGCTCTTCGGTTGAGATGCAAGGTGATCCTCATAGCCCTATTCTGGCCTCGACAAGTTTGGTTCCCCTTTCTTCTGCCTCACTTAGTATACCCGCCGTGGATTCTAGACCCTCTAACAGATCTGATTACTCACCTCCAAGGGTTGAGTCACCCAAATCTGTTCAGTTTGAAGCTGACAGCTTGGCTTCTCCACTTCCACTAGTAGCCAGGCAAGCTAATCTCTCCTCCCCTGTTTGAGACATCATTCTGGCCTCTCATAAACCATCCACCAGAAGACTATACCAGGGTGAATGAAAAAGATTCTCCAGCTGGTCCAAGGATAACATGCTAGACCCATATTCAGCTCCAGTTACTGCAGTGCTTCAATACTTGGCTAGCTTTTTTGATACTGGAGCCTGTGCCTCTACTGTATGAGTACATCTAGCGGAAATTTCCAATTTTGACAATGGTATAGATGGCACCCCTCTTATCTCTCTATGCATTTGCAAGGCTTTCCTCAAGGGGACTTCTCATATTAGGCCTCCTGTCAGACAGCCCATGGAACCATGAAAGCTCACTCTAGTTCTTCACTCTTTGACTCAGGAAACCTTTTGAACCTACTGTGCAGTGTGACCTAAATATTTTGCCTTGGAAATCCTTGTTTTGGTAGCCATCACATCTGCCAGAAGAGTCTCAGAGCTGCAGGCATTGTGTATCAACAGGCCCTATCTGGTCTTTCATAAAGACAGAGTATCACTTTGGACGAATCCACCCTTTCTCCCCAGAGCTGTTTCTGAATTCTTCATAAAGCAGACCATTGACCTACCAGTGTTCTTTCCAAATTTTACCAATAGAGGAGAGTACTGCCTTCACTCTTTAGACGTACATAGACAATTGAGATTTTATCTAGACTGGACTAAAGCTATCCGTAAATCTGAAAAGCTTTCCATCTCCTATTCTGGGCCCAGAATGGGAGAGGCTGTTTCCAAGGTTACTTTATCAAAATGGCTAAGAGACTGCATACGTTTCATCTGTTCCCTCAGTAATGAATCTATGCCAAAAGTTAAAGCTCATTCCACTAGATCGATAGCAACATCTATAGCTTTCCATTCCAGGGCTTCCATGGATGACATCTGTGCAGCAGCTACTTGGACTAAGCCTCATGCCTTTATCAATCATTACAAATTGGATTTGGTCTCCAGAGGGAGAGCTGCCTTCTGCTCAATGGCACTCAGGAATGTTCTTCCATAAGGGCCGTCCATGGACCTCAAGGTAGCTTGGGATTCTGTCCCATCAGTGATGAATGGATAGAAGATTAACAACATCAGATAAAGAAGTTATGTCTTACCATAACATTCCATCTGTGTTGTTCATCTTCTTTCATTCATCACTTCCTACCCTCCTTCCCCCTCCAAAGGCTCCTGGGGGATGCTTTGGGTCTAAGTGGTGCCCTAGGGTAGTTGCGCAGAAGTGACCTTGGCTTTACTTCCTTTTCTGTAGCAAACTCGATCTGAGGTAACAGGGAGAAGGGCATTCTGGGTAGAGACTTAGCTCAAGAGTTTTTTGGCTGGTGCGAGCTTGGTAAAAAAGCTGACTTGGTTCCGAGGGCTCAGAATCAAACCCACCAGTGATGAATGAAAGAAGATGAACAACACAGATGGAATATTATGGTAAGACATAACTTCTTTTTTTATATAATGTCTAATTTGGTACAATTATTTAAATTGTTGCTTTGTTTTTTTTTTGTATTATTTTTGGAGACTGTAACATTATTGTTCTTAAAATGTTTTATAATATTTTGGAGCTTTTCTTCCCGGGCCTCTGCTGAAAATGAGCTCTTACCCAACTGGACTTTTCAGATAATCACATGTCAATAAATAATAAATACATTTCTTAGAGCATTCAAAGTGGTTCATTCCTCACTGCACTCTCACAGAAAAAAAGAGATTGCTACTGTGGACCCATCATAAATGAACATCAATTCAGTAATCAGTTTGGGAAATCAAATCTCTGCAGTTTCAAGAAAAGCCATTCACATTATGATAAAGCATATGCTTTGTCTACATCACTGGAAAGGATTGACCACTGATCCTTTTTCCTGACTTGGCTTTCCATCCACTGCACAACATATAAGATGGTTTCCCTACAGATAGTAACCACCAGTAAAGTCAGCCTTATCTTTGTAAATAATTGTGAGAAAATGTGACCACCTTTATTGACAAAATACCTGTAAAGATACAATCAAAATTTAGCAAATTTAATAACTATTCTGCTAAGAGGGATCCTTTATCTGTTTTCGATATACAAAAGTAAAAGCCTTTTTCCATGAGGAAAGGGAAGTACTTTTGTCCATACAAAATCTACAGTCCTGGCAGAGGCCTGAGGTTACTGATGGAAGCTGCCCATATAACCCCATCCCTTCCAGGCCATATGAACCAGAAGCCTTAAATGCTGTAAGTTTCTCAATACCAACAAATACCTCCTCCTTGGCTATTAAGGGGTTTAACATTCCTCAAACCATCTCACTCAGTCACCCAGCAGAGTGTCATCAGGCTGTAATGATCAGGTGACTAGGTATGAAGTAAAGAGGGGACAGTGCTAAAAACCTTTTCAGAATGCGTCCTCAGAATTTCTGAACACTTCTTGGAGCGTGTGCATGTGTGTTACTTGGAAGTTGGATACCTACTTGAGCTGTTATTTTCTTACTATACTGAAGTTTTTGTTTTTTTTATTTCTCTTAAGGCAAAGTGTTAATGTTTGATAATCCAGACAAAGCAGTTGAGAAGATAAGAGAACTACATGACAGTGTGAACCAAATGTGGGACACACACAACGTTAAGACTACTGGGCTAAATGAAGGAGCTGACCTGACAGAAGTAGAGACAGACTATGATGAAAAAAAGAAAGAAAAACACATCAAATTAAAAAAAAAAAGTCCACTCATTTATACATACTGTCCCAGGAAACATAAAGTTGGACTGGAGGATCACACGTGAAAATGTGGACTGGGACATTTTCAGAATAAGAAATGCTACACAGAAGGAAAAAGAAACTAAGCAGTGAGTGCAGGTGTAGGCTGTTGGGTTTTATGTAGTAAATGTTTATTTGTATCTGTCTTCTCTTAAGTCTTATGTCAAGTATGTATAACAATTGATGGTAAACTTTTTTTAAAGTAAAAAATCTTTTCTCTAGAGGTTTTTTTGTCAACATGATGAGGGAAGACGAAAGTATACTGCAGTTTGTTTTTGTAATTGTCTGGTATGAAAACTTTAGTCATATGATTAAGTAAAATACAGAGAATTATTACGGATTGAATTAAGTCCTACTAATATAGACAGATATAAGTAAATGTATTATTTTGCAGAAAACATTTAAATAAATTAATAACAGAGATCATTACAGGTTAAATTATTATCTTTTAGAATACATACTGAGTACTTACGCGCTAAGACTGTTTACTGATACATAGCTTGTATTTTTGAGAAGTACAATTTCTAAATAACGAGAAAAAAATATTATGGAACAAAATAAATTCCTTTACCCATGTGTCTTATTTTATTTTTAGAGATTAGACTAGATGCATCTCTGTTAGTCCTAAGACTATATGTTGTCATAGCTGCATGGAATATTTAAAACATTGCCTAAGAAGTACATATGGCAAAGGCCCATACATAAGTAAACTTGAAAAAAGCAATGGGGGATTCAATAAACCCTACATGTTGCACACATGCCAGCAGCAAGTTTTAGATTTAGTAAGTGCCATGTAGAGGTGAGCACCCCTGTGCAAACAAGGTAAACACTTTGGCATGCTAATTGCAACAGAAGCAGCTGAATTGCATGCTAATCAAACAATCCAACATAGTGGAGCTATTCAACAAGCTATAAATCAACCATGTAGACTATGTGCTGTTTTTTCCCATAAATTCCAAAACATTTGGAATACTGCCATGGAAAGGAGTCTGGACAGAATGTTAGGGGCTGTTGCTGCTTTAATTCATTTGTATGTGCTACAGGCTGAAGACAATGTGCCTGCTGCTGCCAACAGGCCTAGGCCAAGAAGGAGAAGAGTTTTCAGGTCCAGTTTAACATTTCACAACCTGCATGACATGGAAATTGTGGAGCGCTACAAGGTGGATAGGGACACATTACAGGAACTCTGCAACCTCTGTTATCTTCAACTCAGAGTCAGAGTCAACCAAGAAGAACCTATCCCAGTGGAAAAAAAGGTATGTGTAACAATTATAATCTTAGCTGCAAATACCTTGCAGAGACCAACACGGGACATGCTAGGGGTTTCACGGGCATCAGCATCCAGGATCCTCAACCATTTCCTGAATGCTATGCTCCAACATGCCAGTGATCATATATATTTTCCCCGTAGTTCTGAGGAGAGGGTTAGAAATATGCTGGAGTTCTACTGAGTATCACACTACCCTGAAGTACTGGGTGCCATAGATTGCACACATATAGAACTTAAGACACAACCCAGAGAACAGGGTAGGTTCTACATAAACAGAAAGGGCTACCACTCTATCAACTGCCAAGTCATGTGTAATGCCAAGGGAGTCACCTTGAAAGTGTGTGCTGGCAACCTTGGCAGTTACCACAACTCCCATATCTGGCACGCCTCCCAAATGTGCCAGATGTTTGCGTGGGGAGATATCCCACAGGGTCATTTACTGGAGGATGCAGTTTATGCACTGAAACTATGTCTGATGACACCCATCAGAAATCCACAAACACCCAATAGTATCATCTTGTGGAACTTGACCAGGTCAAGCATTTGATACAAATCTACATTGAGATATTTACTCAACACTGTCATATGTCGCCATAAATAGCTGTATCACCAAATTGATAGATCAGTATATCACATGCATGGCATCTCACTATGTTGACATGTGTGACATGACATATATCTCAGGTCCAGTGATCAGGTCCATACATCAGGGCTTTATGATAGGCCCTTTCCTGTCCATTAGTTAAGTGATGGATGTCACAGATGACATACACATGCTGTGTCTGCACAGCTGTTTGAAGGACTACAGAATGTGGGCAATCGTTTACTCCATCTGTGTTATTAGTATAATAAAGACAGTAGCAACACATACCAACACTGCTGCCACAGGCATAATAACACCTGCATTGACAAGACACATGGGGGATTTGTTAATTCAGGAAACAAACATACCACCCAAGTATAATGTGGACATCACACCCTATAATCAGACCAATAGGTATGTGACCCATGTGCTGGGGTAGATGGTAAGTGGTACATCCACCAGCATGTGGTCACAGTGCTGACTACTTCTCTGAATGTAAAACAAGTACTGGGTATGTGCATACACAAATGAATGATGTCTTTCAATGGCCACTAGCTCAGCTAAGTTTAGCAAAATAATGCCCTGGTGTGTGCATCTTTGTCAGAATAAGCTGCTTGTATAAAAATATCATACTGTTGCTCAAATACTAATAAATAAACAAATTCCATCACAAGGGCTGTGACCAAATCAAAAACCAAAAGCCAAGTAGCACTCAATTAGCACCAAGGAAGACCAAAGATGGATTAGCACAGTATATTTTAATATCCGCTTAAGTTAAAACTTCTTCATAACACAACCTAAAAAGCCACAGCAACCCATTTAAATACACTCAAGTAAATTGACAATTAAAATAAATTGACAAGTTCAAACCGCACATCTCTAGCAACAAGGTAGGATTAACCCTTCAGTTTCCTATCTCTCAAAAAACACTTAATATTTATATGTTCATTTAAACCAGGTGGAGTGTCAGCACCAAGTTTAATCTGCCAAAACACCTTTCTCATTTTAACCTGTTTATTTAAAGTCTCCCCCTCTTTTATCAATGCAAACCTGTTTTAAAACAGCAAAACTCATTTTTTTTTAATTTTTGCACACAACAGAATTTTTAAATAAAACGTTATTAACATTATGTCGTTTAATGGCACTTAAATGTTCTTTAATTCTATCTTGTAATTGTCTTGTAGTCATACCAATATAAAATGAGTCACAACCTGAACATAACACACTATAAATCACCCCTATAGTCTCACAATTAAATCTATGTGCAAAATGTATAGTGTAAGATAAATGGGGCAACATAATGTATGGTCCCTCGTAAATATATCTACATACAGAACAGCAATTACATTTGTAGGTCCCTTTACTCTTACTAGTGTGGGTTACTTAACTTTCATATCAGACCTTTCCAACAAATGTTTTATACTAAACTCTCTCATACTAACAAACTGTGGAGAGTTTCCTAAAACTTGTATAAGTTCCTTATTACTGTTAATGATTCTCCATTTATTTTTAATAACATTTCTAATATTTGGAGTGTCCACTGACACATCTAAACTTCAATGAGGGATGTTAAAATTTATCTCGTTATCAGATCTAACAGATTTGTTTACAAAGCCTTTATGCAAAATAGGAGGAAAAGAAGTAACCCTCTTTTCTTGTATTTCTTTAGCCATTTTTTCTAATAACCTTAATGGGTAACAGGTATGCAGGTACTCTCTAATGAAATCTACCCCTTGTTCTGTTGGAATAGATGTAAACAGAGATACTACATCAACAGTAACAAGAGATATAGTACTGGTGGTGGAAGGGAGTACTGAAAGAAAATTCTTAACGTGATCTAAAAAATCCCACGAATCCCAACAATAAGACGGTAAAACTTGCACAATCGTGTTAAGCACAGTATCCAAAAAGATAAACATTCCTTCTGTGATACTTCCACTGGCAGATACAGTAGGTCTAAATGGGGGGTGGATTGGATTTTTGTGTGAACCTTTGGTATTCCAAATAACATACCTACACTTAGATGCTTAGCATAAAAAAAGTTATAGAAATTAATATCTGTTTCACCATTCATTACCATATCATCCAATAATGAATGTAAAAATTATTATTTAGTTTGAATCTCTCGGGATGAAACCTCATGGTATTCATCTTGATTACTAAGCATCTCTTCCATGTTTTTATAATAATCATCAACATTCATATCTACCCCCTTTGTCTGCCTTCATAAATCTTATACTTTTCTTACTACTAAGTTCCTTCAATGCATTATGTTCACTGTATGACAAATTGTAATAAGGTTTAGATGCTTTCCTGTCCAGGAGATTCCTTCTCACAAAATGCCTCAAAATTTCTAATAGTATAATGCAGTGAAGGATTAAAAGTAGACAGTTTACTCAAACAACTGTTAACAGTAACATCTTTCAATATAAAAGCCAAACTGAGATTCCTAGTATACATCTTTAATTGCAAAATAGTTCAGGGAAGGCAAGATCTATGACTAGGTATGAAACTCAAACCTAGTCTTAGCACTTTCTGATGATGTTCATTTAAATTAAAAGCACTTAAATATTTTAGTGTCTTCAAAGACGTGCTGGTCATTTCTCCTTTACCTTGTTGCGACCATGTCCTCAACTGGAACTATCCGATATTGGTGGCTTGTTGACATTCCTCATTTGTAAGCTTTTTTGCTCTTGCATTTGCTCTGGAAGCCTAACTGTTGCAGGGAATTCATTTCTAGATGTATTAGATGTATGTGAAGGTAATTTAGGAAACTTGTCTTCATAATTAGTATCACAGCTGTTAATGCCAACCCATATATGTTCATCCTGCAAATAATTGGAGATGGTGTTTCCGCCTTTATTTGTAGACGCATACAAAAACCTGGGTTGTGATTGGCTGAACTGATTCCCTGTAGAGAAAGAAAATTTTAAGGACCAATACTGGAATCTATCAGAGTTTGCTGTTTTCCCAGCACATGGTAACTTTTTAGAATGGGCAGATTGTAATAAATAAGCTGTATTGTTACTATAAGCTGTACGATCTCACTCTGTCTTCTTCAATTTATGAGCCCCCATTGTCCTTTCATAATGATTGACTCCAATCAGCATACGATCATTTTAGTCTCGTTTCACAGGAGGTGGAAAGAAGTATTTGAATTTCAGCATCCCAGCTTTCCAACTGTAGTCTAAGTTTACTTAATAATTCATTGTTACGTTTGATGTTCAGTTTCAAAAATTCAATACCAACATTGTTAAAGAACTGGACCAAGTCAGAAGAAATGGATCTTCCATGCTAACCCCATTAGGTACTTTGAAAACACATAGACCTTTAGGCACTATAAGTGCTTCAACACAACATTCAAAGTACTGATTTTCAATAATGGTAGCACAGTATTTTTTCAAACTCTTTTCTAGTTTACTTAAAACTTTGTCCACATTCAAACTATCACAACCACCATCATCTACATCGTTATCCAAATAAAATGGATTGTAACCCAAGTTCAGAACTGAATTCACGTTTCTGTAAGTACTAGAAAGACAACAGTCTATAGTAAATGGATTTATAGGAAACTGTATCACCGTCTCACTATCTTCTAAAGACTCACTGGAAAGCTAGGAATAACTGCTTTTAGCAGTTCCCAAAAAATGTCTTTGACTCAATAAATGCACTAATTTCTTCTGAGTGTCCTTGAGAAAAAAACAGCAAGTCCTTCAGAGTCCTGTCTTGACTATCAGGAACTGAATGCAAAGTTAAATCCATGAGAGGGTCTTCCGCAGTACCAGCCATCAGTGGAAAAATTATCCCAAATACAAATAAACAAATTCCACCACAAGGGCTGAGTGACTAAACCAAAAGCTAAAAACCAAGTAGCACTCAATTAGCACCAAGGAAGACCAAACCTGGGTTAGCGTAATATATTTTAATACACACTTTTGTTAAAACTTCTTCAGAAGACAAACTAAAAAGCCACAGCAACACATTGAAATACACTCAAGTAAACTGACAATTAAAATAAACTGGCAAGTTAAAAACACACATCTCTATTAACAAGGTAGGATTCCCCCTTTAGATTCCTATTTCTCAAAAATGGTTTACCTTCATATTGTGTAAAGCACATCCTACAAATGTGCAGATCCGTGAACCATTTCTACAAATTCGGTCCCACTGACTTCTCTAAATTTTGAAAAAACAGCGACCGTTGACATTTCCGACCAATCCACAGCTGAAACAAGCACTACCATAGGTCAAAAAGGGGGTGAAATTTTGTTATTCGGAACATTGGCATTTGCAGTTTTAAGAACTTGCAGTTTGCAGTTTGTGGAAGCTGTTTTGGGGATGTGGCTGTCGGAATTATGAAGGTAAACCTCAAAAAACACTTAATATTTATACGTTCATTTAAACCAGGTGGAGTGTCAGCACCAGGTTTAATCTGCAAAAACATCTCTCTCATTTCCTCCTGGTTTTTAAAGTCTCTCCCTCTTTTATCAACACAAACCTGTTCTAAAACAGCAAAACAAAATTTTTAAAATTTTTTACATACAACAGAATGTTTTAGTAAACCATTGTTCGCATCCCATAGTTTAATGGCACTTAAATGTTCTTTAATTCTATCTTGTAATTGTCTTATAGTCATACCAATATAAAATGAGTTACAACCTGAACATAATGCAATATAAATCACCCCCATAGTCTAACAATTAAATCTATGTGCAAAATGTATGGTGTAACATAAATGGGGCAACATAATGTATAGTCCCTTGTAAATATACCTACATACAGAACAGCAATTACATTTGTAGGCTGCTTTACTGTTATTAGTGTGGGTTACTTCAACTTTCGTATCGGACCTTTCCAACAAATGTTTTATACTAAACTCTCTTGTATTAACAAACTGTGGAGAGTTTTCTAAAACTTGTACCATGAATTTTTTGCAAAGCTGGGCCTTTGTTTTTACATTATAGACATAGCTAAAGAATGCTTTGTGATTATCCTTAGCTATGGATGCTAATTTAGTTTTATAATTAGCTTTAGAGGACTATACAAGATGACCATTGCTTAGCCCTTAAGCAACTCCCCTGGCTCGAGTTACACAATCACTTATACTATACCCAACTTATAATAGCTCATAGACAACTACACCAACCTGACAAGACTCCTGCTCTCCAAAACTTACTACAACCTTATTCCAACAACCGTTTCATACACTCCACTAATAAATCACTACTACAGATATCCAAACCCAGTAATACTGCCAGTAGCTCTCTTTACTTGTACAACATAGCCAAAACCTGGAATACTCTCCCTCAAACTATCAGATGCACAACCAACACTGATCACTTTAAAAAATACTCAAAAAAACATCTATATAATAACTGGATCTGCCCATGTGCCAGCCCTGGCTAGTTACTACTACTTCACCATGCAAAGCCATCCTACTGCTCTATCCTACTACTGCTTAACACCTATTCCATTTTACCTTTACCTCTGTGGTTCTTACAGTATCCCACCTAATGTTTCTCTCTTGTACCCTGATACTTATTTACTATTTCTTTATAAAACCTGACCTTTCTGTTCTACCCTACTACTTCCTGTCAGTTCTTCTGTCTAGCCTCTCTTTTTTTCTATTTTAATACTCAACTAACTGAGACACCAATTAATCCACTAAAATCTTTTGCTTTACTGTTACCATACTAACTAAATTAACTCTGATTACTATCCCAAATTTCTATTCTAACCTAGTCTATGAATTCACTTCTTCTTTTTATTCCCCATTATATATGCTATTACCACTAACTGCGGTGATGGTGCTGCGGTAGTGTTGTCACCTCATAGCAAGACGTTGTCCCGTTTGATTCTCAGTTAGAGCATCTTCTGTGTGGAGGCATACGTGAATGGGGCATGCCTTCATTGAAGGTTGTGCGTCAAGGCTGGTAACCCGGTACGTAAAAATCCACTACCAATTATTAGCGGACCGGAGTTCCGCTGTGGCAATCCCTAACTGGGAAAAGCCGAAAGACACAAACAAACAAATATGCTATTACCACTACAACTTCAGTGCAACATTTTTTTGTTTAGACAAATAATTTTATGTGTATATGTACTCAGCTTTCATTTTTACCTATATACCTAAGTGTTAAGACTAGTATTATTTGTAACTGTATTATACCAGTGTAATTTGTCTCAAATGACACTGTTGGAAACCCCTGGTGTTATGGCTGAAGTGTGATTCTCAAACAATCTGGAAATATATCGCCGACTGATAAATATATTTCTTGGCATTTTAACCTTTTAGATTTCTGCATTGCCTTAATTTTGCCTCACTGAAATTTTTTTTTTGCCTGATGGAATTATTTTATATATTTTCTGGCATTGTTTTCTGTTCTCATCTGTCCTAAAACTGTTTCCCCCTTCCTCCCACCCTATTCTTGTGGTGTTGTTAGAGTTGGTGGCTTTGCAGTTGCCTGCCCCTACTGTAAATTTGATCTGGGACACCCCTCCCAGCCTAGTGTTCACTCTACTTAATACAGAGAGAACATTTGAGAAGGCCAACCCACTTCCTCTCTCCTTGCACTTTACTAACAACAACAAAAAAAATTGCACTTTATTCATCTGCTTTTACTGTATTTGTGTTTCTTCCTACTTTATTACCTTATCTTGCTTTTGCCTCTTCTTAAAAGTACTCAACTGTATTTATTCTGCTGCATTTATTACTGCTTGGTAGTAGCCTGATTAAATTGCCACTGCTATTCTAAGCCTGTTGGTTTAAGCACTTGGGCGTCAGACCAGTTGTTATACATTAAGAAGGTTTGTGGTCTGCACTGTTATGGCAGGACAGATAGCTTACATCCTTCTAAGTTGGGAATTGCTGATTAAAGGCTCAGTGTCTGTTACTCTAAAAGTGTATTAGTTCTGGTTTAAGCACTTGGGCTTCAGGTCAGTTATTTTACATTAAGAAGGTTTGTGGTCTGCACTCTTGTGGGAGGAGAAGCTAGATTCTGCCCTTCTGAGCTGGGAATTTCAGGTTAAAGGCTTATTGCGTCTGCTTATTTGAAATGTTTCTTTCTGAAATTGGTGTGCCGTGTTTGCTGTAGCATAGACTAGATTCAGGCCTGCTGAATCTAGTTTTGTTTGTATAACTTGAGCACTAATCCAGGCCATCTATTTTGGAGAAGGTTCCCCTGCACCCTAGTGGCAGGAGTGTGCATGTTAGAACTTGTCTGATTGAAGACTGCTGGAACAGGGCTCAGTCTTGAGCTTTTTTACTGATTAATTGGGTAATTTGTTTAAATCAGTTTGCTCATTTTCTGTTGTTACATAAAAACATTGCACTTTATTCATCTGCTTTTACTGTATTTGTGTTTCTTCCTATTTTATTAATTTATATTGCTTTTGCTGCCTGTTCTTAAAAGTATTTAGAACTTTTCTGATCGAAGACTGCTGGAACGGGGTTCCATTTTTTGCTTTTTATTGGTTAATTGGTTAATTTGTTTAAATCGATTTGCTCATTTGCTACTGCTATATTAAAAAAATAATAATAATACACTTTATGCATCGCCGCTTAGCTAGGGTTAAAGGACAACCGCGCCCTCAGACTCAAAAAACATATTAATTTCATCATGGTTTGATGTTTCCTACATTTTAACAGCACTCTGAGACTATTTTGAGCTTTTTAGATATTTTTAGATGCAATTTCTGACTCTGACCACATGGGGTCTGGCATATTGAAAAAATTCAGACTGTTTACTCTGCCTCAACTATCCCATAATGCATCATTTGTCTCTCAAAAATTGCATCAGATCTGCCACTTTTTCCCTTAAGTTGCTGTGACTTCATTGACTTAACAGGCATTCACTGCAGTCTTCAAATCCACTACTTTTGGTTAAATTGTTATCCTTTTTAAATGACCACTTGAAACACAAGCAGTGCAAATGCTACAGAACAGAACACAAAAGTGCATTTTCTAGCTTTTTCTCCTTTCAAATGTTAAACTGCTTTCTTTTGTGAAGGCTGGAATCTAGCTCTGCAAGGAATCTCCCCTCCCACTTCACACCTACCTTCCCTAGCTGTCAAACAGCCAAGGGTAATTTGAGCCATTATCTGCATGTGATTGACAGCTCATCACAGCAGGTGACCAGACCAATGTATTGTTTGCTAGTCTGCCTTTTCCTCCTTAGAGTGGGAGACTTTTTTTGTTGCACTACTCCTGTCAAATTTAAAACCAAGCAACATAGCACTGGCAATAGTTCCCTGCTTTGCAAAGCATCAGTCTGCCACCTATTTTCCCTTCCTGTTTAAATAGCTAACAGATGATACACTATAAACAAATTTCAGACCTGCATGACAGCACCCACATGCTTTGAGTCAATATTAAACAATATTAAACAAAAAACTTATGGTAATGCATACCAGTTGTAATTTGTTGCACTTTAATTTAAACCCAAATAAAAAACTACTGTTCAATCTCAGCCTTACTACAGGATGTGCCCAAAGAGTGGCGCATGCAACAGGGTCCCTCTCCATAAAGGTGGTGCCTCAATGGATGCTGGAAACTTATCGCCCCATAAGCCTGACTAGCTTGGTCTACAAAGCTATGGAAAGGATCCTCATGGACCTCATAAATAAAGATATTGGGGACCTACAAACACTGGATCCTACCCAGTTCGGCTTTGTTAAGGGAAAATCCTGCCTCTTATACCTGGTTGATTTCTTTGAAACAGTCACCAAGGCCACTGATGAGGGGAAGGTGGTCCACACAGCCTACCTGGACCTCGCAAAAGCCTTTGATACAATACCCCACTCGGCCATTATAGATAAGCTCACCAGCTTAAATAAACCCCTATGTCACTAGATGGGTTGCAAACTGACTCAAGGACAGAACCCACATGGTTAGAATTGCTGGAGCCATGTCAGACTCCAAACCAGTTACAAGTGGTGTCTCACAAGACTCAGTCCTGGGACCTCTCGTTCGGTATACATTTCTCGGAGGTACAGGCCAACACGGAAGAACTGTGGCTGACCAAGTTTGCAGATGACTGCAAACTGGGCGCCATAATCGACTCTCCAGCTGACACAAGCATCCTGCAAAAGGGCCTCATAGAAACAGACATCTGGTGCCACAGCCATGGCCTCAAGCTGAATGCCTAAAAAAGTGTATAGTCATCCCCTATGTCAAAAACAAAGTGCCCAATAATTACCACATAGGTGGTAATCCATTAAGTACAGAAGTAATTAGGGACCTGGGGACCCAAGTTGATAGCACTCTCATTTGACAACCACGTGGTCATAGTGGTTAGAAAAACATTTATTATAGCCCACCTAATCATGAAGGGATTCACATCTAGATCAGGGGAGGTCATCGTGCCTCTTTCCTCATCCCTCATCAGGCCTATAATTGAGTACAATGACCCTTTTGGAAAGTACCTTACCAGACACCTGCATCAACTGCAAAGACCCCAAAAGTACCTCACCAAGAGGATCAAAGGGCTCAAACAGATGCCATATGTTGCCCGGTTAAAGAAACTCCAGCTCAACTCAGTGGCATACCGCCTGTTCAGAGGTGATCTGTGCCTGACGTATAAAGCCATGTCCAACCCGGAATTAATGAGCATGCTGCACCTCAGAAAATCAAAATCCCATTGAGCTACGCGCTCGAGAGACTTGAACCTCAGCACTGAAATATAGGACATGCTGGAGGGACAGATTCATAACCCAGAGGCTCCCTTCAATCTGGAATAAAATCCCAGTCCAGGTTAGGCAGAGTCCTCACTGACTCTTCAAGAGGAATCTTGAGTGGATGGGAGATCGTAGTTTACCCCGGTATCACTTCTGTCAGTGTTAGACAGAGGCACAGTATACTAACCTTGAAAAAAGGGCATAGCAAAATACATTTAAAATGGGTGACGAAAGCCAAACACATTCTGGCTAGACTTCTAAATCACCTAGGGCAGATTGCCTATTAGGAACCTATGAACATATTTATTACCCCAAACTGAATTCAAGCAGCATTAAAGCAAATTATGACAACTGATACATATAAAACTTATTAATGTCAAATATTATCCTACTGCTAAATAAAGAAACTCCATGTACACCAAGCAAAACTATCCAATATAATCACAATTCACCAGCAACCAGCAATATCCAGTGCAACATGTAAACATGCCAATAGCAAGGCCATAATTGCACAAAGTACAGGCGAAATGGTGACTCAACATTTGGAACAATGGAAGTGATACATGTTTGTGCAACACTTAAAAATACAGTACAAGGCACATTTCAGCACACCATCACATCTAGTACATTGTTTAATTACTAAATGTCTAAATACAAATTACCAATATTATACACAATACTAGGTACTGAATACTGAGATAAATAATCATTTAATAACACTTCACAATATTTCAAAATGGCTTTCACTAAAAACGGACACATTGCAGAATTCTCTGCCCATGTACTTAGCATACAAGCCCACCTTGATTTCACAAACTAAATGAAAAAAGAATCACAATTTTTTGGCTAATTTGTTTCCATGTTCTCGTGTAAGTAAAATTTACAAGCCCACCTTGATTTCACAAACTCAATGAAAAAAAGCATCACAACAAATCCACTTATCTAATTCTACCAGTCATTTCACCTCCTAGTCACACACTTACATCGGTGTTTGGACACCTGACCCACTTTAAATAAACATGAATTATCTCTTACTCTTTATTCTTCCTACCGGTAATTCTATACCTTCATCTCTCTACTCAATCTATAACATTTGTTTTAAGGTTGAAAGTGTACTCTATAGTAGCTATAATGTTCTTATTATTTTGCTATCATACTGTATATTTCTAGTTCTATATTCTGAGCATTTTAACCAAGCGCCCGGACTCAATACGTAAACGGTCTAAAAATACCAGTGTTCCATCCCAGTTATAAAATTAAAATACACATACTTGTGCTATCTGTGATCATAAACTTACAGTATGAAGTACAGGTACGACTGCACTTAGCTTATAACATTTCTTGTATTGTTAAATATTCTGTAACTTTCATTTCTTTAACAGTACTGATTTCTATCTGGAAACAGACACTGTACGACATTTGACTTTAAATGAAAACGTTCACAATTAAAAAATGGTTGCAGTCACACACACACACTAGCCCCCTTGGTTGCAGTCACACACACACACACACACACACACACACACACACACACTAGCCCCCTGGCTTGCAGTCACACACACTAGCCCCCTGGCTTGCAGTCACACACACACACACACTAGCCCCCTGGCTTGCAGTCACACACACACACACACTAGCCCCCTGGCTTGCAGTCACACACACACACGCTAGCCCCCTTGCTTGCAGTCACACAAACTCACGCTAGCCCCCTTGCTTGCAGTCACACACACTCACACACACACACTAGCCCCCTTGCTTGCAGTCTCACACACACACACACACAGACACACACACACACTAGCCCCCTTGCTTGCAGTCTCACACACACACACACTAGCCCCCTTGCTTGCAGTCTCACACAAACACACACACACACACTAAACCCCTTGCTTGCAGTCACACACACACTAAACCCCTTGCTTGCAGTCACACACACACACACATACACACACACACACACTAAACCCCTTGCTTGCAGTCACACACACACACACACTAGCCCCCTGGCTTGCAGTCACACACACACTAGCCCCCTGGATTGCAGTCACACACACACACACACACACACACACACACACACTAGCCCCCTTGGTTGCAGTCACACACACACTAGCCCCCTTGGTTGCAGTCACACACAAACACACTTGCCCCCTTGGCTGCAGTCCCACACAAACACACTTGCCCCCTTGGCTGCAGTCACACACACTTGCCCCCTTGCTTGCAGTTGCCCACATATACAGACATGCACACACTTGTCCCGTTCCAGCAGTCACACACACTTTCCCCCTTGATAGCAGTCACACACAGTTGCCCACACATGCCCCCTTGCTTGAAGTCAGACACACAGATACACACACACACATAATTATATTGCTTGTACAATGCAGTAAAGTTTTATTGGGTGTTTTAATTGGGTTACAATATTCCAGAAAACAGTGAAACTAAATGCATGCACCCATAAAGACAGTACTACCCAATTCAGAACATTTCCATCACAAGTCTAGTCAAACTCAAGTCGAGTAAAACCAGCAGCACTAAATGCAAAACACTTCTCCTTGGACTGCAGTTCTAATTATAATTTATATTCAGCTTTATTAAACTACCAAGAAACATAGCCAAGCGTAAACTATTCGGGCTACCTAAAGTCCACTCTTCAAATTTTCCCTTAAAACTACCTTCCTCGAACTATACTACTGATCTAATCAGCGTATCCTATAATTAAAAAGATCATCTCTACTTGACTCCAAGTAGACTATTCTCTATCTGTTAAACGTAGCACTTGCTCCTACAGTACTTATTACCTTGATACGGCACTCTTGTCATAGATAGTACCCCAAAAAGGCAACCCCCATTTCTCGGTCACCCACGTCCCCGGAATCTTTTTAAAGTTTTTTTGTCTATTCCTTCTAGCATGTCGAGGGATCAGTTGCTAGTGTCCTCTCCTGCTCAGCTGGTGAACCTGGGAATATTGAGGCAATGTTACAATTGCCTCATGTACACAGACAACCCTCTCCTCCTCCCACAAAACACAAATACATGCGAGAGATGCAACTACACGGCCAAACTGGAGGCTGAGCTCTCTCAACATAGGACTGGCAAGACCAGTCAGGAGGAGAAGGTTACCACACACACTATAGACCCAGTCTCACATATTACCATTACAACCTCAAATCATACACATAAACACACAAAGACATACTCGAGGCTCTGATCAGAAATCTACCAAAACAGCAGAGGCCACCAAAGCAGACACCCAAACAACCACCACCTCAGAACACAACACCTGCAACACATAGACCTCACAGTCAGAGTGTCAAACAGTCACAGCCCTTAAGGCCAAACACAATGCCAGACACACTAGTCATTGGTGACTCCATAGTCAGACACACTGACGTCCCGCCACCAGACTGAGTAAGGAGAAGGTCACAGTAAGCTGCCTGTCGGGCGCTAGAATCCGCCACATAACGCAAGCACTCAGGTCTCTCAACAGCAGGTACAAATATGATTCAGTCATTGTCCACGCTGGTGTAAACGACCTGAGACGCACTCCTTGGACTACATGAAAGAGACATTGAGGAGCTCTCTGATTATGTAGCCCAGACAGGTATGACCCTGACCTTGAGCAGTATCCTACCTTCACCAAGAATGATGCCACAATACAGAGATAAGATGATCAGCTTTAACAATTGGCTTAAACACTGGTGTCATTCAAAGGGGATCCAGTGTCTGTCTGCCTGGGATGACATGCTGGACAAGCCACGCTGCTTCGCAAGGGACGGCTTGCACCTGTCACCCCTGGGATTCCGGAAATTGGCAAAGGCTCTTGCCACCCCCATAGTGCCTTTTTTAGGCAAGGCTCAAATTCTAAACCAACCCACCTAGATCACAAAAAGGAAAAAACTAAGGGTAATGCTGCTCAATGCCAGAAGTCTAAATCTCAAAATGCACGCACTCGAGGCCCTTCTCAGTATGGAGAACATCGATGTCTGTGCTGTGACAGAAACCTGGTTCAAGGCTCCTGAGAGCACCCGCGCTATCAGGTTTTACCTCATATCATGCGTTCCGCCCCAAAATCTGGACAATACCAAGAAAGGAGGGGGTATCCATATTCATCAAGGACACCCACACCTCAAGACTGGTGGCAACGACGATGCATCGGAGACCATCCAGGTGCAATTAACCATAGGCAAGACTGCTCTGCAAATTGTAGCATGTTACAGGCCACCCTCACAAACTCAGGAACCTCACATGGCCTTCCTGAAAACACTAGAGGGATAAATGTATCACCAAACACCATCATACTAGGTGACTTCAATTACCCTAATATAGACTGGGAACACTACTCAAGCCCAAACACCCTAGCCCAAAAGTTCCTGGAATTCATAAACTCAAATGCCATGGAACAACTAGTCACCATCCCCACAAGAGGAGATAACATACTTGATCTCATCATCACGAACATGGGAGCACAATGTTCAACACCGAGGTGTACCCCTCACTGGTGAGATCAGACCACAACTAATCTCGCTGGAGGTCCTCATCCCACCCCCACCTGAAATAAAAAAGACCACAGTAAAGAACTTCTCAAAAGCCGACTTCACACTTCTAAAGACTAGTGTGGTCTCCTTTAAGGCCCCGAGCCGGAAAACATTACTCAAGCCGCTGAATCACTTACAAATGCCTTCTACCAGCACCTGCAGGACTGCATGGATAAGGCAATCCCAAGCAAAACAAAGACTCTTTGTACCAAAGGCAAGCATCCAGTCTGGTGGACCCCAGCCATAAACAAACTCTACAACAAAAGGAGGAAGCTACTACAAGATAGAGCAAAATCCTTAAAAGGTAAGACACCCTTGATCACTATAAGTAAAAACAAAGAGCTCTCATAAAATCATCCAAAGCAGATTTCGAGAGAAATATAGCTAATGACTCAAAAGACAATCATAAGGCCTTCTTTAGCTATGTTAGAAACCTGGGAGGAAACTCCCAGATATGCTCAGAGCTAGTTCAAAATGATGTGAAGATTACTGATCCTACAGACATTGCCAACATACTGGCTGACAGGTTCAGTGCAAACTTCTCCCCCCCAAAAGGAGAGATATCTATACCAAACGATTGCAGCCCCCCAAACATCTCCAGCGCCCAAGTGAGAACTGCTCTCTCCAAAGCAAAAAACACAGCATCCATGGGACCTGATGGTGTCCCCGGCTGTGTGCTCCATGAACTCAATGAGGAATTAAACCCACAGCTAGGACAGCTGTTTAATCAAAGTCTTACCTCTGGATACGTACTCAGGGAGTGGCGCACTGCAACTGTGGTACCACTTCACAAAGGCGGTGCCTCCACCGACCCTGGAAATTACCGGCCCATTAGCTTGACAAGCCTTATCTGCAAAGCCATGGAGAGGATCATAATGGACCTCATAAATAAAGACATAGGGAATTTGCAGACTTTGGATCCAACCCAGTTTGGCTTTGTCAAAGGCAGATCATGCCTTTTAAACTTGGTTGACTTTTTCGAAACAGTCACCAAAGCCATTGATGAGGGAAAGGCAGTCCATACAGCCTACCTCGATCTGGCTAAGGCCTTCGATACAATACCCCATTCGGGTATCATTGAAAAACTCATCAGCTTAAATGTCAACCCATACATCACAAGATGGGTTGCAAACTGGCTGAGTGACAGAACCCACAGGGTCAGAGCTGCTGGCGCCATGTCAGACTCAAAGCCTGTCACAAGTGGTGTCCCACAGGGCTCAGTCCTGGGCCCACTCTTGTTTGGCATCTACTTTTCCAAGTACAAGCAAACACAGGAGGGTTATGGCTGACAAAGTTTGCAGATGACTGCAAACTGGGCGCCATAGTAGAAAACACATCTGACACAGATATCCTTCAGAAGGGTCTCACAGAAACGGATAACTGGTGCCAGAGCCACGGCCTAAAGTTAAATGCCAAAAATGCATAGTCATACCCTTCGGGAAAAACAAGGTTACCCCTAGCTACCAAATAGGTGGCAATCCACTGAGCACAGAAGAAGTTATCAGGGACCTGGGGACCCAGGTTGATAGTAGTCTGTCATTCGACACCCATGTAGCTAAAGTAGTTAGGAAGACCTTCTACATTGCCCACCTTATCATGAAGGGATTCTCATCTAGATCAAGGGAGGTCATAGTCTCCCTTTACTCATCACTCATCAGACCAATGATTGAGTACAATGCCCCATTCGAATGTATCTGACCCGACACTTGCAGCAGCTGGAGAGGCCACAAAAGTTCCTCACCAAAAGGATAAAGGGTCTCAAAAATCTGTCCTATGCTGCCCGACTGAAAGAACTCCAGCTCTATTCAGTCGCCACCGCTTGCTCAGAGGTGACCTTTGCCTAACATACAAGGCCATGTCAAACTCAGATTTGATGAATATGCTTCACCTCAAAAATCTAGATCCATCAGAGCCACAAGGGCGGGAGACTTAAACCTTGACACGGCTATTAATAGGACGTGCTGGAGGGATAGATTCATCACCCAAAGACTCCCTATGCTGTGGAACAAAATCCCGGTACATGTGAGGCAGAGCACCTCGCTGGCCTTGTTCAAGAGAAATCTTGACCAATGGATGGGAGATCGCAGATATACCCCAGGGATTACCTCAGTGTCACTGCTCGACAGAGGCACAGAAAAATAATGGGTATAGTTCCCCATACTAAAGGGGTGGCCTAAGCCACAAAACGATGGGCTAGGCTTGTAAATGCCCTCGGGCAGATAGCCTAGTATGAACCTATGAACCTATGAACCTATGAACTAGCAATCGCTGTGATTCCCCCTCACTTGTAGAAGTGTTGGTTATCCACAACAAATCTGCTGGCTGAAAACAACTATCTACTTGCTTCATGGGTAAAACAGGATCACAGTAAAAAATGAAAAGCAAACATGACATCAGCTCAGAATACACTGCAACGAGTATGTCACAATTTGAAATGTCTCAGGCTGACAGCGATGGTCCTGACATGTCATACCTATGAACCTCAGTGCACTAAATCTGGACTAAGCCATACATAAGTGGGAGAAAGGCACAAGTACAAGTAGAATTTAAATATTACTCTTACAAACTTAGAAAGATCATCCAACAGTAGTCTTGCATTATTATGAATTTTCGAAAGGGTATTTTAATGTGAAACTAAAATGTCTGCCATTATTTTCTATCATTCTATAATGTTTTGCCACTAACTGTCCACAATAAACCACCACAACATTATGTTAAATGGTCCGAAAATGTGAATCAAGAAGATAAATTAGCCAGACAATACAGCTGGGAAGCTGTCAAAGAAGGGGCACATTATTACTCCTAAGTGGAGCAGCTGTCTAAAAACAAATTGACATGCATTTCTGAAAAGAAAGTAATCCCGAACTGGATTACTACATGTAATTGTAAACCCTCCATGTTTTCTGGCGAAACTATTATTTCTGGGGAGAGATTATAAGGTGTAAAGAAACATTTAGAGCCAAATCCATGGTCAGTTTAGAGGTTGCGATATGCCTAATTCTATAAAGCAATTTATAGAAATTTGACTAGCAACCTGTTAATGTAGGTAATCTGGGCAAGGCCAAATATGTTGGGGGGACATCTAAACAGTACTAGAAATTTATCTCGTATAAACAGACAGTTGATAGAAGAGGTCTGGCTTTAGCATGCTTTTTCCTTGCTTGCAGTCTGACACAGACACTTGCCCCCTGGCTTGCAGTCACACACACACACACACACACACACACACACACACACACACACACACACACACTAGACCCCTTGGTTGCAGTCACACACTAGCCCCCTTGGTTGCAGTCACACACACACACTAGCCCCCTTGGTTGCAGTCACACACACACACTAGCCCCCTTGGTTGCAGTCACACACACACACTAGCCCCCTTGGTTGCAGTCCCACACACACACTAGCCCCCTTGGTTGCAGTCCCACACACACACCACACTTGCCCCATTGCCACCACACACACACCACACTTGCCCCATTGCCACCAGTCACACACACACACTTGCCCCATTGCCACCAGTCACACACACACACATGCCCCATTGCCACCAGTCACACACACACATGCCCCATTGCCACCAGTCACACACACACACATGCCCCATTGCCACCACTCACACACACACACACACACACACACACACACACACACACACACACACACACTTGCCCCATTGCCACCAGTAACACACACACCACACTTGCCCCATTGTCACCAGTCACACACACACACACACCACACTTGCCCCATTGCCACCACACACACACCACACTTGCCCCATTGCCACCTGTCACACACACACACCACACTTGCCCCATTGCCACCTGTCACACACACACACCACACTTGCCCCATTGCCACCTGTCACACACACACACACTTGCCCCATTGCCACCAGTCACACACACACACACTTGCCCCATTGCCACTAGTCTCACACACACTTGCCCCATTGCCACCAGTCTCACACACACTTGCCCCATTGCCACCAGTCACACACACACACACACACTTGCCCCATTGCCACCAGTCACACACTTGCCCCATTGCCACCAGTCACACACACACACTTGCCCCATTGCCACCAGTCACACACACACACTTGCCCCATTGCCACCAGTCACACACACACACTTGCCCCATTGCCACCAGTCACACACACACACTTGCCCCATTGCCACCATTCAGACACTTGCTAGCAGTGACTGACACAGTAAATTCATGCACCAGTAAAGGGAATACCGCCCAATTTGTAACATTTCCACGGCATGTCTAGCCAAAGTCAAGTCTAACGAAAAACATGCAGCACTAAACTGAAACCATTTCTCCTTGTACTCCGGTAGGAATTATAACTTATATTCAGCTTTAGTAAACTACATAGTAAAATAACCAAGTAACGTCCTGCAACAAGCAATGTGTGTGATACACATGTAGAAATGTATAAATTTTGGGTATCCGAATGAATGCTGCTGCCTGAGAACTGTGTGCTTCATGGGGAAAACAAGAACACAGTAAAAAATGAAAATCAAACAGGAAATAAACTGACAATGCACTGCAACAAGTATGTCACAATCTGAAATGTCTGACAGCGATGGCCCTGACACATGTCATACCTATGAACCTCAGCACAAGAAATCTGGACTAAGCCATACATAAGTGGGGCAAAGGCACAAACAGAAGTAGAAATTGTAAATATTGCTCTTAAATGAGAAAGATCATCCAATGGTAGTTCTAGCAACTCAGTTTAGAAAGTGAATAGCACAATGCCTTTGCATTAATATGCATTTTCTGATCATTAAGACATATAAAACTCTAATATCAGGCATTACTGACTGACTTTCGTCCTCAATGAATTATCAGAAAATGCAGTTTTAGGGACACTTGAGAGGCATGTTCATTACAATTCTTTCCCAAGTTTCACAAGTATGTTTTCACTGTGTATGGCCTAAATGCCACTGAACACATACTTTGCGAATTATGACTCCAAAGCTTTTATATCAATCCATTAATGCAAGTTTTTTTTAAATTGAAATAGAAGCTGATTTCCAAATCTACCCTAATCGATTATTCTAAATTCGGTGATTGTAATTCATCACAAATTGGTTTCTTAATCAAGTTCTTTACCGTTTAAAACAAAAAGTCATATCATGGTGTTCACAAGTTTTATTGCCATCATAAAGGGTAAGAGTTTATATTTCCCTTAAATATCTTTTATTTAATAATCTTTATTTTATAACCTTTACAGGTTCAGATGATGCGTATGATGCCTCTAGCATAACATTATTTTATAGAGAAATGGTTAAGTTGCTTAGTGTTGCAAAAAAGAGTAAATTTCCATGATTGGAGGAACTCCCTGGTCAGCCTCAGTAAGAAGCTGAGATCCCTCAAAATCCATCAAAGCTAGTTACGAAAACAAAATTGCCACCGATTCCAAAGACAACCACAAAGCGTTGTATAGCTATGTCAAGAATCTCAATGGCAACACTCAGATCTGCTCTGAGTTACAGCACAATGGCACTAAATATACAGAACAAACTGATATTACCAACATCCTGGCAGATAGGTTCAGTGCTAACTTTACCCCCATCCTCTAAAGGGCCCATCTCTATACTGGAAGAATGCAAAGTTCCTGTAATCATGGCTGCACAGGTAAAAAACACTCTCCAAAGCCAAGAACACAGCATCCATGGGACTTGACAACATCCCAGGCTGCATTCTACATGAACTACAGAATGAACTGGCACCCCACCTAAGTACCATGTTCAATCATCGCCTCACCTCAGGCTATGTGCCCACTGAATGGAGCACAGTGATGGTTATCCCACTCCACAAAGAGGAGCCACCACAGATCCCGGAAACTACTGCTCCATTAGCCTGACGAGCCTGGTCTGTAAGGCTATAGAACGTATCATCATGGAACTTATAAATGATGACATTGATAATCTTCAAACTGTGGACCCCACCCAGTTCAGGTTTGTAAAAGGCAGATCATGTCTCCTAAACCTGATAGACTTCTTTGAAGTAATCAACAAAGCCAAAGATGACAGTAAGGTGGTTCAAACAGCCTATCTATATCTCGACAAGGCTTTTGACACCATCCCCCACTCTGGAATTATAGGTAAACTCACTAAACTAGGTATAAATCCCTATGTCACAAAATGGGTTGCCAACTAGCTCACTGACAGAACCCACACTGTGAAAGTAGCAGACCCAAATCCAACTTAAATCCAGTGACAAGTGGAGTACCACAGGGTTCAGTCCTGGGTACTCTCCTGTTGGGTATCTACTTCTCTGAAGTACAGGCTAACATAGAAGGTATTTGGCTAATGAAGTTTGCAGATGACTGCAAACTAGGAGCCATAATCAAAACTCCAAAAGATGTGGACATCCTACAAAGGGCCTCGCTGAGACAGATGCCTGGTGTCAAACCCATGGCCTCAAGCTCAATGCCAAAAAGTACATTGTCATGCCTTTTGGTAAAAACTCTGTACCCATGACCTACCACATGGGCGGTAGTCTACTTAACACCAAAAGTGTGATAAGAGACCTTGGGACACAGGTAGACAGCAGTCTCTCCTTTAATTACATTGCCACAGTAGTCGGGAAATCCTTCTACGTGGCACATCTCATCAGAAAATGTTTCTCATCCAGGAAAAAAGAGGTCATTGTTCCTCTCTACTCATGACTCATTAGACCCATTATAGAGTACAACGCCCCTTTTGGTATGTACCTCACAAGACAGCTACAACAACTGGAAAGGACATAGAAATACCTCAAAGAGGATTACCAGCCTCAAACAGATGCCCTACACAGACCATCTAAAAAAACTGCAGCTTTACTCTGTCGCATATCGCCTACTCAGAGGTGATCTCTGCCTAACATACAAAGATATGTCAAACACACAGCTTTTGAACATGCTCCACTTAAAGGAAATCCAAATCCCTCTGAGCTACACGCTCTAGGGACCTAAACCTTGTCACCACAATAAACAGAACATGCTGGAGGGATAGATTCCTGTTCCAGACACTTCCCATACTCTGGAACAAACTACCTAGCTATATCAAACAACGCTCACTCAAGAACAATCTTGATTGGATGGGAGATCGGAAATTCACCCCGGGGATCACTTCTGTGGCTCTGCTTGACAGTGGCACAGGAAAATAATTTTCTTGGGTGGCAAAAGCCAGGGTACCTTTTGGCGAGGCTTATATAGGGCCTAAGGCCAATAGCCTACTACCTGCTCGACAGTGGCACAGGAAAATAATTTTCTTGGGTGGCGAAAGCCAGGGTACCTTTGGATAGGCTTATATAGGCCCTAAGGCCAATAGCCTACTACCTACCTATGAACCTATGATAAATTTGCTCATGCCCTTATTGGTTTTCAAATTTTGTTTGGACAGACTGACACTGACAAGTATAAATACAAACTTTACTTTTATACTATAAAATAGGTTTTATACACACCTTTTTGAGTGTTATCATACATTTAATATCTCTGGTTGCAATGTTTCTTAATAAAGAATTCACTTGCCACAATGTTTAGTGTACAGTTGTGTCCACATGTTTAGAAAATAAAAAAGATAAATAGATTGTTATTAGAAAGTCCAAGTCTTTATATTCTTAATTTCCCCATTGGTTTCTCCTGCAGTATGATACATAAGGAATGGGAATGTTTCTTAAAGAATAAGCTCTAGCACTGATCACTGCTAAATTTTATTCCATCTTTAAAGCACAATAAGAAATGTCTGCAAGATACTAGTTATTTCATCAAAATCCTTACTACTGGTTATTATGAAACCCAATTTACAATTGTCTGTATGTTCATTTTCCAAAAATACATTGCGTTTTGGAAATGTTGTAAAAAAACATGCTGGGAAGCAACTATTCATGGTCATGGCCTCAATGCCTCTTAACAAAAGGGGAAAATTGAGCTCCTTCTTGCTTGATCAAATATCATACTACTGACATATTGTCTGTATGGATGTAGATCAACCCCAGAGGAGAAGGTCCTGAAATTCCTGCAATGATAGCAGGACCCATCTCATCTCCAGGATGTTTATGTGAAGATTGACCTCTGACTGTATATTCCTTGGACCATCCACCCCTCATAATACCTACCTCTGATTCTAGGGAGGAGGAGGTGTCTATGGTGATCGTCGGTGTTGGAGGAGGAAGGACAAAGGTCCCCTGCTGAGCTCATGGGAGAGTTGAGCCACCATTTTAAATAAGCACTGCACAGCTAAATGAAAATTAATAGAGTAGGAGGATAGTCTGACATGGTGGGAGCATAGGGATCTGAGTAACCACTCTACAATGTGGTTACTAATGAACCTCTTGGGAAACCATGACTACAGAGAAAGCTATAAGACCTAGTATCTCACTTAACAAGCTTGCTGGTGGAGAAGAGTGGGTCAAGAGATGTTGGACAGAGGCTCTGGGAATCTAGATTCTTTCAGAAGGCAGGCTGACAACACATCTTGCAGTGTCCATATGGTGTCCGATAGCCAGTACAAAATGTACTGGCTGCAGATTGGTAAATTTGTAAATTATGAAAAAGTCAAAGCTGTAGCAAGTAGTCTCTGGCTTCAACTATAGATTCTTTGGTCAGAGAAGCAAGGAGCAAACTGGCAAGTTATAGGAACACTCAGCTCCCTCTAAGTTGCAGATGGGCTGTAACTACTGCCATGGATTAGGTAATCACCCAAGGGGTGCCTTGGATCCCACTCCAGACCGATGTGGTCAATAATACCACACACAAATGCCATAGATATAGCCAACCTGCTGGCAGACAGGTTCAGTGAAAACTTCAATCTCCTGCACCCCCCCCCCCTCATCAGTAAACTAGGACATCCCCAGCACCTGCCCCCCCCATCACCAGGAAGCACGTCCTTAATGACCTCTCCAAGGCAAAAAATACAGTCTCCATGGGACCCGATAACATCCCTGGCTGTATCCTACATGAGCTCTCAGCTCCATTAGACAACCTATTGAACCAAAGCCGGAGCACCGGCTTCACAGCTGAATGGAGGACAGCGACTGTCATTCCTCTACACAAAGGAGCATCCACTGAACCAGGCAATTATAGGTCCATCAGCCTAAGTAGCCTGATCTGCAAGGCCATAGAATGCATTATCACGGAATTTATAAACAAGGACATTGGTAACCTCCAAGCGTTTGACTACACACAAATTGGTTTTATGAAAGGGAGATCATGCCTGTTAAACTTGGTCAACTTTTCCAGACAGTCAGCTACGCCATGGATGGGATGAGGTGCACACCACCTACCTTAACCTAGCCAAAGCCTTTGATACCATTTCCCACTTGGGCATAATAGATAAACTCTCCCAGCTAGGCATCAATTCGTATGTTACCAGATGGGTAGATAACTGGCTCACTGACAGAACCCACTCACTCAATGTAGGGGAAGACACCCTAGTAGTAGAAGTGTAACAAGCAGTGTACCCAATACATCAGTCTTGGGACCTCTACTGTTTGGGATATACTTTTCTGAGGTTCAAGCCAAAACCAGTGGTCTGTGCCTGACCAAGTTTGCAGATGACTGCAGGCTGGGTGCAGTCACAAATTCCCCTAGTGATGTGAACATCCTCCAAGAGGGCCTTAGCCAAACTAATGACTGGTGCCAGAAGCATGCCCTCAAACTGAATACCAAGAAATGCATTATTATCCCCTTTGAGGAAAATGTCATCCCCACTAATTACCACACTAACAACGTACTAAGCATGCAATCAGTCGTGAGGGACTTGGGAAAGCAAGTTAATAGCAACTTGATGTTTGACCACCACGTTGCCTCCGTTGTATAGAAGGCTTTCTACATGGCCCACCTCATAAATGAGGGTATTTCATCCAGGAACAAGGAAGTCATAACATCCCTGTACTCCTCCCTTATCAGACCCATTATCGAGGACAATGCCCACTTCGGCATGTACCTTGCCAAAGCACATGCAGCAGTTGGAGAGACCAGAGGTTCCTGACCAGGAAAATTCAGGGTCTCAAACAAGTATCTTATATAGATAGACTAAAAGCACTGTCCCTCTACTCAGTCTCATACAGACTGCTCAGAGGTGACCTGTGTCTGGCATACAAGGCCATTTCTGACCCAGCCTTGATGGAGTTGCTGCATATCCATAAGACAAACTCCACTCATGCAACTCACACAAAAGGCCTTAACCTGGTCTATGACATGAACAGAACTTGTTGGCGGGATAGATTAGTGTCCGAAAGACTCCCCCATCTGTAGAATAGACCTCCCCTCTCTAGTCTTCTAACAGGAACCTGGACAACTGGATGGGAAACAGAAAATACACCCCTGGGATCCCACCTGTGTCCCTGCTGGACAGGGGAATCAGGTAGTGACTTTGAGGGAACATGAGTGAAATTCTTGGCTAGGCTTATAAGGGCCTCCAGGCCAATAGCCTAGTATCATCCTACGAACCTATGAGCCTAAGAAATCTCTGCACATTCATAGACAGCTACCTATCCCTTGACAACCACATAAAAACGGTAGTCAGGACATCTTTAGTTCTACAATTCTTCTATACTCTGTACTGATTGGACAAATTACAGAACATAATTTTCCTTATAAGTATGTATCTATCTAAACATATCACACAGCTATAAAGTCTCAAAAGGTGTCTTATCTAAAAAGAAACCATGGATTAAGGATCTTTAGTTACCGAAACAGGCTTGAAGCACTGATTGTTAGAGACACCTACAGAGTGAATTATGTCTTAAAAGGCTCCACAAATGTTCAAAGTAAAGTCATAAATCTCCATCAAGAAATAAGACACTTTCGAAAGTGACAGATTTAACACTTCTTCCATCCCTGGAGTAATCTTTCCTTATAAATAAAACATAGTGATGGCCTTGCTTCTTTTCACAATAATCTTGATTGTTTGGGCACCTGTAAATTCATCCTGAGCCTGACTTGCTTGCCTTTCTGGAGGCAGCAGGTGCCTTATAAGTCTGGATAATGGGAAAGCAATTATAGTCCATGGACTGACTGTCTTATAAACTCAGTGAAAGTATAAATCGGTGACTTAACATTTCTGTGGTGTACTTAGAAAAATCTTGTTAAATGTTTGATGGTGACACCAAGAATAGACTCATGAGGAAATGCGAAATTTAGTAATGACAAAACAAGTCATTGTGGGCAGGATTTACATAACTCAGCAGTTTGCTAACAAAATGACTGAGGCTACAGTATATTGTTTACTGTCCCATATGCCAGCTAAACTATTTGTAAATGGTGGTGTGAGTATGGATCAGGAATACAACACTGATTACTGTACACAGATCCTGGTAAACAACTGTGGCATGATTCACTTTTACTCATCCTGCAAAAGCTGACCCAAATAGCAGAAGCAGTACCCAAGATTAAGCTCTTTGCACTTCTCTTCAAAATGGAATGGCCCCTCTGATCTGGTTGGGATAAACAGTGACAGCGTCATTGTTTTTGATATGGGGCCTTACCTGAATTCCTTATGGATATAAGAATATTATAATTAGATTTCCCATGCTTTTTAGCCACAAGTTCTTTTTTGACTCCTCATAAGTGTGATCAAGTGCCGATGACTAAAGACTCCCCTGAATTCTTTAACTGCAAACTGTTAGGAATTCTCAACTTACTGGCTTCAGTTAGGAACTAGAGAGTCAAACTTTCACCTATCCCATGTATCAAACCCAAACACTTGGTATTAATCACACTATGATTCAGCAAGATGTGATGTAGAATTTGCAACAAAGAATGGCTAGCCTATGCCATATAAATGAAGTGCTTAGAAAACAAGAAATGTGCTTATTTGAAAAGCAGGGAAGAATTTGTTCATGCATCAGATACAAAACCATTGCTCTACTGTTAGGGGTTGATAAAATGAAATATAGGAACTTCTCAGCCCTAGCAAGAAAGTTATTATAACACCTCATCACATACTTGAAATGAAACTTTTCTGGCCATGCCGTTTGTATGTCATACCAGACTGCATGGTTAGACATGGTGCATAGCACCCCCTCTACAAATAAACTAGAAGAATCTTTACCTTCTAGTTTGCATAATGTCCTGGCTAAGCTGCTAAAAATGTATTGTGTCCTTTATTTTTGCCATTGCTGAGATCAGGGAAAGAAACTTCAAGAAAGGCAAAGTTTCAGATAAGTAAAACAATGTTGCTAATTTGTCCCTTCATAAAAAAATGGTTCTACCCATTCTTCAAGCAATCAGATGTACACTCATTAGTTTTGTCCTTCGGTTAAAACCATCCACTGGTAAACTAGCAGACAATTTTAGTTTTATTGACACTGAGCAAGCCAGATTTAGCACTGTCTTCTATAACCTTCTGTTGAAAATATGGGTTTTAAATTGCCCTCTGCTTACTTACTGACTATATACACACTAAACCTGAACTCAAAAAGGCCAGAAGGCTTGCTTTTCTTTTTATTTTTCTGAAGAATTAGACAAGGTCAAGACACTCTCTTCTCCTCTTTAAAATCATCAGACATTCTTTTACTTCTTGTAACCTGAACTGGTTTAACAGTTCTCAACATCAGTGGCAGGAGAGCATTGTTAACTTGCTAACTTGACTTGTTAACTGACACGACAGGCAAGTGATAATGTCTCTAAATCCCTGATTTAGCACACCTCAACAAGTCGAGGACAGAAAAAAAGTTCCTGTTTTGATTGTCGCTCCTCCTCTGAGAAGTGCCCCATCATGTGTATCATGCTCTCATGTCTACACTGACAACTAAACGACTAAGCGCTTTCACTTTCTCTGATGATGCCAGTGATTGGTGAAAGCACTTAGTCGTTTTTGTTGGAATAAATCTTTACCAAATACTCCGTGTAGCAATCTGAAAAAAAAGACCAATAATCCACGTGAGGAAAGCCGTCACGCCGACAAAAACACCCCAATAGCAGTTCACTTTACTTAATACGAACAGTAACGCAAAAAGACCATGTATAAACGCTTTTATTGTACACACGCGTTTTCGTCCCTAGACTTAGTATGAAGTCATATACATGGTCTTTTTGCGTTACTGTTCGTATTAAGCAAAGTGAACTGCTAAATGCTTTGTTTAGTTGACCCTAGTTTGGGTCTTTTCTGTGTTTTACAAATAGCACGAGGCAAACCGAAAAACAAGCATGCGCTCGAACACAAAGATAAGTTCCAAACTACAAAAAACACACACCACTGAAAAACAGAACAAACGCCACACTCGAACACAAAGATAAGTTCCAAACTAGAAAAACCACACACCACAAAACAAAAGTAAAAGCACAACCCACACCCAATATACAAAATAAAAGTAAAAACAACTAACATGAACATATGATTTTCCGCCTACCACCACCCCCCCACACACCCCTGCTAGTCAGATATAACAACTCCAAGCTCAGAAAAAACCTACCTGTACGTGCCCTACACTCACATTGCACACGGTCATACTAAAACAGCATATAATCAACAGTTTTTTTTTTTTAAGGCTTACAGGGTTACTAATAAGATAAATAAAAGCGAATGGAGCACACTTATTTAAAAAAAGTTACCAGAACTACGACTGCACTACCACAAATTTAAAGCAATATAAATGACCATAACTACGACTACACAATCACAATTTAAAACAAGTGTTTACCAATTATCAACACTATAAATGCATGGGCTGTAAAATTATATTTTTATACATTTATGTACAGTAAAGTTATAGTTAAATAAACTAAGAATACTTACCCAACACTCGAGAAGATGCAGGCAATACAGTTGTAGCAGGTCCTTCACAGGAAATGGAGCCGACATGACTAACTTACAGATGAAAAGAAGTTCCACACTGCAGCTACTCCCTTTTATTAGGATTATAGTGGGCTGGGCAAGGCGGCAATGATGTCACGATGTGGGCGGATTAGAAGGGCTTCAATACAGCATGCTAATAAGGCAGAGTTTACGTCACTTTGGGGGAGGAACTGACTGGGAACTACTCGAGGCAGATGTGACATCATTATTTCAGAGCCGGAAAGCCGTTTTTGATTTTGTTTTTTAGAACGGAAACTAATACAGTACGGAGGGTTCTGAAGGTAAGCTGTAAAACAGTTTGGGTGATTTTTTTTTTAAAGCTCCAGTTATTATTGTTTTGGCCTGTAGCACATAAGGGGGACTTAAATAGATAACATATAGAGCTTTTCTATTTGTTATCCCATTGTTTTCCTTTAAAGTAATTCCGACTCCATGAAGTGTGCTCTTCAAATTTTCCCTTAGAACTAGCCAGTCTTTTAGTTTTAGCACTCAAATCTGTTCCTTTGAGCTCAGCACTTGTTCAGAACTCATTGTAAGCACTAAATAAAGTACAAATTAGTACAGCACTCAACTTTCCTCACTTGTCTAGGGGAAAACAGTTTTTAGTACTTAATAAATAAGCACCTATCCAGGCATGTCTATGGGTCAGCTCCCAGTGTTTTCTCCTGTCTACCTGATGAATCTGGGCATCTTGGGGCAATGCAGCAATTGCCTCATGTACACAGACAACCCTCTCCTCCTACCACCCAACACTACAACATTTGAGAGATGCACTTATATAGCCAAACTGGAAGCAAAGCTCTCTTCACCCAAGACTGGACTAGACAGTCAAGAGGAGAGGGTAAACACTTGCACCACACCACACTCATCACATAGTCCCTCAAAACCTATTCCACCAAAACACTCACATAGAAACACAAAACACACACCTACATTCATGGAGGCTCTCAATAAAAATCTGCCCAAGCAATAGAGACCTCCAAAGCAGAAACGCAAGCAACCTCCACCCTCCCAACACAACCCAAATGACACATAGCCCACAAACTCAGTGTGCTACTCAACCACAGCCTATAAGGCATAACACTGTACCCAAAACTCTAGTCATAGGTGACTCTATAGTCAGGCACACAGATGTTCCACTCACCAGGCTAAGCAAAGAGAAAATTACTGTCAGCTCTGCCTGTCCAGTGCCAGTATCCGCCACATAATGCATACACTAAGGTCACTCTACAACAAGTACAAATATGACTCTGTCATTGTCCGTGTTGATGTGAATGACCTGAGATGTACCTCCTTGGACTACACGAAAAGAGACATGGAGGAGCTCTCTGATCTTGGAGCACAGGCAGGTATGCCCCAAGCCCTGAGTAGCGTCCTGCTATCACCCAGAATAATACCACAGTACAAGAACAAAATTATTAACTTCAACAATTGGCTAAGCTTCTGGTGTCATTCTAAAGTGATCCAGGATCTGTCTGCCTGGGATGACATGATCGACATACCATAATGTTTTGCCAGATATGGCCTGCATCTGTCGCCCTTGTAATTCCGGATTCTGGCTAATGCTCCTGCCACCCCTATAGTGCTTTTTTTAGGCAAGGCTCAAATGACAAATTCTCCACCATAACAGATACAAGGTTAATGCTACTCAATGCTAGAAGTCTAAACCTCAAAATGCACTCACTCGAGGCACTCCTTAAATTGGAGAACATCGACATATGTGCAGTGACAGAGACCTGGTTCAAGATTCCAGAGAGCACTCCTGCATTACCAGACTATAATTCATACCACACCTTTCGGCCACCTAACCTGGACCGAAACACTAAAGGCAGAGGCGTGTCCATATTCATTAAGGATATCCACACCTCCAGGCTCGTTGCTCAGCATAATGCATTTGAGATTATCCAAGTGCAACTAACTCTGGGCAAGACCACAATCCAAATTGTAGCTTGCTACAGATCCCCCACCATGCCCCAGGATTCCCACTCCTCTTTTTTTGATACACTGGAAAATATTAGGGTACAACCTAACACTCTAATAATGGGTGATTTCAACTACCCTACCATTAACTGGGAAAACTACTCATGTACCAACTCTTTTGCTCAATGATTTCTGGAGTTCATAAATTCCAACAGCTTGGATCAACTTATCAACACCCCCACCAGGGGCAGCAATATCCTAGACCTGGTCATTACCAACACGGGCAACCGGTGTTCCACACCAGAGGTCAATTTCTCATTGGTCAGATCCGACCACAAGCTAATCACCCTAGACATCCACATCCCACCCCCACCTGCCATTAGGGAAACCACCGTAAAAAAATTCTCCAAAGCCAAATTCATGCTTCTTAAGAAAAAAATGGCAAATTTCATGACACCCATGCAGATGGACAATAGAGGTACGACTGCTGCATCCTACACAAATGCACTTTATTAGCACTTACACGAGTGCATGGATCGTGCTATCCCTAACAGAACCAGTATGCTATCCTCCAAAAAAAAGGAAGCCAATCTGTTGGTCCCCTGTCATAAACAAACTATACAACAGAAAAAAGAAACTGCTGCAAAAAAGAGTAAAATCCCATGATTGGATGAACTCCTTGGTCAGCCTGAGTAACAAGCTGAGATCCCTCATAAAATCCTCCAAAGTTAGTTACGAAAACAAAATTGCCACTGTTTCTAAAGACAACCACAAAGCATTCTACAGCTATGTCAAGAATCTCAATGGCAACACTAAGATCTGCTCTGAGTTACAGCACAATGGCACTAAATATACAGAACCTACTGATATAGCCAACATCCTGGCAGATAGGTTAATTGCTAACTTTACCCCCCTCTCACCCCCTAAAAGGCCCATCTCTATACTGGAACAATGCAAAGTCCCTGTAATCATGGCTGCACAGGTAAAAAACACACTCTCCAAAGCCAAGAACACAGCATCCATGGGACCTGACAACATCCCAGGCTGTGTTCTACATGAACTCTAGAACAAACTGGCACCCCACCTAAGTATCATGTTCAATCATAGCCTCACCTTAGGCTTTGTGCCCACTGAATGGTGCACAGTGACGGTTATTCCACTCCACAAAGGGGGATCCACCATGGACCCTGGGAACTATCGCCCCATTAGTCTGATGAGCCTGGTCTGCAAGGCCATGGAACGTATCACCATGGAACTTATAAACAAAGACATTGGTAATCTCTAAACTCTGGACCTCACCCAGTTCGGGTTTGTAAAAGGCAGATCATGTCTCCTAAACCTGATAGACTTCTTTGAAGCAGTCACCAAAGATGTAGATGAGGGTAAGTTGGTTCATACAGCCTATCTAGATCTCGTCAAGGCATTTGACACCATACCCACTTTGGAATTATAGATAAATGCACTAAACTAGGTATAATTCCCTATGTCACAAGATGGGTTGCCAACTGGCTCACTGACAGAACCCATACTATGAAAATAACAGACTCCAAATCTGACTTCAGACCAGTGACAAGTGGAGTACCACAAGGTTCAATCCTGGGTCCTCTCCTATTTGGTATCTACTTCTCTGAAGTACAGGCTAACACAGAAGGTCTTTGGCTAACAAAGTTTGCAGAGGACTGCAAACTAGGTGCCATAATTGAAACTCGTAACAATGTGGACACCCTACAAAAGGGCCTCACTGAGCCAGATGCCTGGTGTCAAAGCCATGGCCTCAAGCTCAATGCCAAAAAGTGCACTGTTATCCCTTTTCATAAAAAACTCTGTACCCATGAGCTACCACATAGGCAGTAGTCTACTTTACACTGAAAGTGTGATAGAAGACCTTGGGACACAGGTGGACAGTATTCTCTCCTTTGATAATCACATCACCACAGTAGTCAGGAAATCCTTCTATGTGGCACATCTCATCACAAAAGGTTTCTCATCCAGGAAAAAGAGGTCATTGTTCCCCTCTACTCATCACTCATAAGACCCATTATAGACTACAATGTCCCTTTTGGTATGTACTTCACAAAACATCTACAACAACTGTAAAGGCTGCAGAAATACCTCACAAAGAGGATTACCAGCCTCAAACAGATGCCCTACGCAGACCGTCTCAAAGAACTCCAGCTTTACTCTGTCGCTTATTGCCTACTCAGAGGTGATCTCTGTCTGACATACAAAGCTATGGCAAACCCAGAGCTGTTGGACATGCCCCACTTAAAGAAATCCCAATCTCTCTGAGCTACATGCTCTAGGGACCTAAACCTTGTCATCACAATAAACAAAACATGCTGGATGGACAGATTCCTGTCACAGAGACTTCCAATACTCTGGAACAAACTACCTATCTATATCAAACAAAGCTCCTCATTAGCACTCTTCAAGAAAAATCTTGATGATTGGATGGGAAATAGGAAATTCACCCCAGGGATGACTTCTGTGGCTGTGCTCGACAGGGGCACAGATAAATAATTTTCGTGGGTGGCGAAAGCCAGGGTACCTTTTTGGCTAGGCTTATATAGGCCCTAGGGCCGATAGCCTAGTACCTACCTATAAACCTGTGAACCTATGGAGCTTTTCACCTCTAGCCTCTGCTAAAAATGAGATTTATGCACAGTCAGACTTTCCTGTTAAACAAATGTCAAATAAATAAATAAATGTCTAATTTGCTTGTTCAAGCTATGGAGGATGTTCTTCTGCTAAGACCATTCCCTCTTATTCCTGTATAACAGTTTCTTTCTCTTGTTGTATAATCTCTTTATGCTAGATGTCCACCAGGGCATTTTTTTTGTGAGCAAGTTTCGATCTGTTGTGGTACAGCTAAGTCTATACACTTGTAAAGGTGTTTATAATGGTCTACTTTGACCTATCAAATTTTCATTTTGTCGAAACTGAAATAACCGATCTCAGTTAAGCGAAAGTGCATTTAAACAAAAATGCACTTTTGCAAAAATCATTACACTGTGTAGTTTTGCTAGATTACGGTACAGTGAGGATAAAGGAATATTCCCTTTTCCCCACTGTAGTGTGCGGTCTTGGAGTTTGTATATAAAAGTAGTGGGGATGGGGAGCACAGCCCTCCACATGGGGGCATGCAGGGTGGTTTGCCCTCTTGCATAAATGCTTTTGTTGATTTTTTTTTTGCTTGTGTTTTTTTTCCGGTGGAATGATTTTCATGAAAGTGCATTTTTGTTTAAATGCACTTTTGCTTAACTGTGATCAGTTATTTCAGTTTCAACAAAATGAAAAGTTGATGGGTCAAAGTAGATCCATTTATACAGGGCATTTGTGTACACCTCTGCATAGGAGTCTATACTGTCAGTGGTGGCAGTAGGTTTGAAACTGTATATGCCATTGCTTAGGAGGCTATAGTTTCCTTTGCAGAGATTTTTCCACCTTTGGATCCTGGGGGTGGGGGTCAGGTATGATTGTTGCATTGAAAGTGACTAATTTATGGTCAGACCTTCTAGGGAGGGTCTCACACATGGGGTAGTGCTGCAATCTCCGATGTCGGTAAGTACCAGGTCAAGGACATTCTAGTCCCTTGTGGGGGTGCAGACTAACTGTTCCACAGCATTCATGTTTGCAAAGTACAGGAACCTTAGGGCAAGCATGTTTGAGCTCATATATGCATCCCAGTGGATGGAAGGATAGTTAAAGTTACCTGTGTCTACAGTATTTGGCTGTATTATGAGTGACTCCAGTAGGTCCAGGAAGGCATGTGTGGTTTTCATGGTTCACATTGGTGGACCTGTAGCTAACAATGACATGGAGGGAGGGGAGTCCTACAGTTAGTTGGACTTGTAGTAACTCTAAGGAGTTGTACTGCTTAACCAGTCTTGAAATGTACTTGTCTTTTAGAAGATGAATGCACCTCCTTTTTGGTTCTTTCACTTTCATTTTGTGGCTTGAATGTATGGAAGACATTATAGCCTTTCATGGCTGGAGGACTCTCTACAGCCCTAAACCTTGTCTCTGTGATTGCACAAACATTGGCATCTTCTCAAGTAAGAAGTGCCTCCATTGAGTGCAGTTTCTGATTCAGACCCCTAGCATTAAGCAACATAATCTTGAGATTGATTTTGAGGATACTTTTACATCAGGAGGTTTGTGCTTATGACATTGCCTAAAAAGGCACTATGGGGGTGGCAAGTACTTTGCCCAGTAACCAAAAGGCAAGAGGTGAAAGATGAAGACCATCCCTGGCAAAGAAGTGTGGTCTGTCAACCATATCATTCCTGCCTGACAACTACTGGATACCCCTGGAGTGACACTAGCAGCTAAGCCAATTATTGAAGTCGATAATTCTTTTGTTTGTATTCAGGCATCTTCCTGGGTGAAGGTAGAATGCTGCTTATACCACTGGAGTGACACTAGCAGCTAGGCCAATTGTTGAAGTTGATAATTCTTTTGTTTGTATTCAGGCATCTTCCTGAGTAAAGGTAGAATACTGCTTAGGGCTACAGACATATCTGTCTGGGAGCTCAGTCATATCTCTCTTCATATATTCCACTAAGTCCAATGAGGTATATCTTAAGTCATTTACTCCAACATAAAGTACGACAGAGGTGTTACTGTGGTTGTTGTTGAGAGACTTGAGTGCATGCATGATTTTGTGGATCCTGGCACCTGACAGGCAGCTGACCATGACTTTTTCCTTGTACAACCTGGTGAGGGGGACATGTGTGTCTCACTATGGATTCACCTATGACAAAGACATTGGTTTTAGCATATTTTGCCTTAAGGGATTAATGGGTGAGACACCGATACATTTATTTTTATATATAGTGGGTTCCGTTGGGACTGTCATGTGTGCAGAAGATTTGCATTTGTGAGATCTCTGCTCTTTTGGTAAGCTTCTAATGAGTACCTCTGCACATGTGGGTTTATGTGTTGTGCACTTGGTTTGTTGAGGAGGTGAAGTGTGTGTGCTGACAACCTGTTTGACATCTGGCTCATTGTTATCTGAGAGAGAGAGAGAGAGAGAGAGCATTTATTCTAGAATCATTGTATACTTCCATCTCTCACACATTATATTACTAAATTTATTAAGTACATGGTTATCACTATACATGAGGCATTAGAAACCTAGCTGTGTAAAAACACAAGTGATCCTGTTAAGCATATTTAGATGGTTGTTGTTAGCAGAGTGATTCTTTTTGAGCTGCAGTAAATGGACCTGTCTATGAAGGACATAGGTGCCATCACAGAGACTGTAATAGGCTCCCACTGTGTGTGAAGCAGTGCTCTTCAATGACCCTGTTCAATTACAACCTTGACTATTGGTTGGATGATTGTACAGTTGCCTCTGAGCTGGCCTGTATGTCCGTCATGGACAGGGACAGCTGGTGCTGCTCACAAACATGCTCTGCTAAAAACAGCCATCCAACTATGCTCAGTAAAGGTACCTGTGTTTTTACATAGCTAGGCTTCTACATACCCTTGTGCCATTAGGCTAGTAGCCTCATATGAACCTATGAAGCTATGTGCCTATGCAGGTCTCACAACCTGTTGTCCTCCATATGGCCTGCTGATATCATCTGCTATAAGTTCACCTGCACTCCTACATCAATTACACTTGTGCTATGGTACTTGCAGTAAGTGCTGTGTTCTGTAGTTTGTGTACTTAGATAGGTAGGAGTTCTATCCTCACAGTAGTTAACTGTGTGTTCCTAGACAAAAGAGCAGAAGTGTGTATCCCACAATTACTTCTCCAAGGGCATGGATTGTCAGTATTTTGATACTTGTACATGCCAACACATCCATTTCATGCAGGCCTCCCAACCTCTTGTTTCCCAAGTGGCCTGCTGATATCATCTACTATAAGTTCACATGCACTCCGGTATAAATCAGACTTGTGCTGTACTGTACTGTGATATCATCTACTATAAGTTCACATGCACTCCAGTATAAGTAAGACTTGTGCTGTGGTACTTACTTAAAGTACTGTGCACTGTAGTCTGTGTACTTAGGTAGGGGTTCTATTTTCACTGCAATCAACTGCATGTGTCTGTATGTGAGCTGTTGCTTGACATTACAGAGAGCCTTTTACACCAGCATGTGGAGCACTGTTATTACCATAGTCTCCTCACCAGACACTGCTGATGTCATCAGCTATAAAACATTTCATGACACACTGCAAATCACACTTAAGCTGTGATGCTTGCATAAAGTACATTGTTTTGTAGCATGTGTACTTAGGTAGGGGTTCTATTCTTACTGCAGTCAACTGGTGTGTGTGTGTGTGTGTGTGTGTGTGTGTGTGTGTGTGTGTGTGTGCGTGTGTGTGCGTGCACGCATGTGCGTGTAAGTTGCTGCCTGACATTACAGAGAGCATTTTGCACCATCATGTGGACACTGTTATCTTCTCTTCAACAGACACTGCTGATGTCATCAGCTATAAAGTGCTGTCTGATACACTGGAAGTCAAATTTGAGGTGTGGTGCTTGCATTGAGTATTGTGTTCTGTAGTCTTTGTACTTAGGCAGGAGTTCTATTCTCACTGCAGTTGACTGTGGGTGGTATGTGTGTGCCTTCTGTGAGCTCCATCTTGACATTACAGAGAGAATTTTACACCACCATATGGGATACTGTCATCTTGTCCTCAACAGACACTGCTGATGTCATCAGCTATATTACATTTTTGGATATGCAGTACTCCCACCAGGGCAGGGTCAGACATGGAAATTGGGCCAGGCAGAAGTTATGTCATCCTATTCAATAAAGTTTACAGTGACACAGCTTTTAATCTAGCCACATACATCATGGCATGGTGTGTAGGCCCTGTGTTAACTTGCTGAGAAAGTCCTGTGGACTCTCCAGCTGCTACACGTGTCTGGTGAGGTATGTGTAAAAAGATCATTATACTCTATTAGTGATGTAATGAAGTTTGACTACAATGCTGTCGTACAATGCAATATGATGGCATGACTTATGATGTGCACAACATAGGCTTTCGTAGCAGTGTGGACACTTGGTGGTCAAAGTTCAGATTGCTATCTAAAAGTGTTTCCAGTGCTTGCATCACCGAGCTTCTGCATAGCATGACTGTTGTCAGTGCTGTGATTAACACAGAATTCCACTTTTCAGATGGACAACATTGCAAACACACATTTCTGCATTTATTTGTAGATTGTGTGCCTTTGTTACCATTCAGTTGTGTGTGTTAGCTCCTTCTGTACAATGTTATCACCATTGATAGACTTAATGATTGCACACAATATGGAAGATTCAGCAAACTTGTAAGCCAAAAGCCATATACTTTAGCCTGAACTGTCAGGAAATACAATTCAAACAGTGAAGGGCCAAGCACAGATCCCTGTGGTTTGCCAATTGTGACAGCTGTACTGGTAAAGGTTGATTCACCAATGGTCATGTGATGTTTTCTGTCAGTGAGCCAACTGTTTACCCATCACCTGACATGAGGTTTAATCCCCAGCTTGGAGGTCTTCTCAATGATACCTGCACATGTGATTGTATCAAAACCCTAGACCAGATCACAATAGGCAGCATGCGTTGTTGTACCTTCCTTCAGGCCTATCACACAGAATTAATGTAGTGTGACAACATCACAGATTACCTATGGCATGACCGAGCACATGCACATTCCTAATATGGTAGAATACACAGTTCAACACACCCTCCACATGACATATGTTACTTACAAGGGTGTACATCCACATACACCTGCGTTGGGGAGATGGCACTTGATGCATGCATGTATAGAGACATCCTGACTCTCCTCGACTGTGAGGTAGACCAATGTGTCATCATGGACCTCTTCTACATGTATACTAGTAAACTTCCAGGTGTGTGCACCATATCTGTGTGAGTTGTTACTGCTACATCAGTTCAGTTACATCTGATAGATGTCCTCAAAGAGGTCATCAATGGCATGCATGATGACAACAGTATCATCTTGTGAAACTTGAACAGGTGAAAGCATTTGACAAAAAAATTACACTGTGATATTCAATCAACACTGTCACATGTAGCCATAGACAGATATATCAACAAATAGAGCAGTGCATGACATACGTGGCATCTCAGTATGCTGAAATGTGCGATGTGGCATCTGCTAGGCCCTTGTCTGACCTTTAGTTAAGTGATGGACATCACATAAGGCATACACGTGTTGTGTCCAAACAGCTGACTGACGGACTACAGCTTGTGGGTAATAATTTACTCCAACTATGATATTAGTATAATACACACAGTATCATCACATGCCAGAGACTGCTGCCACAGCCATGACAGCATCTGCACTGATGAGACACATGGAGGGATGTGTTGCATTGGGAAACAGAAACAACTCCCACATATAATGTGGACATCACACCCTGTAATAAGACCAATAGGTATGTGACCTGTGTCCTGGGGTAGAAGGAAAGTGGCACATCCACCAACATGTGGTCACAGTGCTGACTACTCCCTTGACTGTAACAGAAGTACTGGATATGTTAGGGGCATATACATCAAAGGGCATAATAACATCATGGTTCCCAGCCTTCATCATATCAATAACTGAGCACAATGCATTCTTCTGCATGTACTTCCCTACACATGTTCCAGTGATGTGTAACTTTGTCACAGTGGGTTGTCACACATCTTATTGTCCATACCTAGGTATTCTTTCTGGGGAATATACATGACTCTCTGATATTGCAGAACACCAATAAAGTGGTTACACCAGATGCATGTTTGCTACCTGTTCACCTTATGCACACACTGCATATATAGGTGTCTGACAGCATTAATGACATGTATATCATTTGTGACAGTGGGCATTGTGCCATAGATCTATGCATTGCACACAAGGTAACTAGCCTGTAGTGCCCATATGGTCACATACAGGTGTAGCAATTTCCCTCCTAACACCTTCTGCAGATATTACAGGACCAGAACAGTGTGCATGGTTAGCCTCATAGAGTGTTTCTGTATCATACTAGTTGTCCAATGTGTATGCAGGCTCATCTGTTATCACTCCACATCACATATGTTATGTCAAAGGCATAGGATTAGTGGTGGTATTTCTCAGATATTGTCAATGTGGTTGGTTTGCCATGATCCTTTACCTGTGACTGCCATGCTGGAAACTTGTGCTAAGAGTAAACTCATATTCAGGTATGTCAATTTGCACAGCTTCCCAGTATGCACCCTACCTCACTTGTATGTCAGACCTTGATAGATATCATCTGCATTATTCATGTAAGGGTGCTTATCTCACATACACATCCTCTCCATTGTTATGTCACCTTGTGTGATAGTCACAGGCAACATGTTTTCACTGTACAGTCCGTACTGTACCATATAGATATGTGCTTGGTGTTGCTGCTGCAACCATCTTCCATTGACATCCCGTCCTCTGCTATATATGCAGGAGTTTCAATTGTACTCTTTCCATGTATTCATTCCTGCAGCTCATCTGTGTGTCCCTATTTAATACACACACTTCCCCTGAGTGATCATTTTATATAGATGTCCCATATCCTGTTACAGATTATTAATACAGCTTCAGTACAGAATGACAAGAATGGGATATCACAATACTGTGCACTGTAGGTATACTGTCCTGCACTGTGTTTGGACCATATACTTCACATTCATACATCTCAACTGTCCAGATAGTCTCAGGATGTCCAGATGTTTTCCTTATCAAATATGTGGCTTTCTGCCATATCACTGGGATGATCTCTGGACTGCTCTGACTCAGTATTACAGACATTTAGGTGCATACCTCTCAACTGTCCTGAGTTGTGCAGAATGTCTAGTTGTTGTCTCATGTCTGTGATCTTTTCCTCATAACATGTTTTCCTGGCAAATTATTGGTGTCATTGCAGAGTGCAGTCAGTAACTGATGACTGACACTTGAGTTCCAAACTTCATGCTCTTCAGAAAGCTCATTCTAATGTACAGCCTATATATTCCATCAATTTCATAAGTTTGGACATGGAATATTAATAATCTGTCCCTATTTCTGGCCCTTTGTCCTCCTATTTTATGGGTTTATCCACATTTCTCACTATAAGAGGTTGAGAGTGTTACATTCGAACACAGTCCCATGTGACATCTATGTGAAATGTGTCCCTATTACTGCTTGTTTGCCTTCTCATTAAGTTGGCCTCTGTGCAGATATGTTGTACTAACAGAATGACAGCTATATGTACAGCCATACCTCTCAAATGTCCAGATTTTTGCAGAATGCCCAGATTTTGCCTGATATTTTTGGTCTGTTCCTCATAAAATTTATGATTTTCTGGCAAATTAGTAGAATGATCTGAGAAGTGAAATCACTAAATAATGATATACATTTGAAATACTGACTTCATATCCATCAGAAAAAGCATGCTAAGACAACTCCTGTTATTCTAGCAACTTTCTAAAGTTTATAAGAGCAGTATTTAAATATGTTCCTATTTTTGGGCCTTTATCCCTCCATTCTGTCAGGCTTTGTCCAGATTTTTTGCACTAAAAGGTTGAGAGGTATGTGACAGACATTTGAGTATCAGACTCCATACACTTCAGAAAATTCATGCAAATGCAAAACTTGCCATTTTATCAACTTTCTAAGCTTGTAATAGCAATATTTAATAATTGTGTCCCTAGTTGTCATTGTTTGTCGCCATATTATTTATAGCTTTCTGTCCATATTTCTTGCTCTAAGAGTTGGGGAAGTTATGTGTACAGCCCTGGTGATCACTGTGGCTTTCTGCAGACTGTATGCGCTCTCCTTTACACGGAATTGATATCCATCTTTGCTGACAAGATTTTGTGCCCAGCAATACTGGTGCGAACCACAAAACCTAGTTTAGGCATGCCACATCTCATTAATATGCATTACATGCTGCCGCATGCTGAGCATCATCTCGGTTGAACGTACATGGGTCTATGTGAACCCTACATGGACTTTATTGAATCTGGGAGATTATTTTTATTCACGTGTTTACTTTTATTGCAAAATACTTTAACATCCCCACATAAGATCTGGTATAACAAAATTAAGCGAGGCCTTATAAATGTTTTATGGAAAATTGGTTCTTTATTAACTCCATGGAAAGTGTTTTCTGCAATTAGACAGCAAGGAGGTCTTGGCTTATCAGATGTTAGAAAAGAAAAGTTATGTACTCACCATAATGATATATCCATGTTATCCTATTTTCGGCTGGTTCAACTGATAGGACACAGATCTGAATCAGATCCAGTCTCAGCACCTCCAAAAGTGAGGACCCCAGGGCTCTGACTCCTCTGCTACCCATAATCCCTCTTTGTCTTCCTCTGAACACTTAAGATTGAGTTTGCCAACTAAAAGTATATTGATACCTTACTGAATCCTATCCTTAAACCAAGCCTAGCATAAAGGTGGCATTAAGTGTAGAGAAAAGAAGCACCCTGCTGAGGTTGATATCTGCAAGATTCTATACAGTACCAACTGTTCTTTGAGGTACCATAAATGGCAATTTGGAACGGGGGAAAGAGAGAGGGATGTTGAACCAGACAAAAATAGGGAAACATGGATCTATTCTTATGGTGAGTACATAGCTTTCATATCTGATGTGCTATTTTCATCTGATTCAATTGATGGGATAGATTCCCTAGCTACTGATTTCCTGGAAGGCATCTTTGATGTCCCTCCTCTGGGCCAGTATTCTGGGAGCCTGAATCTTCACCACTGACACTGGTGTGGGACGTTCACTTGAACAAAAATAGATAAACACAGTATTTCCAGATGCTTTGCATCAAGCACAGTTTCCCTTTAGAGCACACAGGGAACACACTCTCTCCAGGGACTGCATTTCTCTCTCTCTTGCAAGGCCCCCAGTAAGACTTCCCACTGACACGACTGTAGAGTTGAGACTCAGCCAAGTGCGAGACTCAGCCAAGTGCTCCAAGCCAAATACTCTACCATCCTCTCTGTGAAACCAGTGCTCTGTGTTCATGCTCCAAGTAGCTGACACACACACTCCCTGAGACTTGATTCTCACTCACACACACACACACACACACACACACACACACACACACACACACACACACACACACACAAACACACATCCACATACACTTGGGAAGGGCTGGCACAGACTTACTCACTCTGCTACCCTTTGCCCAGGCTATATGTAGTTCCACTGCCACCAGACAGCTACTCTAAGCTCTTACAAGGGTACCCAATTATACTGAGTAAAATTAGCACTAATACAAATGGTAGAGCTTGACCAATGCAGCAAGGCTTCCAGGAGCAGCCACAGTGTCATCAAATGAATATAAGCACTCTCAAGGGTTAAAAGCTGTCTCTGAAAAAAACAAACAAAACAAAAAAATCTTGCTTTTTTCCCACTTTTCTGAGCTTTAAAAAAGTTCAGTTACAGGCTTGCTGTTCTTGAACTGTTTGTAACTTTCTTGGAGGCCATTTTTGTTTGGGCTAACTGGAAGTCTCTCTGTTGATCAGTGGCAGTGAAAAACATTGAGCAGCCTGCCTGCCCCTGTGGGAGTGGTTACTGACTTGAAACTGTAGTTTTATTGGCCATTTTGGGTCAATTCCAAACTCCTTCATCTTCCTCTCTTAAAACCTGGGTTGCCTTGTGGTTATGGCATCTTTTCAGGCTTGTTGGCTGTTGGTGAAGCACCCACCAAGAGGAGAAAACGCTGAGAGAAGAAAGGAGCCACTTTTGAGATTTTAAGTATTTTTCCTCTGTTTATTTGCTAAGTTTTTCTGCATAGCCGCCTATTTTGAGCATTTTCTGGCATGTTAAACTTGATTTCTGCATTAGTAACTGTATTTAGAGCACAACCTAGAGCTGTTTACTGAATTTCCTGTTTGCACTTATTTTTAAAATCATTTTTTTCTCAAAACTTGCATTTTATCTGTCTTTGGCCCAGCACTCTTGTGTGGGGTCATTTACTGCACTGTTATAACTTGTTGATACTTGTGAACCTCTGCTATCTCTGAAAAAAAACAAAAAACAAAAAATCTTGCTTTTCCCCCACTTTTCTGAGATTTAAAAAAGTTCAGTTACAGGCTTGCTGTTCTTGAACTGTTTATAAGTTTCTTGGAGGCCATTTTTGCTTGGTCTAAAGGGAAGTCTCTCTGTTGATCAGTGGCAGTGAAAAACATTGAGCAGCCTGCCTGCCCCTGTGGGAGTGGTTACTGACTTGAAACTGTAGTTTTATTGGCCATTTTGTGTCAATTCCAAACTCCTTCATCTTCCTCTCTTAAAACCCTCCTTTACGCAGTTTTGCGTGTTTTTGTGCATAGCGCAACAGCGGGCAGCGCCGCCTAATTGGGTTTAAACTATTCCTGGCTCCACAAAGTCTGCTCTTCACTTTTTCCCTTAGAACTGCTCAATCTCTCAATTTAGGCACCATATTCTCATTCTAAGGCCCTTCACTGGTCCAATTAAGTAATCCTACAAGTTAGCACTATTAAACCATAAGCACTACTTACTCTTATACTCTCTACGATTACCCTGTCCTCTATTGGTCTGTCTTAAATTCAGTTTCCCTATATTACTCTAGCATGTCCAAAGGTCAGTCAATGGTTTCATCTCCAGTCTAGCTGGTGAATCTGGGAATTTTGAGGCAATGTCACAACTGTCTCATGTACACGGACAACCCTCTCCTCCTCCAAACAGGTTCAAATATATGTGAGAGATGCAACTATTTAGCCAAACTGGAGGCTGAGCTCTCTCATCTCAAAACTGGTGTAACCAGTCAGGAGGAGAAGGTAACCTCACACAACACAATTCCAGTATCACATAGTCCCACCACATCAGCGAACCAAACACATAAATACACAAAAACATACTCGGAGGCTCTAAATAAATATCTACCTAAGCAACAGAGACCTCCAAAGCAGACATCCAAGCAAAAGCTACCTGAAAACAAAACACACACAACACATAGCCCACAAAGTCAGTGTGCCAAGCAGCCACAGCCCTTAAGGCTGAATAACACACCTGATACTCTTGTAATAGGTGACTCTATTGTCAGACACACTGACGTCCCGCTCACCAGGCTGAATAAAGAGAAGGTCACGGTGAGCTGCCTGTCGGGTGCTAGGATCCTCCACATAACACAAGCACTCAGGTCACTCCAAAGCAAATACAAATATGACTCAGTCATTGTACATGCTGGTGTGAATGACCTGAGACATACCTCCCTGGACTACATGAAAAGAGACATAGAGGAGCTCTCTGATCATGTAGCCCAGGCTGGTATGACCCTGACCTTGAGCAGCATCTTACCCTCACTTAGAATGATGCCACAGTACAAAGACAAAATGATCGATTTTAACAATTGGCTAAAATTTTGGTGTCATTCAACGGGGATCCAGTGTCTGTCAGCCTGGGATGACATGCTCGACAAGCCACGTTGCTTCGCTAGGGATGGCTTGCACCTGTCACCACTGGGCTTTCGGATATTGGCAAAGGCTCTTGCCACCCCCATAGTGCCTTTTTTAGGCAAAGCTCAAAAGTCAAACCCACCCCCATAGACAGCACAAGGAACAAGAAACTAAGGGTAATGCTGCTTAACGCCAGAAATCTTAACCTCAAGATGCACACACTCGAAGCTCTCCCCAGTATGGAGAACATCGATATCTGTGCAGTAACAGAAACCTGGTTCAAGGCTCCAGAGAGCACCCCAGCACTACCAGGCTATACCTCATATCATGCTTTTCGGCCCCAAAACCTGGACCGAACCACAAAAGGAGGGGGAGTTTCCATATTTATCAAGGATATCCACACCTCCAGGTTAGTGGCATTGCACGAAGTATCGGAGACCATCCATGTGCAACTAACAGTGGGCAAGACTGCTCTTCAGTTTATAGCATCCTACAGACCACCCTCTCAAAGTCAGGAATCCCACTCGGCTTTCCTGAAAACATTGGAGAACATGAAGATCTCTCCAAACACCATTATATTGGGTGACTTCAACTACCCAAACATTGACTGGGAGCAGTACTCAAGCCCCAGCACCTTAGTCCAAAGGTTCCTGGAAATTATAAACTCAAATGCTATGGAACAACTAGTCACCACTCCCACAAGAGGGGACAACATACTAGACCTGATCATTACCAACATGGGGACTCTATGCTCCATACCAGAAGTATATCCCTCATTGGTAAGATCAGACCATAAATTAATTTCATTAGATGTCCACATCCCAACCCCACCCCCAGCCCAGAAAACCACAGTGAAAAACTTCTCAAAAGCAAACTTCTCACTTCTCAAAACCGAAGTGGAATCCTTCAAGGCCCCAGGGCCAGTGGAAACTATGGCCCAAACTGCAGAATCCTATATAAACGCATTCTACGGACATCTCCAGGAATGCATGGATCATGCTATCCCAAACAAAACCAAGACCCAATCATCCAAAAGCAGGCGTCTAGTCTGGTGGACCCCTGCCATAAATAAACTGTACAACAGAAGGAGGAAGCTATTAGATGATAGAGCAAAATCCCTAATAGGGAAGGTATCTCTGATCAGTACTAGCAAAAAATTACGATCTCTCATAAAATCCTCCAAGGCCAGCTTCGAGAGAAAAATTGCACAGGACACCAAAGACAATCATAAGGCTTTTTTCAGTTATGTTAGGAAACTGAGATGCAACTCCCAGACTTGTTCTGAGTTGATTCCAAACGACAAAAAATAGACTGAACCCACAGACAATGCCAATATCCTGGCAGACAGGTTCAGTGCAAACTTCTCCCCCCCAAAAGAGCAAGTATCTATCCCGGCAGAGGGCTGCCTCCCAAACATCTCTGATGCTCAGGTGAAGGCTGCCTTCTCCAAAGCAAAAAACACTGCTTCCATGGGACCAGATGGCATTCCAGGTTGCATCCTACATGAACTCCAAGAGGAACTAATCCCTCAAATAAAACCGCTATACAATCTCAGCCTCACTACAGGATATATGCCCACAGAATGGCGTACAGCAACAGTGGTCCCACTCCACAAAGGTGGATTCTTTACGGACCCTGGAAACTATCGACCCATAAGCCTGACTAGCTTAGTCTGCAAGGCTATGGAGAGGATCATCATGGAGCTCATAAACAAAGACATTGGGGACATACAGACACTAGATCCTACCCAGTTCGGCTTTGTGAAGGGCAGATCCTGCCTTTTGAACCTGGTTGACTTCTTCAAAACAGTCACCAAAGCCATAGATGAAGGGAAGGTAGTCCACACAGCCTATCTGGACCTTGCAAAGGCATTTGATACAATACCCCACTCTGGCATCATAGATAAGCAATCCAGCTTAAATATAAACACCTATGTCACAAGATGGGTTGCAAACTGGCTCAAAGACTGAACCCACAGAGTGAGAGTCGCTGGAGCCATGTCAGACTCGAAACTGGTCACAAGTGGCATCCCACAGGGTTCTGTCCTGGGACCACTCTTGTTCAGTATATACTTTTCCGAGGTACAGGCAAACATGGGAGGACTATGGCTCACCAAGTTCACAGACGACTGCAAACTGGGCACCATAATCGACTCTCCAGCTGACACAAACATCCTTCAAAAAGGTCTCACAGAGACAGATAACTTGTGCCAGCACCATGGTTTAAAGCTAAATGCCAAAAAATGTATAGTCATATCCTTTGGCAAAAACAATGTGCCCACAAATTACCACATAGGCGGAAACCCATTAAGTACAGAGAAAGTTATTAGGGACCTGGGGACCCAAGTTGATAGCAATCTCTCCTTTGAGAACCACATTGCTAAAGTGGTTAGAAAGACCTTCTACATAGCCCACCTCATCACAAAGGGTTTCACATCTAGATCAAGAGAGGTAATCGTGCCCCTTTATTCATCCCTCATCAGGCCCATCATAGAATACAATGCCCCTTTTGGGATGTACCTTACCCGACACCTGCAGCAATTAGAAAGACCCCAAAAGTATCTCACCAAGAGGATAAAGGGTCTCAAACAGATGCCATATGCTGCTCGGTTAAAAAAACTCCAGCTCTACTCAGTTGCATACCGCCTACTTCGAGGAGATCTATGCCTGACATACAAAGCTATGTCAAATCCAGAATTAATGGACATGCTCCACCTCAGTAAATCTAAATCCCTTAGAGCCACACGCTCAAGGGACTTGAACCTCAGCACAGAAATAAATAGAACTTGCTGGAGGGACAGGTTCATAACCCACATGTTCCCTTCGCTCTGGAATAGAATTCCAGTTCATGTGAGGCAGAGCACCTCACTGAATCTCTTCCAGAAGAATCTCAATAGGTGGATGGGGGATCATAGGTTTGTCCCAGGGATTACTCCCGTGTCACTATTAGACAGAGACACAGTAAACTAAACCTTAAAAAGGGCACAGTATACTCAAATCAAGGGGTGGCGTAAGCCATACAGAATCGGGCTAGGCTTATAATTGCCCCAGGGCAGACAGCCTAGTATGAACCCATGAACCTATGAACCTAAAACATTGTCCAAAAACGAATGCCACAATGACAAGTTTAAATATATTTAATAATAACTAATAAAATAACATGAAAATACTAAATATCTATTTACAATAAACACCAGAGTTTCCATCAGAAGGAATTATTAAAAATAACACAGCTGGATAGATTCACATAGACACTGAAAAACAGTACTTAAAGGACAACTGTGTGCTTCTTTGCTTGTGTCCTAATTTCCAAAATGCTTTTCTTCCTGATCTTTTGAAGGTACCACTGAAAAAAAGTCAATATGCTGCACTAAATCATGATTTTGAATGTTTCTTTCACCCCCGTTGTTACAGCTTCGGTACAGTAAGCCATCTTTCATCTTATTGCAATCTTGCAGAGCTGATAAAACTGTAAGGGTGCTGGAATGCCTTACTAATAATGCCCTTTACTATTTTCCACTCTTTCCTCTGTTGCTGGCAAAGGAACACCCACACACCACCCTCTTCATTCTTTTCACCCAGGAAACACCTTCATTCATTAAGTATGCATTGTATGTTAATAGTGCCTTCAGCAATGCAATCCTGAACTACTCTGGGAACTATTCTTCTAAGTGTTATTGCCAGACGCAGCTATTTTTTTGAAGGATTAGTTTTGTATCTGCATATCATGGAGCCAGTTTTCTATGGTTTGATATATTTTTTTCTGAAATAGGTAAGCTTCAACTTTCTGCTGCATACAGTTACATGAGTCAGCTGTAGTTAAGTTTATTGAGTAATTTATTTGCTGATAGCTACTTTTACTGGCAGTTATGTGTCTTGATCGTACTCATAGCTAATTATTATACTTGTCCTTGCCCTAATGCTATTAATAGTTTTTCCATCCGGGCAGACTTTGAAAATTGGGTAGCGTTTTTTCTTGGGGGGGGGGGGGTCTTGCACCTGTGCAATGCTTGTTGCCTTTTTTCTTTTCTTTTTTTGTTGTGCATCAGTACCCTTCAACAGCTTAGTTTAAGCAATCAGGACAAGGCAAAACTAATAGGACATAAAGTCACATTTTAAATATTGCTTATATAAACATAGTTGCTCAGATCTCAACATTTGTGTTTGTGTGCAGTAGCGGACTAAGCGGAGAGATATTAAGTGTAAAACGTATATAATTGTTTTTGTGCCTGAAGTCCGTAGTCATTCCAAAACAAACCATTTTTGCTATGTGTGCAGACCTAACATATAAGGCAAAAATCAGGACATTCTGTGAAAATCCATGTTGTGTTGTCACCAATGCCAGGAGGCTTGTACTTGCAGTTTGTGACTGCTCAGCTTCTGTGGACCTCACACTGTAATAAACTTAAGCATTGCCATTATTTTACACTGGCTAAGCAACACTTTTGCTGCTTAGTCAGTGTAAACTAAGGAAAAAAGAAATTTAATTGAAAAAATAGGAGAGAGAGAGTGTGTGTGTTTCTGCTTGCATCTGAGTGTGTGAGTGTATACGTGCATAAGAGTTCAAGTGAAATTGGTGGAGCTGTTAGTGGTTTTGCTGATTATGAAGTGTGAAAGTAATGTATGGATTTGCAAAAGATAGATAAGTATGTATGTGTGTGTTTCTGCAATAGCCTTTATGTTTCTGTCTGCGTGTGTGACTGTAAGCATGTTTGCATGAGTGAAACCTAAAGTGTGTCTCTGAGTGCATGTATGCGTGAATGAGAGCGTGTCTGTGTATCTTTGCTTGGGAAGAGTGACAACGATCATTATGAGGCAAAAGCAGCAGCAGTTAACAGAGGTTTGAATTCTTCGGAACCTCTTAGCCCAGTTCTTTTCAGGCTTGGTCAGATATTTTGAGCTATTTGTTCTCCACCTTTTGAAAGGAGAGTGTCAAAGATGCAGCTAAGCCTGTACAAGAAAACATTTTTATTTCTTTGGAGTCTCGTTCAGATAGCTTGCACCTACTTCTCAGTTATACCTTTCAGACATCCCTTGCACTGGTATCTAAACATTGTTGTATAAGCAGTCCTAAGTCCCTACACATTTACTTATTTATTTATTGACATTTGTTAACTGGGTATGTCCAACTGGGCTTGAGGCCCATTTTTCAGTGGAGACCTGAGGAGAAAAGCTGCAATACATGAACAAGTCACAGAAAATTCTAAATTTTAAGAAGAAGAACAGGTTTATACAAAGAAATGTAATTAAGCATCTAAAATTCAATTATACAGAAAATGGAAATATATCCAGTTGGACTAGCCCAATTAACAAATGTAAAATAAAAATAAAATAAATAAACATCACTGCTATTTCTCCTAAGGATCTAGGAATAACTTCAGCAGTCTGCAACATTCATGTCACGGAAAGCAGTCGTGTAAGATGTGCTCAAGAACTTCACAAATGCCACTTTGTCTTAGCCATTGTAAGTGAAACATCAGCTTTTTCCCATTAGATTACTTGTGCAATACCCCTCAATGCAAGTTCTGCACACAAGAATTCTGTACAAAATCAAAACGTAGTTGGTGCGGAAGTACAGTATCGTCTTGATAAATCAATGCCAGTAACGCCTTTGCGGTAACATCTGAAGAATTAAAATTGCTTTTGTTTGCTCTGTTTCTTATCGTTCCCATTTTGTTTCTCAGTGGTTGAGTTCTCCAGTTTGTTTAAAGAATTGAGACACTTTTTATTTTACATTATTACAAACTTTTGCATGTTTTTGCTAACTTTAAGGAGGGCAATTATTGATGTACATCTTCACATTTCATTGCAAATTTTAGTGCTGCAGTATTTTTGCAGCATAAACTGTTTGGCTTATGATGCTGTGGCTATCAATTCATCTTAGTTGAAGATATTTTTGATATCAGAGATTATACCCTCTCAACATCTTGGAGCAAGAAATCTGGACAAAGCCTGTGATTGGTGGAGGGATTTGAGCAAATCATAGTAATTGCAATGGAATGATACTTGAAAAATGAATAGGGCATACGAGATGGACAACTTTTTTTCACAACGGTAAGAAGGAAAAAAATGAGGTGGCTGATAAGGATTAAAAAAACATCAATGTGGTCATACCTCTCAGCATCTTTGCACCATAACTGAACAAATGTAACAATAATGGGGACAAAGGCCCCATATCAGGGCCATATTACTCAATGAACAAGCTAACAGAACAGCACATTTTGCTTCAGTGTGAATGTTTTGATCAGTACAAGCTCTGAAATGGTAGAGTGATATTATTAACTCACTGTAATTTTCAGCGAATTACTGGAAAATCAAAAATGCTACAAGAGAGGGCAAACTTAGAAGGCATAATCAGTGGCATTTCTCAGATTTGCATTTTCTGCACATTTCAATTTCTGCACAAAACGCACTGTTTCTTAATGTTTATTACTCAAAACATAAAAAAGCTAAATATTCTAGTCAACCCACTGGCACAGTATGTGATACGTGGAGCCTGATTAAACCAGTTTGCATGTGAAATACTCTAATCTTGCCTTTCTCAGCATTGGCTATGTATTAATAATTCTTTGTCTTGGACCAGGGAATTAAAACAATAGATGTCAGTTGAGGTGAAAATGGCTGTATACATGTTGATGGGCCACCAACTACCCTATTTTCTAACATAATGAGACACTTAAATTGTGAGCATTTTAAAATGTATTTATTCATCAGTGCTTTTATTTATTTATTTGAATTTTTGTTAGGCAGGGTATGATGTATTTTTACAATGTACTGATTTCAGACCTTGACTAAATGCATCAAGTTGTGAAACAAGGTTACTTTGATTTATTTTTTTCTAATGATTGGGATGTGGATGGATATTCTTTTGTATGACATGAAGCATGTTTCTCACTGTTTATGAATTTTGCCTCGGCTGAGAACACACACTTACAGAAGATGGTGATTGTAGTCTATTTTTTATTTATTTTCTAAGATTTTTTTTTAAGTTTTTGTGACAAGTTATCGTTTATTTATAATTCAGGATTAGTGGGTTTTTAAAAAAAAAACATTACATCTCAGTTTAGATTCCATTGAGGCAAGTGCTAGATGGTGCTCCAGCTACACAATACAACCCCCTCCAATGGCAGGCACAATACATTGCAGAGTGGTGAATAGGCAGCATCTGGTCCAAAAGTATGGGCTCTGATGAACACATAATGACAATGTACTGTCAGACAGTGTTCATAGGTAGGTACTAGGCTATTGGCCTAGCCAAGAAGGTACCCTGGCTTTTGCCACCCAAGGAAATTATTTTCTTGTGCCCTTGTCAAGCAGAGCCACAGAGGTGATCCCGGGGGTGAATTTCCTATTTACCATCCAATCATCAAGATTTTTCTTGAAGAGTGCTAACGAGGAGCTTTGTTTGATATAGATAGGTAGTTTGTTCCAGAGTATGGGAAGTCTCTGGGACAGGAATCTATCCCTCCAGCATGTTCTGTTTATTGTGGTGACAAGGTTTAGGTCCCTAGAGCATGTAGCTCAGAGGGATTGGAAAGTGTAGCATGCCCAACAGCTCTGGGTTTGATAAAGCTTTGTATGTTAGGCAGAGATCGCTTCTGAGTAGGTGATATGTGATGGAGTAAAGCTGGAGTTTTTTGAGACAGTCTGCATAGGGCATCTGTTTGAGGCCAGTAATCCTCTTTGTGAGGTATTTCTGAGGCCTTTCCAGTTGTTGTAGATGTCTTGTGAGGTATATACCAAAAGGGGTGCTGTACTCTATAATGAGTGACAAGTAGACAATGACCTTTTTTTCCTGGATGAGAAACCATTTGTGATCAGGTGTGCAACATAGAAGGATTTCCTGACTACTGTGGCAATGTGATTATCAAAGGAGAGATTACTGTCCACCTGTGTCCCAAGGTCTCTTATCACACTTTCGGTGTTAAGTAGACTACCACCTATGTGGTAGCTCATGGGTACAGAAGTTTTACCAAAGGTGATGACAATGCACTTTTTGGCATTGAGCTTGAGGCCATGGCTTTGACACCAGGAATCTGTCTCAGTGAGGCCCTTTTGTAGGATATCCACATTACTAGGAGTTTCAGTTATGGCTCCTACTTTGCAGTCATCTGAGAGTTTCATTAGCCAAAGACCTTCTGTGCTAGCCTGTACTTCAGAAAAGTCGATGCCAAACAGGAGAGGGCCCAGGACTGAACCCTGTGGTACTCCACTTGTCAGTGTTCTGAAGTCGGATTTGGAGTCTGCTACGTTCACAGTGTGGGTCCCATCAGTGAGCCAGGTGGCAACCCATCTTGTGACATACGGATTTATACTTAGTTTAGTGAGTTTATCTATAATTCCAGAGTGGTGGATGGTGTCAAAAGCCTTGGCGAGATCTAGATAGGCTGTGTGAACCACCTTACCCTCGTCTACTACTTTGGTGACTGCTTCAAAGAAGTCTATCAGGTTTAAGAGACATGATCTGCCTTTTACAAACTGTGTGAGGTCCAGAGTTTGGAGATTACCAATGTTTTTGTTTATAAGTTCCATGATGATACGTTCCATGGCCAGGCTCGTTAGGCTAATTTCTGGGGTCTGTGATGGCTCCCCCTTTGTGGAGTGGGATAACCATTGCTGTGCACCATTTAGTGGGCACAAAGCCTGAGGTGAGGCTATGATTGAACATTGTGCTTAGGTGGGGTGCCAGTTCATTCTGTAGTTCGTGTAGAATGCAGCCTGGGATGTTGTCAGGTCCCATGGAAGCTGTGTCCTTGGCTTTGGAGAGTGCGGGTTTTGCCTGTGCAGCCGTGATTAAAGGAACTTTGCATTCTTCTGTTATAAAGATGGGCCCTTTATGGGGTGAGAGGGGGTAAAGTTAGCAGTGAACCTATTTGCCAGGATGTTGGCAATATCAGTTGGTTCTGTATATTTAGTGCCATTGTGCTGTAACTCAGAGCAGATCTGAGTGTTGCCATTGAGATTCTTGACATAGCTATAGAATGCTTTGTGACTGTCTTTAGAATCAGTGGCGATTTTGTTTACGTAACTAGTTTGGAGGATTTTATGAGGGATCTCAGCTTCTTACTGAGGCTGACCAAGGAGTTCCTCCAATCATGGGATTTTACTGTTTTTTGCAACAGTTTCTTTCTTCTGTTGTAGAGTTTGCTTATGGCAGGGGACCACCAGATTGGCTTCCTTTTTTTGGAGGACAGCATCTTGGTTCCGTTAGGGATAGCACGATCTATGCACTCATGTAAGTGCTTATAAAGTGCATTTGTGTAGGATTCAGCATTTGTACCTCTATTGTTCATGTGTATGATTCATGCAGTGTGAATTATGGTCATGCCTCACTGCACATCTGATATTTATACATACTACACTAAACGAAGTGTGGAGTGGGTTACGGTAGTCATTTATTTAGTAATTTATCTAGATTTGCTGAACAGGCTAGAGTGTCAATCTGCATGGATCTATTTCAGGCCCAGTCTGGGTGTATAAACAGTGCAATTAAAATAGTAAAATTAGAAATGAAAACATAGTTAAAAATGCAGTACAATGAGAGCAGATCAATTACAAATGAGAGCACAAAAGTACAATTTACAAATTAAGGCATAATAGTATGCATTCTAGATCAGCATCAGGCAAATGTACATCTCCATGGTGGAGGTAAAGTTGCTATAAATATAGTGAGGGGTAGACATTTACAATGCATCTCTAATTACAGCAATGCAAAAAAACACATTAGTTTTAGAAACTGTGTGAGTAGGAAGACAGGTTGCAGACTGTAGGGGATATAGGATTTGGTTGTCTTATGTGCATAGGTGGCAAGGGACACAGTAATACCTGTCAGTCAACCCTTCCTTTGTCGGGTGTGCATGCTGCAGGAGGTAGAGATGTGGATATCTCAGTTATGGGTATTCTGTATAAAAGACAGCCTCTTTTAATGAGGTGTGAGAGCTACTACATGGTCTTGCCTTACTAACCCTAGGGCTGTATTCAGATGTAAGACCAGGGCCATCCACAGGCAGGTATGTTGTTTGACTCTAGGGCTGGGATAAAGATGAGTTCTGTTGCTAAAATATCCTGGCCACTGGTGGTTGGATGCCTTCACTGCCTATGATGTGGTGTGGCACAAGAAATGGAAATAGCTGTGACCCTGTGATGATGCCCCCACACATGCCCCCAAGTATGCACCAGACTCAGATTTTGACAATATTTGCAGTGTAAGCAGTGATGGCCACACTTGCAAGTCTCCATAGGGAGGTGGGCATAGTAACAGGGTGTGCCACCACAGGCTTCATTTTCCTTGAGGAAAACATTTCCTGCCTCTGCTGTCCACCAAAAGTGCTACCACCTGTGAATTCAATGTGTATATGTAGGACTTCATATCACAGGGAACACTGATAACAGCATACACATGGTGGTTGGAGGTATGATAGCGTAATGTAGGTATGAGTAATCCCATAAATGTATGGTTTGATGACAAGGGTGAGGCGGGTAGTAATTGCTATAACATTTGTTGCACTTGATAGACAATGGCACGCATGTAAACATATCAATGATAAGACAATTGCCTATACTGAGGTACAGGGAAGATGTTAGTGGCTGCTGCTAAGATGGGTGATGACTACTGGTGGTCATAAACTTTCTGTAAAGGTAGAAGCATGTAAAGAGGCAAGTAAAGCAGATACTATGGGCAGCCCTGCTACCTGAAAAAATGTTGATCAAGTAACACATATAAGTACAATCTATACCATAATGATAACAATGCTATTTGGTTGGAAGAGTGACAAATACAGCTTACCTCATAGGTTCATGGGTGTTTACTAGACTAACAACCACAAGGGCTTTTTTAAGCCTAACCATGCATCCTAAATCTCTGACAAGTTCTGGTACCCTTGATAAGTGTAAGTAGGGGCTTGCAAGGTGAAACATTTACAAGCAGGAGCCTGGCAGATGAACCATATACAGGTTGCCTGTTTCCATTAGAGACATAGGTGCCAAACCAGGGATGAATTTCCTGTTCCCCATCCAATTGTCCAAGTTACACCTGAATTGGGTTAAGGAGGAACTCTGCTTCACATGGATGAGGAGCCTGTTCCAGAGAAGCGGTATTCTCTGGGATGCATACCTGTCTCTCCAGTAGGTCTTATTTGTATCATGGGCAAGGCTTAAGTGTTTAAAACAGGTAATTATGGTGTTTGTTTTGCGGATATGCAAGAGATCCATCAGATGGGGTCAGCCAGTGCCTTCTATGCCAGGTATAGATCTCCTTTCAGCAATCTGTAGGAGACAGAATACAGGAATAGGTGGTCTGGATAGAAGTTGTTTATGCCCTGTATCCTTTTATTGAGGAACCTTGGGGATGTTCCAATTGTTGGGTATGCCTGGTTAGGTACATACCAAAGGGGACATTGTACTTAATGATAGGTCTGATAAATACAAAATACAGTAGAACAATGACTTCCTTGGACCTAGATGCCATACCTTTGTTTATAAGTTGCACAACATCTAATTATTTCCTCACTACTATGGACATATGATGATCAAAGGCTATATTACTGTCTATGTCTGTCACCAAGTCCCTGACTACTGGGTCAATTCTTTGAGGTGTGTTATCAATATGATAGTTACAAGGGGTAGATGAGCTCCCAAAGGATAGTATTATGCATTTCTTGGCACTTAGTTTTAGTCCATGACTCTGGCACCAGTTGTTTGTCTGTGTCAGCCCTTCCTGGGGAACATTTGTGTCGGTGGGCAATTCAATGACAGACCCTAATTTGCAATCATATGCAAATTTAGTGAGCCAGAGGCCATTGACTTTAGCCTTGACTTCGGAGAAGTAAATGCTAAAAAGGAGTGGTCCCAGGACTGGTGAGACTTGGGTGTTTGTAGTTTCCATGGTCAGTAGATGGCCCATGTTTATGCAGAGGGATGATTGTTGGCTGTACTCCATTCATAAGGCATAAAGGTTACAGTTAAATAGGCATTCCAGAGGGCCTGATAGCATGAAACATGACCTATTTAGAAGGCATCCTAGGATATCATCTGGGTCCATTGATGTAGTGTTCTTGGACTTAGTAAGAGCATTAAGGACCTGTTACCTAGTGATAGAAGGGGGAGTAATATTTGATGGGGTCTATATTATGTGATCGAACGCTAAGGTGATCGAACACCTAAACATCGTCCACGTAATATCGAAAAGCAAAACAGCGAACGGCACTGGGAAACGTTACTGTCGGCTACAAAAAAAATAAACTTTACAGCCAAACTAAGTGGGCCTAACTAAATATATCAACTCTGAGATTGCTCCACAGTGGAGAAGATGGCAAAATCCAGTGAACGGCCAAAGGAAATATTTCCCTGGGTTAAATTGGCTGTTCGCTGTTTTTTGCTTTCGATATTATGTGGTCGATCTTTAGGTGTTCGATCACCTGAGCATTCGATCATGTAATATAGACCCTATTTGATGGTATTTTCTGAGGGAAGGTAGATGGGAAGGGATAGGTAAAGTTAGAGCTGAATTTGTGAGCTCTGCATACAATTGTGTATTGCCTTTGAGGTTGCAGACATAGCTAAAGAATGCTTTGTGGTTGTCCTTGTCTTGGGAGGCCAAACGTACCTCAAATTTGACTTTGGTAGACTTTATTTGTCCTCTGAGTTGCTTGTTTAGTTTTGAGAGTGCTTTTCTCCTGCTGGGTGCTGCACCTCCTAATTTTGGCCATGGTTTTCTTCCTTCTGTTATACAGCGTACTGAGGTTATGATTCCACCAGCGTGGCTTGTTTTTTGAGCTAGTTCTGTACTTTTTTCTGGTGGGTACAGCTGCCTGTGTGCAGCTATTAATATGTTTGTATAGGGTTTCTGTTAACAGTTCTGCATAGGCAGCAGTGTTCTCAGAGTTATGGGGGCTTGAAAGTTTGCCAGGTTATCACTTAATAGTAGGAAGTTAGCCTCATTAATTCCTGAATATTCCAGGGTTAGCTGGGGTTCCAGGTTTTATTTTTACTTTAAAGGAGACCATTTTGTGGTCTGACCTTACCAGAGAAGGCATTACAGTAAGGGGTGTGCAGCAGTTTAACATATTAGTGAGGACCAGATCCAGTATGGTTGCACCCCTGGTTGGTGTATTGACAGTCTGGTCCTGGGAGTTTGTGTTTACAAAATCTAGGAATCTCTGTGCCTACACATTTGGTGTTGTATATGATTCACAGTTAATAGTGGGGTAATTAGTCACCCATGCATATGGTATTGGGTTGGATGGTGAGTGTTTCCAACAAGTTTAAATACATGGTATGAGTTTCCTGGGTCATAGAGGGGGACGTATAGCTAGCAAGGAAGAGGTATGGAATTTTGCATATTGGTGATTTGAACATGGAGAAGCTCAAGTCCATTGTCCTATTAGACCAGCCTTGAGGTACACATAGTATTGATGTAAATTAAACCCCCTCCACCTTTAGTTTCTGTCTATGTAGTAGTTGGTCTAAATGTGTAGAAGGCATTATAACCTTGCACTGTTGATGTGCTGTAAGTGGCTTTAAACCATTTGTCAGTGAGCACACAGACATCGCTGTTCTCTAGGGTGAAGAGAGGTTTTGATTTGCTATGTTGGAAATACTTCTAATTTGGCATTTGCATAAAAAAGACACTATAATGTTTAAGGTAATATTTGAAAGCCTAATGGGGAGAGGTGTAGACCATCCATGGCAAAGAAGTGTGGTTTGCTGACCATCTCCTTCCATGCTGACAAATATCAGTCATCTTTTTTCATACTATAATATCATACATGGAGTAGGTAAAATGCTGCTCAGTGCTAGGCTAATACCAGCCTGGGACACACATTCCAAGTGCCATGATGTCTCTCATCATATAGTCTAGGTAGGTATGTCTTAGGTCATTTATACCCACATGGACTATGACTGAATCATACTGGTACTTGTGTTCCCATGACCTGAGTGCATGCATAATGTGGAGGATCATGGCCTCTGATAAGCAGCTGACCTTGACTTTCTCCTTAGCCAGCCTGGTGATGGAGACATCAATGTGTCTCACAATGGAGTCTCCAATGACTAGAATGTTGGATTCTGTAGTGGCTTGTCTTAAGGGCTTAAAAGTGGGTACTCCCTGAGATAGGGTTATATGTGTTGATGTGGGTGTTGTTTTGAAAGACTGCATTCAGGGTTGCTGAGGGTGTTATGTGTACTTCATCTAGGAGGTCTTTGGGGTTTAGGAAAGTTACATTTAAGTCCCTCAGCATATGTGGGTCTGTGTGTCTCCTTTGAATTTTATGTGATGGGTGCAGCGTGAGTAGTACCAACATCCTTTAACATTAGGAGTGCTTTTATGTGACAGCTTTGCCTCCAGTGATACTGTCTAAATACATCTCTGACACACCACATCAGTTTGTTTGAGAATTAAATGGTTGTCAGTAAACACGAGGCAATTTCTGCATTTAAATAAACCGCACAACCCAAAAGGGTATAAACTTGTAAAAAAAAAACAAAAAGAATATGGACTGCACCGATTGCTGTTTATTGACAAAGCTCACAACAAGCTCCAAAATACTAAGCGCTTTCACTATATGTAAATCAATGGCTTCTTCAGAGTAAAAGGAGCATATTTTTTAGATGGGTCTCCAGGACCGAGGAGATCGGAGCATTTGAGAAACAAAAGGGGAGAGTTTCCAGAAAATCAAGAATATGTTGTATATCAAAAACCACAACAGGTAACCAGCAATTACAACAGGAAAGGGCAATGGCACAATGACAGGAGAAAGAGGTTGTTGTTTCTAATGTTTATTCTGGAAATGTTGAACCGTGTTGTATTGATGGTGTCTTTGGTAATACTTCTTCAAATTCAGTGTTTTTTAATAATGATGATGACGGTTCATTTCACTGTGAGATTAGTACTAAAGCTGGGTTCACTATCTATAATTTCAGTGCAATAGAAATAAAACAAATGCACCCCAATGTACTTTGCAAAGGTTTTACTTTTGTTCCTGCTTTTAATATTGTTGATTTATATACAAGCTTGAAATTGTACACAAGACAAGTAAATTTGTTGTATTTTAAGGGGCAAAATGATCAAAGGAATGTTGCATCCTCTGTTTTGACAAGGAGAAGTACCTTTGTTACACCTACCCATAGGGATGTGTTAACATTTGAAAAGTTGTGTATAAATGGTATGAGAGGCTTTATGAAAAACAAACAAAATGTGACCAATTTAGACAATCTTAATGAGGCTGAAAGAACTGCATTAAATGAATTGGCTACCAATAGGGAGATTAGAATTATGAAGCCTGATAAGGGTGGGGGTGTGGTCATTATGTCTCAAACTGATTATATAGCAAAGATGCACAATATTTTAGATGACCACACCACTTACCAGAGGGCTTCTAAAAGTGAAATGAATATTGCTTATCATAAAATTGATCTTTTTCTGTTGGATGCTCTACTTGAGGGGACAATACAAGAGAGTGAGTTTAGATTTTTGACTGTAAATTACCCGGTCACACCCATTGTGTTTGGTATCCCTAAGATCCATAAGAATACAAATGACCCCCCATTTAGACAATTGTTGCCGCAAGGGGGGTCTAAAACTAAGCCCCTGGTGGCATATGTTGACAAAAACACACAAGGGGTGTTGACCGGGACTAGCCATATATTGAAAGACTCTTGGCATTGTTTGCAATGCCTAAGTAGTTTGGAAGGATGACATGAATTGGACATTCCTCACAATAGATATGGTCAACCTCTTTTCATCAATTCCACATGATGAAGGGGTGGAATACTTTAGAGAAAGCCTCTTGAAGAGTAAGCAGGTGAATGGTGTGAAGCTAAACATTATGGGTGCCTTTATGGAGCTGATACTGAAGAACAACTATTTGAGTTTTGAAGGTGAGATTTTTCACCAAATTTCAGGGGTGGTGATGGGTGCCAAGTATGCACCCATTTTTTCCAGTTTGGTACTTCTTCATTGGGAGGAGACCTTCTTCTTCCAATCATCCTTTTATGAACGGATTGTACTTTACAACCATTTTTTGGATGACATATTAGTGTTATGGAGAGGGGGTGAGGATGAAGCAAGAAATTATGTTGATTATCTCAACTCCATGACTTCATTTCTCTCTTTTACGTTCAAATGGAACAGTGAAAAGATTGATTTTTTTGGATTTGAAACTTACCAAGATACTGGAAGAGTTAGAAAGCAAAATTTATAGGAAGGAAACCTATAGCAATTCACTTTTGCATTTTTCAAGTTGCCATCCCCTTTCCAACATAAGAGTGTGGTCAAGGGACAGATGGTTCGATTATGTCGTTTGGTCAGTAATACCAACACCCATCAGGAAGAGATGTACAACCTGATAGGAATGTTTCGAGCCCGGGGATATCCCTTGAAACTCTTAATAGCAGCTAGAAATGAGGTGACAGGCAAAAGGGACACATCATTCACACCCATTTTGAATGGGATGGGTTGGACCTTTGGCAAATGAACTGGGACCTCTGACTCTAGAGCACTTATTTTGAAGAACAATCATCAGACATCACAGGTTATAGAGATCATCAGGAGAGCATGGGACTTGTCCTTTGACACTGAAGTAAAAAATGAGTTAGGTCAGATGCCACGTGTACTATTTTCTAGAGGGAGAAATATCAAAAACCTATTGGAAGAGCACAAGGCAGAACATACATGCTTGAGTATGTATAAATGCGGGTCATGTAGATTCTGCAAATTCATTAATGATTGACCCTATGTTACAGTTTGGGGGTACAATAGGACAATCCCCTGCCCAGTTAGATGTTGTTGCAATTCCAAAATGGTGGTCTATCTGGCAACATGCACAACATGCTCAGGCATTTATGTAGGAAAAACTACTCGTAGGTTGAGAGAAAGGATTGCAGAACATCTAAGGGCTATTAAAAACAAAGACACTCACAATGCCCTGTATGTACACTCTATTAAATGTATCAATTTTAAAAAGTTCATCTTCTTTGTGATTGATCGGGTATTAGAAAGTGAAAGAGGGGGTGATGACAATGTTAAAACTGAGTCCTTAGAATACAAATGGCAAATTATTTTCAATGCCACATCCTTCCCGGGGCTTAATGACCATATCTCAATTATGCCAATGCTTAAAGAGAGAGCTATGGCTATTTGATATTATATAAACATTATTGACATGAATTGCTTGACATATTTATTCTATGCAGGTATTGTATATATTTTGACAACATTATACAAATAATGTTTAGTTATAAGATGAATATAACGGGTTGGCTTTATAAGATGTATCAATTTGATTGATTTATTTTATTTAACATATTAGTTTTAGGTAATATTTTTATGTCTTTTTATATTTGGAATGTATTGATTTAATTAGCATATTTAATTAATTAAGGTGTATGATAGGTGTATTTGAATGTGAAATTGTTCATAAGTGTTTGTGATGTAATGCTCCTTTTACTCTGAAGAAGCCACTGATTTACATATGGTGAAAGCGTTTAGTATTTTGGAGCTTGTTGTGAGCTTTGTCAATAAACAGCAATCTTTGCAGTCCGTATTCTTTTTAGTTTTTTTACAATTTCTGCATTGCTTCAAGTTGCCCATATCCACCAAGCTGGTAATGGAGATGGTGGGAAAGTTCATATCCATGGCAACAGACCCTTTTTATTGACTAGACAGTTGGAGTGAGAATATATCATCACTGCAATCTAGTTGTCCTGTGTGTGACCTGGTATTGGTGAAAATTCAATGGTGCTTTTACAGGAAAAATGTCAACTCAAGGTGCCTGTGGATATACAGGGCACCGCAAAACACTTGACAGGAAAGAAGAGGCTAATGATTTTTGGGTAAAGTATTTAGGCAGATAGTCTGAAGTTAGAAACAAATCAAACAGTGCTTACTGCAAAGAAAGAATTAGCTAGTTAAGAATGATGCAAATGTCAAAGGACTATATAGATATTTAAGACTGTTTGTCATCCGAATACTCCACTTTTTCTAGTGATAATTCAGGACTGAGTAAGCACATGATGTGTGACTTGGTGTACAAAATGGCAACAAAGTCACAGTCTGCTCCTCTGTAAGCCTGAATGAATGATAGGTATGCAAATGAGGTCAGGTGGCATGAGTGAGTGAATAACTTTATGCTAAAGCTCTGCATCTATTACATAAAGCACAGAGTAGCACCTATATACACAAACACACACCAGTCATCCCATTGTTACACTTATTCATGTGTTGTATGCACATCTCAACTTTTTGCAGCACAAGTTGTACAAAGTAAAATTCAGAGTAATGCTAAGGGTGTGGTTTACATGCCAACATATTATATCTTAGCAACCTACCACCATGTTATAAGTGTTTTCATTGCAATGACTATTTGAGCTATATCCCAGAGAAGACCACATATATGGAATATGTTGGAGAATAAAACAATGCTGTATCTTCACTAACAATATAGGAAAATGCTACTGGAAACCCCCCTGTGAAGATTCATTCCATAAATTTGACACCTGGTGTGACCTGGATAAGGAGTTATCCTCTCTCACGGGTGTACCCAGGTCAGGGAAACAGTACAGGCATTGCTACAATGGTCTGCTAATCTCAGTTCCTGGAAAGTGGACAATAAGAAGTACAAACCACATAGCATTTTAAGCGCATAATATGTTGGCTGCTTTACTTTTTCTGGAGGGGGTATTTTGTGTTCAGATGTGTCCCTTTGCTATAGGAAAGAGTACATTACTGGCTTTTTTTCTTTGGTGGATGTTTGGACCACATATTGTGCTTTGCCAAGGCTGTCTGTTAGTATCACTTACATATCAGAGGTGATGCATGTACCCTTTCTGTGTGGTGGTGTCAATTGTTGTGATATGCCTAGGGATGCATGTTCTGCCTGGGCAGTACTTGTGATGGTGTTACTGTCACACTCTACCTGTGGTGGTTGTGTACCTTTCCCAGTTTATGTGTATGTAAACATGTCTACACACTTTCTCACACTGGTGTTGTAGCTGGTATGTCCTAATATATACATACATACACACAAGATTATGCCTTGCACTTGACAATTTGTCACTGTACCTTAGGCACATCACGTTTTCTAATGTAGCTAGTTTTCTTTTAACATGGGAAAATGTTAACTGAACTGCACTGTGCTACTTTCTGAAGGAGGTAAGAGTAATTGGTGGACAGCTACAGTTTGTTAATTAACTATGCCACCTGTCTTACACACAGTTTGGTTCTTTTGCAGAACGGGTTCACTCATGCCATGCCTCTTTTGTCTCTTTTTTTTCTTCAGATTGAAATGTTCTATGTGTTTAGGTTACTGTGCTGCACCCCACCCCTGCAGAGGCTGTTGTGGGGGTGATGAGACTGATAGTGGCTCACCAGAGAGTGTTTTATATCCCTCATTGGTGGGTTGTGTACCACCATTGCTTAAGCCAGCTCAGTCACAGGTTCTGTAGGAGTTTGGGGAGGTAGTGGAAAGAGTAGAGGACAGGCATGAGGCCAATACTGACTACTTCATAGAGGAAACTGCTTATCCTTGTGCTTTCCCTTTTCAGACACTCTTTAACCCCCATTTCCCTCACTTTTAATGCAACAAATTAGTGCCCATGTCACTGAATACCAGAGGTGTGCAGTGCTGCATGCCTGGCACTGGCTAAGCACCACTTGGTGACAATTGTAGGATGAGGTTTCACAAGGTTTGCATACACTAGTGCAAACCTATTCATCATATGGCATCAGTAAGCAGGAAGTGCATACTTTGCTGCATGGTTAAGCTGCTCTGTTTACCTACAGCCCTGTGCAACTATGTAATATTAAGGTCAGTGAAGTGCCTGAAAGTGAAACTTCTCTGATTTGGACATTCATAAATATCAGCTGTGCAAGCCTTGTGCAGCTATACGTTGTATCTGTATGAATACTGGTCCCTGCAGACCATTTGAGGAAGACTCAAAATGAAAGAGACTGAGAACCTGTGGGCACAACAGAATGCATCAGTATGCTACTCTGAGGTTAGGGCATGCATCTTGTATTTCACCTTAATGCACCATTTTGCAGATGGTGTCTCTCCTTTTGCTCCACATAAAAAAAGTTGTTTTGTAATTTGCGGAAAGTGATTATCAGCAATATTTTCTCCCAGATTTGTTCATTGGATAATTTACTTTCCAGAGATTATCATGACCTCAATAGACTTAAGAATGAATGTTCAACTAAAAAAAAAATATTTATTCCCAGCTTATCCTTACTTTTGAGTGAAACATTCAGCCTTGCCTAGTGTCAACGGATCTACCCCATCATCACAAACCATATGTATGTTTGGTTTTGTGTCTGTTTCAACACTCTTTTCTGTTCCTTTCACTTGTAATTGTATTTGCTTTTTCTGTGAACATGACTTCTTTAACACAATTTCCCGTGTTTCTCCTTTTTCCTTCATAGCTGCTCTGTCTTGGTTTCATTCCACTTGATGGTCTTAAGATCATTTACATAAATCCAAGTGACGCACACTACACTTGCAATGAAGTTAGCAAGGAAGTGGACCAATACTTTATTATGTTAACATGGGTCTGAACTTCCAATATAAGGCAGTTGCAAGTCCAATCCTAACTCCCTTTTTCATTCTCTTTGAAATTAAATCATGTTTTTTTAGGCTTGATAGGGCTGCAGTCTATAAGGATATTATCATTTTTGGCATTTCCAACTCAGAAATCTGTTGGCTAAATCTTTGTATGGGACTACCAGCTACATATCCAGATTCCTTGTGGCCTATGCTGACTACCTCGTTATAACAATATTAGTCTCCTCATATCAAAAACAACAGACTATCACAAGGACATCTGAACAGTGCTGTCATTTAATCCACACTGTGGTCCATCATGAGATCCTCTTCATCCCAGAAAAATAAAATCTCACAATCATGCATGAAATCAATAACTGAAAATTAACAAAACTATACAACAGGAATAACAACCGTAGTGGTTATTTGTAGCAAAAAGTGCGCCAGCAGCAGAGTGAACTCACCTACCTTGACTCCCTTTCCCACAAATGGCGGAACCCTGGAGGGTGTTTATATTACAGGGGTTTGGAACATAGCTTCCCACAGCACCCAGGATAGACTTGACAAATTCATTTGACAAAACAAGACAGGTGGTCAGAAAAATGAAGTATGCCAATGAGGTAAAACCCAAGCTCTGCAAGTCACCATTTCCTGAAGAACATTAACTGAGATGTACAAGACAGCCTGCCTTCTGCATGTGACAGCTGCACTGCCCCTACTAAGATTCCTCCTCCAAGGCTGCACAGGTTTTGGGACATGCAAATAACTACTTATTGCTGTAAATTCCCTAAGTCGCTTGTTACAAAGTTGTACAACTTTAGAATTGGCATAATCATGTGGTAGGGTTGTGGGTGGCATAGTCCCTACATGGGCTGCATAAGGACTCACAAACTGCATTGCTGTCCTTTCTTTGTTTTTAGTTTATGGTTATTAATTCACATTTTTTATTTCATTTTTTCAACAGCTTGCAGATGTCTGTCTTTTATCTTTGTAACTTGTATTTCAGTGACATGCTTCAGCATTAAAAACAACCTTTTACAAGTACATAGCAGATCCTGAGTATTTCTTAGTGTAGTGACAATAAATTACTGTAAAATTTCTGGCTAACTTAGCTACGCATGCTGTTTTTGTGAGGTACATTCTGAAGTACATCAGATTCGTTAAGGTCTGGCTGCTCATGTGTGTCATTTGTTGTTTCAGAAACTGTGAGTGAGACAGTAGAGGTGAGCATGTGTGTTGCTCATGCAGAAAGTGATCCAACATATTGTCAAAGGTTTATATACATGGAGGTATGTAACTGTACAATGTGCGATAGCAGATGTTTTAGTAGAGACCATGACAAGACAGATGAACTGACAACAGTACATCATCAGTTGTGGTTACGCAGCTTCAGTACGCTGGTGAAGCTGTTACTTAGAGTGGTAGACACTTGAAACTGAACAGAGTAAATCAGTGAATAAGTTATGATTAACATAAATTAAATGATTGTGTTTGTGTGTGTCTGTAAATGTATATGTCTGTATGTGTTGCTCTCTTTGTAGTTGGGTTGGAAGTTGTCATAGTGAACCATCATGCGGAATTGGACTGAAAGGTTCATGATGAGTGTATGGTTCTCATCCAGTGGGACTGCTACAGAATCTGATGGCAATCCTGAGTTGAGGTCATCAAATGTTGGGTTCCAAATGGAAGTCACAGTATTGTGAGGAGAGGTTGGATGAAGAACACAGGTAGCATGTTATTTTCAGGTTAATGTAATGGCTAGCCATGAGTCATTGTTTGAATAATCCTTTGAATCGGTGCTGTTTACAGAGGTGAGGAAATAGGCATTGTTTACTAGTGCATTGCACAAGTGTGTGTATGTGTGTATTTAGTATGTGTTATCATAAAAGTTAAAAAAAAGTTATGTACTCACCATAACATTCCATGTTTGTTGTCCATCTCGCCCTTCATTTTTACTGGATGGGTTCAGAGCTGATCCTCAGCTCCGACTTGGCCAAGTACACTAGTTCAAAGTCTCTAACTTGGCTTGTGGCAGAGTAGGTATTCCATCATGCAGTGGGGCAATCTCCAGATCTAGTTTGCTGCTAATTATTACAAAGACTAAAATAACCATATGACATCAGGTCAAGGAAAAACAAAGAGCGTCAAAGGAGTTCATTTATGAGGGGAACAACTGTCCACCAGGTCTGCTAGTAGTCCTTGGATGGGGGAAGCCGGGAGGGTCATAAGAATGAAGGGCGAGATGGACAACAAAGTTGGAACGGTATGGTGAGTACATAACTTCTTTATGTTATGTTGTCCTATCTCACCTTCATTCTTACTGGATGGGACAGTGTCCCTAGCACCTTTACCCTAGGTGGCTCACGGGAGTACACCTTTGAGCACAGTGGAACCAAATGAAGCACTGCCCCTGGAGGCCAAATCAACTTTTTAATGAGTAGAAAATGTATGAGGATTTGCCCACGTAGCAGCAGCACAAATACTGCCCATTGACATTCTGGCTTGGAAAGCAGAGGATGTTGCCAATGCTCTGGTTGAGTGACCTCAAATTTTGAATGGTAAATTTCTGTTACTGGAGGTGTATATAAAAGTGATACAATTTGAAAGCAAATTGGAAAGTGTGACTTTTGACACTGGCATACCTTTTTTTTTTCAGAGGAAGAGATGAACAATTGGTCTGATTTTCTGAAATATTTATTTTTGTGGAGATAGACTCTGAGTTGTCTATGCATGTCCAATTGGTGGAGTTTATACTCTGCCTTGCTGCTGTGATTGGGAAAAAAGACTGGAAGCTCAATGGATTGGTTTAGATTGGATTGAGAACAAACCTTAGGTAAAAATGACGGATTAGTTCTTAGTGATACCCTATCTGTATGGAAAATCAAATATGGTGGTTTGATTGACAGTGCTTGCAACTCTGAGACTCTTCTTGCATATGATACCACTACTAGAAGTATAGTCTTCCAAGAAAGAAATCTGAGGTCACAAGATGAGGAGGGCTCAAATGGCGGCAATGTTAGATGAGACCATGCAAAATTTAAATCCCAAGGAGGAAGTGGTTCTTTTAAAGGAGGTCTCAAAGAAGTGTCTTTTAAGAATGCTTTACACAATCTGTGTGACGTTAGGTTAGGAGAAAATTTACAAATGTGGAAATTTGAGATTCCTGCCAGTTGGACTCTAATTGTAGCTGCAGCTGGGCCTTGCTGGAATAGTTCAGTAAGAAATTCTAAAATCGAGTGAATTGGAGCAGAGAAGGGGTCAATGTTTCTGGTTTGTGCCCAGTAGGAGAACCTCTTCCATTTACTAGTATATAATTTTCTGGTAGAATCTTTATGAGGATATCAAAATGTGTCTGACTGCTGGAGTGAAGTCTTGAAGCCTGACTAAGTTTGGAAGTGGAGCAGCCATGCTGTCAAACTGAGGGTGTTAAGAGAAGGATGGAGTGTTCCTGACATATGGGTCAGAAGGTCTGAAACTGTGTCCAGAACCCACGGCTTCTCCTGCAGATGAGGCCAGAGGAAGGGGAACCAAATCTGATGAGACCCATATGGGCAATAAGAATCAGGCTGCTTCCCAAGGATTTTGCTTTCTGGATGACTTTGGGTATGAGAGGAAACGGAAAAGGCATAAAGAAGTCCCGAGGGCCAATCGTGAACAAGAGAGTCTCTCGGTATTTCCCCTGGATGGGGGATTAGGGCAAAGTAGTTACTGCATTTGGCATTCATGGGAGTGGCAAAAAGATCGCAGCAAGCCTGGCCCCATTTCCGGAAAATCTCTTCGCTATGCTCTGGTTTAGAGACCACTCGTGAGGCTTGTAATGTGTATATGTATAAATGAATGTATGTATATATCATATATATATATATATATATATATATATATATATATATATGTATACATATGCAAGTGTGCATAGGTATCTCTTTATATATGTATGTGTCAGCATGGCATAACTGACCAGGCCATGGGAAAGCCCCAAAATCTGAATATGCACTATGTAATACATTATCAGTGAAATGTTATTGTTCAAGAAACAATCAGTGTCAGACTATCAAAGAAGGCATCTGTATGCAGTTCTATAATAATTTTGTAAAGTTAGCCTAAGAGAGATGCAAGTCATGAAAAACATTTCAATAGCAGTGTAAAAACAAAACGAATAGTCACTGAGGATTACAACAGATTTTTTTTCCCATATTTTTCTTTTTCTTTTTTATTCGTATATACAGCCACAGAATGATATGCTGATCAGTGAAAAGCCAGCAGGTACACATGCTTTAGTTATTATTAAGTATTGTTCTTAAGAAAAAAAAATTCATATGAAGCAATACAAGTAATACATCGTAGGCACTTGTGTATTAATTTAGACACACACACACACACACACACACACACACACACACACACACACACACACACACACACACACACACACACTTTTTATGTGCAACTTACTTAGGTTTAGACTCATTAGTCCTTGACTTCAGGTAGACAGGAGCGATCAGTTAAAAGAAAAAAAAAATCCTTTTATGTGAGGGTTGTACTGCACATTTCAGGACTGAGACAATTGCTTTGCACTTCCTCTACCTATGGACAGTATTATAGGTTCGTAGATATGTACTAGGCTAATGGGCTTGGAGCCTTTACAAGGCTAACCCATAGAAGTGCCCTGGCATTGTGTTGCCCGACATTAGTTCCCACTGCCTCTATTGCCACTGTACTGATCCCCAGGGTGAATTTTCTGTTTCCCATCCACTCATCAAGATTTCTCTTGAAGAGGGCCAATGATTTGCTCTGCTTGACATGTATGGGAAGTCTATTTCAGAGCACGGGCAGTCTCTGGGTTATGAACCTGTCCCTCCAGCATATTCTGTTGTGTGGTAATGAGGTTGAGGTTTCTGGAGTGTATGGTGTGGAGGGATTGGGGTTTCTCTAGATGTAGCATTTCTAACAGAGCTGGGTCAGACATGGCTTTGTAAGTCAAGCAGACATCGCCTCTTGGTAGACAATATCAAACAGAGAATAGCTGGAGTTTTTTTGAGTACCCATGTAGGACATGTGTTTAAGGCCCAGGATTCTTTTTGTGAGGTACTTTTGTGGCCTCTCCAGCTGTTCCAGGTATCTCGTGAGGTACATGCCAAATGGGGCATTATACTCCATGATTGGTCTAATAAGGGAAGAGTAGAAAGAAATTATGACCTCTTTTTTCCTGGATGCAAAACCCTTGGTAATGAGATGTGCCACATAGAAGGACTTTCTGACCACAGTGGCAATGTGGTGGTTGAAGGAGAGTGTTCATTGGGCTCCCATTGATGCGGCAATTAGTGGGAACTTAGTTTTTCCCAAAGGGGATGACTGCGCATTTTTTGTCATTAAGCTTAAGGCCATGGTTTTGACACTAGTCATTGGTCTCAGTGAGGCCTTTCTGTAGGATGTCTGCATCCCTTGAGGAGTTAATAATGGCTTGCAGTCATCTGTGAACTTGGTCAGCCAGAGTCCCTCTGTGTTGGCCTGGACTTCTGAGAAGTAGATACCAAACAGGAGAAGATCCAGGACCGATTCCTGTGAGACTCCACTCATGACTGGTCAGCAGTCTGGGGTTGATGCCTAGCTTGGTGAGTTTATCAGTAATTCCTGAGTGAGGAATGGTATCAAAGGCCTTGGTCAGATTGAGGTAGGTTGTATGAACTGCCTTGCCTTCATCCACATCTCTGGTGACTGACTCAAAGATGTCAACCAGGTTGAGCAGGCATGATCTATCTTTCACAAAACCAAATTGCATGGGAGTTAGAGTTTGGAGATTCCCTATAGCCTTGTTAATTAGATCCATGATGATGCACTCCATAGCCTTGAATATCAGGCTCATCAGGCTAATGGGGTGATAATTTCCAGGGTCTGTAGTTGCTCCTCCTTTATGGAGAGGGATGACTGTAGCAGTGTGCCATTCGGTAAGGTCAAAGCCTAAGGTGAGGCTCTGAGTGAACAGGGCACATAGATGTGGTGCCAGTTCACTTTGTAATTCATGTAGAACACAGCCAGGGATATTGTTGGGTCCCATGGAAGCTGTATTCTTGCCCTTGGACAATGCAGCTTTAACCTGTGCTGCAGTAATGCTGGATGCCTGGCATTCTTCTGATATTGCAATTGGTCCGGGGGGGGGGGGTAAAGTTGACACTGAATCTGTCAGCCAGTATGTTGGCAATATCTGTTGGCTCATTATCTGTTGGCTCATTATAGGAGGTACCATTGTGCAGTAACTCAGAGCAAATCTGGGTATTGCCATGGAGATTCTTGATATAACTATAGAAAGTTTTGTGGTTGTTTTTAGTGTCTGCTGCAATTCTGCCTTCATAGCTGGCTTTGGAGGTTTTGATGAGGGATCTCAACTTTTTGCTGAGGCTAATAAGGGAATTTGTCCAGTCTTGGAACTACACATTTTTCTGCAACAGTTTCTTCCTTCTGTTGTAGAGTTTATTAATGGCAGGGGACCACCAGATTGGCTTCCTTTTTTTGGAGGAGAGCATCTTGGTTCTGTTGGGTATGACTAGTTACATGCATTTATGTACGTGTTCATACAGTACATTGGTGTATGATTTGGCAGTCATGCATCTATTTTCCATTGGCATGGGTGCCGTGAAGTTAGCCACCTCTGTTTTTAGGCATCCAAAGTCAGCTTTAGAGAAGTTTTTCATGGTGGATACCTTTGTGGGGTGTGTGGATTTACATGGTGATTAGTTTGTGGTCGGATCTAACCAGGGAGAAATTGACTAATGGTGTAGAGCAACGGTTACCCATGTTAGCAATAACCAGGTCAAGGATGTTGCTTCCTCTAGTGGGGGTAAGAATGAGCTGGTCCAGGGCATTGGAATTTAAGAATTCCAGGAAACGTTGGGCCAGTGCATTGGTACATAAGTAGTTTTTCCAGTTGATGGAGGGGTAGTTGAAGTCACCTAGTATGAGAGTGTTGGGTTGGATCTTAATAGTTTCCAGGGAGCTTAGGAATGTGGGGTAAGATTCCTGGGACATGGTTGCGGAACTATAGCAGGCTACGACCTGAATCGGCATGTTACCCATTGTTAGTTGTTCCTGGAGTATCTCAGATGCATTGTGCTGGGCTACTAGTTTGGAGGTGTGCATATCCTTTATGAATATGGAGACACCACCACCTTTGGAGCTTCAGTCCATGTTCTGGGGCTGAAAGGTGTGGAATGAGTTATAGCCTGGTAGTGCAGGGGTGCTTTCTGCTGCTTTAAACCAGGTCTCTGTACAGCACAAATATCGATGTTCTCTATTTTGAGGAGTGCTTCAAGTGAGTGCATCTTGAGATTTAGACTTGTAGCATTGAGCAGCATGACCCTCAGATTGCATTTATTTATAGCTGTTACCATGGTAATTTGGTCTTTGGAACACCATCTAAAAAAGGCACTATAGGGGTGGCAAGAGCCTTAGCCAGTACCTGGAAACCCAGGGGTGACAGATGCAGGCCATCTCTGGCAAAGCATCTAGGTCTGTCAGTCATGTCATCCCAAGGAGTCAGATACTGGATCCCCTTAGAATGACACCAGAAACTTAGACAATTGTTGAAGTCAATAATTTTCTGTTTGTACTGCGGTATCATTCTGCGGTCCAGCTAATGGCTCACTACTTTTACAAATGTTAGCTGTCATTCAGTGGCTGGTGTTGCCATTGTATGCACGAGAAAAAATTCTCATGACAACATCCTCAGATGTCAGCTACTGGGATTTGTGAGGGAGGGGTAAATACAGTTTGTTAGTCCAAATAACATTTGCACAAAATCAATAAAAAATGTTCTTTTTAAATTTTTTAACTAACTGATGTGTCATCATTGTGGATTGATAGAGGACATCAAGGGTTTGCCCTGAAATAGATGCCAGTCATCTCATACCTTTACATATGGAAAATGACAACATTTGAGCAAGACAAATTGTGGGTAATATAGTGTGTAACCAGGGAACTGCACCACTTCCATCTGCATCACCTCATTCACCAGAAAGGGCATTGTGAGCTCTTTCCCACTAGAAAAATTATTAATTGGTATTAGTGACTGGTAATTGGGATGTTTTATAACTTACTTGGAATTACATAGAAAAACAGACTCACTTATGGGTGCATCGATTGTCCCAGATGTGAGACAGAACACTGTTTGTACTTGAGTCATTGGGTCCTTCTACTTAGGCAGCACTAATTCCAATGATGATTCTAGAACTTTGAACCACCACAGTTCTGCCCGAGGCAGCTTTCTTGAGATCTTGTCATCTGCATCCCCAAAGCTTAAGAATGAGGATTAGGACTGTTTCCTCATCTTTAGTGTCTTAGCAACTGTCTCACTGCAAACATCGGGTCAGTTGTGCTGCATCCTGATCTGTATATGAACTGCTCATCACCCTCATTACATTGTACTACCCTCTGTATCCATTTATGATTCGCACTCTCCATAACTTTCATGTAATGTGACTGCGGTATGATGCCTTTGTATTTATCACAGTTGTGGATGTCCCGTTTGTTCTTAACTGGCAGAAGTATGATTCTTTAACACTCACCCGGGGTGTGCCTTTCTCTATACCCTGCTACAAGTAGCTTCAGGAGCCACTTCTCCCCTACCTTAGCCCACATCTGTATGATATCCCCTGTGACCTCCACTGAGCCTGCTGCTTTGCCTGACTTTATTTCCCTTAGTGAAAGTCTTACTTCTTCCAGGGTGGTATCCTGTTTGACTCTATCGTAGCCTGTTTCTGGGGAAGTACAGCATCTGTGGGGTTAATGTGATTGTTAAGCTGCTTTAAGTACTCCCTCAATCTGCCTTTGATGTCCCACAGAATGGTGAGCATGTTGTTTTTGCCATGCCTTATGAAGTGTGTCTGTCAGTTTTCTTTATCTGGATGTAGTACCCTTGCAGTCTGATGTAGTGTCCTTGTGAGAAATACAGTCTCTTTGCAGTAGCTGGTAGAGTGCTTTCAGTGCCCTTTTCTATGCTAATGCAACTGCTCTCTTACCTTCCTTGTTAGTCAACCTCCATTCCTTCCTAGCCTGGGTGGTCAGTCCACTCTCCCACTCTTTCTGCACTCTGTATTTCTTTTGTGGAGATCCTAGACTGCTGCATTACACCACATGCTTTCCTTATGTACCTTATAGACATACATGGACAGGCCATAACTCTATTCAGTACTCCTGACACATGCTGTTTTAAGGTGATGCCAGTCTTCCTGTAGACCTATTTCCACCACTTATTTAGGGAGGTGGGGCCATGACTAAATACTTGAACTTTCACAGTTTATCTCCAGTCAACTTCCTGGTTTTCACCCTGATCTCTGTTGACCTTAGCACCCTCCTTGCCCACTGCTTGCAGCTGATTGTGGAAACCAGTAGTTTATGCTGTGGGCCACCTGTTTCACTGAGGAAGACTATACAATCTATGTTGATACCCCGGTACCCTTTTCTCACTAGGGGAACTTTACCTGAGTTGGAGATAGGCCACTCATGTATGTGAACTTGTGACTGTCTCTCTTAATGAAGCATGTTATGGCTACTATCAAGCCATTTGTAAGACAGAAGTCTAGAACAGTCTCTCCATTCTTCCTGCCCCCCCCCCCATGTTGAGCCAGGCAGTCCTGCTTTCCTTTTCTGTCTGACATGATATGTGCATTCAAGTCATCCATTATCTAAACCGATTCATGATGTCTAACTTGATCTAGTATGTCCTGTAAACTGATGTCTGGCTGCACTCTTTGGCTCACTGTCACAACTCAGCAGTGGGGCATAGGATGAGATTACAAGTACTGCACTATCATTACACTGGAGTCTGATTGGCATGAGTCTGTCACTTAATCAAACAGTAGACCTCATTGCCTTCCGAACACTTTCTCTTACCACAATTCACAGAGCATTTGTAGCCTGTTCTCCTACAGAGAAGTAGACTGTGGATCTCAAGCCAAGTAGCTTGGATACAATGCCCTTTCATCTTGTTAACTGGAAACATTGGATATCCATCCTCCTCCGTAGCATCATGTCATCCATTTCTATACTGCTTCCTGTCAGTGAACCTACACTGAGTAGCAATTGACAGGTCATTTTTCGCAGGTTCATTAGTTATGCATTCAGCTGTAGTTCAACACAGCTGCCAAAGATAACTCACAATGGGTTACAATAGGCCGGCCATTGCCTTATTAACGTAAGGCTGCTGAGTTTTATGGGAGGCATTCAGCCAATAGAGAGTGCACACACAATTTATGGAGTGCATTCAAACCATACCATAATCCTTATTTTTGGTAGTGGATGAAAGTTAACAGGAATAAGCAGTAAAATTCCTACTTAGCACCTATGTTTGTTTGCACCAAAAAAGGAAGCATGGTGATATCTTAAAAGGAAGATCATTTTTTAAAAATATATACTGAGGTTAGAAGATGCTGTAAATGTGCTGTGAGAACTATACACATGACCAAGGGTCATATCTTTTTTCCCTAACTGTTTTTGCCCAGTTGTCATCAGTGATTAGAGTCACTGATGCCAAGTTATTACATGTGATTTGGTGGATCTACAGTGATATTGCAGAAGAAAGTGGTTTACAGTGGTGCTTCATATGATTTTAGTAATGCATTACAGGTGGTCAGTATGCACAACTACACAGCTGTGGCTTCACTTCATCTAGCATGTTCCGGATAAGGCATGCATGTCTATGTATTCATTGTCAGGAAGAAGTTGTTCTCACAAAGTGTAGATACCTGACATTTGACATTGTGCTATAAACTGTACCTGGAAGCCACAGTGATACTGCTATGGAATCTGATGCAGAGCAAAGGGGAGTTATGATGACTGCTCTTTAGTATATAAAAGTGCCACAGTATAGTGTGAACAATAGTCAGTGTCACCCATAATGACGGACGTCCATTTCTTGAAGTGCCTTACTTTGTGATTTTCATAAACAGTCTGGTATACCTGTAAGGAAACCAGTACTGTAAAGTCAGATGGTATAGTGGAATAGTAATTGCAGAAATATGGCTGTCCATTTGATTGTAACTACTTTCTGGTGAGCTGTGTATGCTTAAATGTAACTGTTTGGTGACAGAAGCTCTAGGTAATTATTGATGTGCATTTCTTCTTTGGTTTAAAAACCTGTTTCCTAAATGACTCTGCTCATACCTCATATGATGCTATTAAAATTCCTGTGAATATGGTAAGCCACTCTCTGTGACTTAGGGTTCTCATGCATATGCATCCCACCTTCTTCATCTCCTGTTGATAAACAGTCAATTGAAGTTATTCACTGAGGAGCTGTGATGTCTGCATAATGAATTCATCTCCTCAGCACGATACCTGTTAGCTCAGCTTGCCCCTTCCTGTACTGAAAGCCAGAGTCATTGTTATTCATCAGGCTTCGCAAGTTATGCACTTGTAGATGGTAAGATCGCTGAAAGGTGTGTTCTCTGCATAAATGCTCTGGATACTAACTTCAGAGAATGTCTTATTTTCTTGGTTTTTATGCCTTGTGTTGCCATGGGCTGTTTGTACATTTGATGGATTGCAAGTTCTTTGATGTTTTAGCTCAGCTATTTAAAACCCAAATTGTGCCCCTTGCACACGTTTTTTTAATGAAGCCAAAGCTATACCCATATCATACAAACTGCTGCTCATTTGCTCTGCTGATGTTCCTGGGATAAAGGGCCTCTCATGCTTTATCCCTGCTGTAAGAACTAAATTCATATGATAACTGAATTGCAACAGTAACAATTACAGAAAAAAATGACTATTGTGCAAACCATACTGTTAGAGGTAGTCTGGTTTATATAGCTTCTTGGAGAAAAGTGTTAATTTCTGTATATTGATGATTAGAAAAGCATGTTGTGGCAACCCGGAAAAGAAAACAATTTTGAGAGAGAGCAAGAACAGTATGTACACTGGAACAGTGAGAGTAGGCACTGCATAGCATGTAGTAAAGAATACACTAAGTTGCTTCAAAAACACCACACCAGCAATGAATATGTGCACACAATAGCAGTAGTAACTACAAATAGAAGGACACATCAGTGGCATGCCTAATGGATAAAAATGCAGAGGGCAGCAATTCTGTCTAAGGCAAAGATGAATATTCATTTTGCTTAGAGTATGAATTTGCAGTCATAGCTAAATCTGTCAGTGGCCCAGATTAATTATCTGTGTATAGTGTGGGCATGTTCAGAGGAATAGACACCTGTACATTAAAGATTGCTAAAAGCATATATCTACCATGACTTACTTCTACTTCTGGCTTTTTCCCGGTTAGGGGTCGCCACAGTGGATCACCTGTCCACTCATGATTGGCAGTGGAGTTTTACAGTGTCAAGGTGCCAGCCCGGCACACAACCTTCCACAGAAGGCACACACATGCACATACTCACACCTAGGGCCAATTTAGAGTGTCTAATCCATCTACAGCATGTCTTTGGGATGTGGGAGGAAACTGGAGCACCTGGAGGAAACCCACGCGACCACAGGGAGGACATACAGACTCTGCACAGAAGGCACCCCAGCCGAGAATCGAACCAGAAAACCTCTTGCTGTGAGGTGGCAACACTAACTGCTGCACCACCATAGCCACCTTCTACCATGACTTACTGTGAAGTGCTATTCAGATGATAGCAGTAAGGAGAGAGATGAGGGAACAGTTTCAGAGGCACACTTGGCTGACTGCAAGCAACTCTGCTTGATATGTATTGTCATTCAAATTAGCTGAACCTAGCAGGGCAGGAAATGTGAAACTCTTCTAGCTGAGGGTGGGAATATGGGAGGAGTAACTTGAGAAGGAACTGAAGCAGATCAAATTTGAATGTCTAAATAAACCATGTTATCTCAGCAATGAGCTGGCAGTTCTGGAAGATTTTTTCACAGAATGTGTAACACATCGTAAGGAAACACATTTATAAAAGGCACTGTGTGACAGTAAATAATACTTTTACTGAGGCCTGTCAGAGTTAGCTGCTCTTTCCTCTTCTTCCATTCTAAGTGAATGGAAGTCTTATATGACAGCCCAGCTATGGGCACAATATTCTCAGAAACAGTGGACAGTGGGGAAGATTTTTCTTTAGACGACAACAAACTCTCATCAGGATGTCTGCCCCCAGGAGGTCAGTCAGGGTTACAAACTGAATAAAATTACTAGTAACTACTTCTGTCTGGTGCATAAAGGTTTGCAATGAGCCAAACTTAAGGAAAAGTTTAAAAAATATATATTTTTCAAAATTTTTCCTGTAGTGCTCCTTTAACTGATGTCACTATATTTTCACGACTAATCTAAAGAATCACTATTCCCTGGTTACTTACTAGAGCAAGGTAATATGATATACGTGAGTGATCCTTCTTTGTCAGGTTTCAACAACAGACTGCCCTGAGACTTCTGTCTCATCTAGTATTAAAACATCATTTCAGTGCTGGATTACAGAATGACATCATACACATCTGATCATCTGACTTCTGGTTCCCACACTACCCCCCTTTCCTAAAAACTGAACAAGAATCTAGCACGTGTGTTACCATACACACAGATAGAGCTTTGCTATGATGTGTTATAGCATCTGTAAGCAATAAAACTATTTCAGAACTTCCACCCTTCCAGGGTAGTAATTACTTCACCCCTAAGGACAATACAGTAAGATTCCTAGTTATGGTTTTCTCAGACATTTTGTCTCTGGCTGCAATCACAACTGTAAAATACAACCTTTATGGCCTAAACCAGGTAATTTAATTTCAGACTATTTTTCAAAGTTAGCTGGACTGAGATTAACCTCTTATCTTCTAGTGTCTTATGTTACAATATATTAATTTCAACAGTTACAATACAGTCTGACATACAGGTGTATTTCTTTACTGCCCAGCAGGACCAACTGTTGGTACTTTTTTAACACAAGCAGCTTTACAAATGCATTTTTTCAATACAAGCACCTGTACAAATCAGTTTGATATACAAATGATATATAATTATTTGCAAAACTCCAGCTAGCTATTCTAGCATATGTTACACACCCACTGCCCTGCTTCTCCTGACAATGCTGGCAATACCTCATATCATCACAGCATTAAAGAAGGATATTCCTGAGAACAACCAAAAGAGGATTGTGATCTGGATTGTCTATCCAATTTATGAGACACAAAAGTGTGAACAGTTGACTGTTGCAGCAGTAGAAGTCTCATCAATAGACATAATCTGTTGAAAAACTGTAAAAGTTGTCACTGACCTTGTTGAATGAGCTATTGGTCTTTTAGATAATGGCAAAACCAGCTTGTCATGAACAAATAAAATGCAGTTTGACAGACTCTAGAAAGAGTGACCTTGGAAACACCAATTCCTAATTTGGCTTTGGAAAATGCAAATAATAATTTATCTGATTTTGTGAAGTCTTTTGTTCTGTGGAGATAAAATGTAAGTTGTCTATGAACGACAAGTAGATATGTAAATTCTCCTTTGTTTTAGAGTTTGTGTGAAGAAAACTGAAAGACATGGACTTATGTTTGATTCCGATGCCACCACAGGAACAAAGGAAGAACATGTTTTTAAGAAAACTCTGTCCTTATGAAAAGCAAATATGGTGGTTTGCAAGAAATGACCTGCAATTCTGAAATTCTCTTGGCTGAAGTGACTGGTACTAAAAAGATTGTTTTCCATGTTAAATACTTGAGATTTACTGAGGTAGCTGACTCAAAGAAGGATTGCGTAAAGGTCTGAAGCATGACTGTACTGTCCTGGGGGTAACAAGATCTCTTATGGGAGACCTAAGAAGGAAGGTTCCCTTGAAGAAGACTTTAGAAACTTTGAAATATGGAATAGGGATATGGAAAATGTGAAAATTTGAAATAGGTGCCAATTGTGCATTTATGGTGGAGAAACTGGAACCATTATGGAATAATTAAAAAAAAATCCAGTGTTGAAGGAAGAGCAGCAGACAAGGGATCTGATCCCTTTTCTACAGCCCCGAATGAGAATCATTTCCATGTACTTTGGTATACCTTTCTAGTGCTGGATTTTTGAGAAGCCTTTCAAATGTGTATTACTTCTTCTGAAAACCTTGCATTTCTGGTCATCATTAAAACTGGAGTAACCAAGCAGTTAATTTCAAGGTGTCTAGTTCTGGCAGATGATAACCAGATGAGTGGTGTAGAAGATCTTATAGAAAATCTGGACTGTGTGTCAGTTCTCTGGATGACATAGCAGATGAGGTCATAGAAATGGGAACCAAATGTGTTGGGCTCAATAAGTGGCAATGAGGATTACTTTTGCCTTGCACCTTATGGCTTTCTGAAGATAAGAGAGAATGGGAAAAGGCATATAGGAGACCTGGAGCCCAATTGTGGACCAGAGAGTCCCTTAGTAACTGACCCTGATGAGTGATGAGGGCAAAACAACTGCTGCACTTATACAAACAGGTTACTGCAAGACTGGCCCCAGTGATGGAATATTTTGCCATTGACAGATTGAGGGACCACTTGTGAGGCAGAAGAATGATCCTACTTAGCTTGTCCAGTAGCACATTGAAAGTCCTTGGGATATGTGTTGCTATGAGAAAATGGTGAGAAGACATCCCATTGCTACACCATCATGGTTTTCCAACACAAAGGATAAGATCTGCCCCCCCCCCCTTGTGTGTTGCTATTCCAGAATACTGGCATGTTGTTTGTCTGTATGGTAATCACACCTTCTGATAGAGAGTCTTGAAATGCCTGCAATGCTAATCTCCAGAACATTGATGTGAAAATTGACTTCTAATGGTGTCTAGATACCTTGAACAGTATTCCCTTTGTAATGCACCCCCACCCTAAAACAGAAGCATCTGGGGTGACCACAGCTATTGGAGGAGGGGGACACAATGGATGCCCCTTGAACAAATCTAAGAAAGAAACCCATCAGGTGATATGAGCCATGCAAACTGGAGCTTAATCTGATGGGTGCAGTCAGCAAATGATGCAGATATAACCATTTGTCTGACAGAGTCTATTGAAGAACTCTCATGTGGAAACTAGAAAGATGAACAAGTGCAACTACTGAAGCTGTATGACGTGTTAGTTTTAGGGTCAGCCTGGCTGGGGGTGAAGGACAAGACAAGACCTAATTCACTGCCTCTCGAAGTAAAAGAATCCTGGAGTGTAGTAAAACTGCTATTTGATTAAAGATCAAAGATTTAGTGGGATTTAGGTAGCTCTTGAGAATGTTGACTGTGATTCCCTAAGTTGTGAAGCAACTGGAATAATATGTCCCTCTGCTGGATCATTAGATTCTTGGACGGAATGGTTAGGAGCCCAGAGTCCAAATATGGGAACTCCAGGAATCCTTGAAGTCTGAGATAGGCCATCACTACTGCCATGCAATTGGTAAACACCTGGGGGTTGTGGTGAGAACAAAGGGCAGAGCTCTGAATTAATAATGATTGTCTCCCAGCCTGAAATGAAGAAATTTCCTTGAATGCTTGTTTATTTTTCACATGATAATAAGCATCCTGGAAATCTATTGAGCCCACCCATCATTTCACAAACTGGTTTAAATGACCGAGGTCCAGATTTGCCTTAGGTCCCCTGTCTTCTTTGGACTAAAAAGAAACTGGAGTAGACACTGCATCCTAGTTGGTTTGCTGGGATCTGTTGGATAGCTCTTTTCTCTAACATATTTCTGACTTCTGCTGTGGCAGATTCCATTTAGTGGTGTGGCACTAGGGAAATTCTTTTTCTTGGTTGAGAAAGATAAAGAAAGGGGATTGTCTATCCTCTGGTGATTATCTGCAACATCCATGAGTCTGAAATGATGGCAAGCCAGATTGTGGGTGTGGGGATAAGCACACCCTGACTGACTCCAGGTTGCGGAAGTCAGGCAATCCTTCATGAATGCTGGAAGGATTTCTCTGAAAATGGTCCACAAAACCCTTGGTTCTGTGAATCTCCTCTGCCACTTTTGGAAGCTGACTATCCCTGTTGATACATATCAAAGCAGGTAAAGAAAGAGGTCATAAACAATTCAAGCATGATGGAGGCACCCCTTCTCCAGTTGTAGGAACCCTCTTGATGGCTTCAAAAGCTTACCCAGAAATCAGAATTGAGGACTCTTGAGGAGCAGAAGGTGAGAGAACTAAATCAACACTGACCCATCCTGGATATGAAGCCAACATCAGGGCTGAGCTGTCAAGAGCAGATGCCCCAGTAGGAGGAGAAGGATCCAAATGCTTTGGAGTCAATTGGTTCTCTAGTTCTGACACTTCAGCTCTGATTCTGTTCCTGATCTGACAAAGTTGGACTCAAAAGAGGGTGGGATAATGACAGAGTCAAAGAGGAGAGTACTATTGGTGCCAACGTAGGTGCTCCAGATATGTTCAGATCCATGGGCTGCGGATCCATGGATTGGATCAATATTGATAATCCTGATCAGAGGGGTCATGGGGCTTGTTCTTGAGTTAAAATGTGGAGACAAAGCTTACATCCCAAAGTGAACCTGCTGAAGAAATCTCTGCATCATTCTGTTCACATCGGCTTCAGTAAGGCTACTTTCAGAACAGGCAGATCTCAATGAAGAGGCTACTGAAGAAGCCCTAGACTTCCATTTTTCTTGTAAGATTGGAGAATGCAACCTGGAATCGACAGGATTTAGGGAAAATGTAGTGGAGGTGAAGAAGACCAGATCCAACCAGACTTGGATCCGATGGCTTCACAATTTTTGGTGCCAAACCTGAGAGAACTGTTAGGTCAGGGGACTATTTTCTCAGTTTCTCCATTTTATTCTTAGGAGTCATGCTTTCCTGAGACTTTTGTCCCTTCTTTTCTTTTTACTTTTGTTTAGGCTTGTCCATGATTTTGGAAGGAGATCCAGAGGAATATGATGAACCCAGATGTGTTGGTCGAAGCCCTTTCTAGACTAGCTTGTCCCTGTGACTTTGAAGAGTCTTGTGACCAAAAGAATTACATGCTTCACAGATGGTGAAAAGGTGGACCACTCCCAGATAGTATACACAGAGGGAGGGGGATCTTGTGGAGGAATTTTGTGGCAACTCTTTGTACACTTCTTGAAGCTTTTGTCCAACATAGTCACTATATTACTGAAAGATAAAACACAACAGCAACAACAACACTAATAAGAGCTTGACTAGAAAAACACAGCAGTTCTAAATCACAAATTCTTAAAGCACCACCAGGAAATGTCAAAAAAGTATCCCTTATCTATGTATAATAACAATATTATATATATTCATAAAATGAAAAATACATATATCTTAAGAAGATAATGAAGTTTGAGAAAAAAATGTTTTTTTAATATCACAATCCAAGGAAAGGGTAAGGAAAAGTAAGATGATAAACACTAAGTTGAAAAGGGTATGAAGAGAAAAATATTAGTTGATTTATAGTTGGCGCAATACAGGAGATGATAGCCCATGAAACTCACAACTGTTTGGTTCTGAACAAGATCTGAGGTATTCAGAGGAAGGCAGAGACTATGGTTATCAGCGGAGTCAGAGCCCTAGATCCAAATGTTTGAAAGTGCAGAGACTGGATATGAGTCAGATCTGAGTCCCATCAGCTGAATTTGACAAAAATGGACAACATTGGATCTATATTTCTGCATGTTCTTTTGTTAATGTATTAAATTATCAGTATACTGAAATGAAAGCATTTAAGACTATTGCAGCAATGATTAATACAAATAATGGATATATAGTGTGGGATTTTCAAAATCTGTTTGATTTGATTCATATTAATCAGTATTTTAAACCATCGGCTAATGATACTGTGCCTTAGTGAAATGCTTTGTGATTCCATGGGAAAATCATAAAATAGTGGACTTTTTTCCTGGAATTATTTTTTTAGTTAGGTGATTTAGCTAGAATAACTAGGCATGAATATCATAATATACTGGCAAGTAATTATGTAATTTTAAGGAATCTTTATAACAAAATTTAATATTTTATGCATGTTAAAAGAAAAAAAATATGCATATTTTAGGTAAGAAAAGCAAATTGCCATAGTACGTAAAATGACACCTTTAATATGGATTAATGTTTTCTGGGGAAAATCAAATGGGAATCTAGTATAAAAGAGAACTATGATGATAATTGTTTAATAAATGATTTACATAGAATGAATAAAGTTTATCAGTCAGTGAGAAAATGTTTCTATTCAATATAAAATACTGTATGGTATTCTTTATACTCATCATAATTGTTAATGCAGGCAAAAATAGATAACTGTTGGCATTGTTTTGAAGAAGGAGCTGATCTGTGGCATTGTTAGTGGACATGTCCTCAGGTTTATAAATGCTGGTGTAATACATATCACTGGACTGTTTCTATATTAGATATTAATATTAAACGGAGGCACAAATTTTATTGCTAGATATGATGGATGGTGTTACACATAAGAAAAGAACAGTGATAATTTTTTGCGACCATGATTTGTAAGAACTATATCTTGTCTAATTGGAAGGTTTCATTATTACCTGAGATGGAGATAAAGGAAGCAAGTACTTTATTTTGGAAATGTATGTCTTTATATGATTTTTGTGGTTAATTGTTGCTATTTCTTTCTCTTTTTAGTTTTGTTTTATGGTATTTTCCTTTTATGGTATAATAAATGTGATTCTTTGAATTTCTTCTTTCTCTTTTTACTTTTTCTTTTATGTTTCTTTCTTATTTTTTCTTTTTTGCATTTATTGGATTTATTATATGGATATACGTTATGTATGTTTGATAGAATAAGTATTGAATATTGTAAAGACATAAATAAAGGCAAAAAAAAAAAGGAAAGCGTTTTTTTAGTAGTGATGTACAGAAAGCATTACAGATCCTCATGTGTTATAACAAATAGTATTTCTATGATGGTGATGAGGCAAAGCTAAGCTGTATAAGAAATAAAAGTAAGCAGAGTAGAGCTATAGCTAGATCAGTTGGCACGTCCTGTCATCTGAATTGACAATCACCCCCAAAAAAATCTTAGAGAGTTGAGGACAGTACTGCACACATTGCCAAATTATCCACAAAACAAGTGTTCTGTGGCTTGGAGATCTTAAAAATAGAGGACAATACATCCTCCAGTGAAAGCATCAAACTGTCTAATCCCTTTGGAGATGCACACTGATTTCTCCTCGTGGCCACTACATAGTATCTTTAGATTAGTTGAAGGCATCATCTCGTAATGCAGTTGATGGCTTCTCTTTTCTTGTTGGAATGAGGTTCACGGTAGTTGTTTAAATGAACTTGTAGAAACAAAACTAAATCATGTTGCTTACCACCCTCCTGCAAGCCAAATATATGTAGAGTGCTTTTTTGTATACACTGTGTAGGACTGGTATGGTATAAAAAAGCCTGTAGCAACTTAGATGCAGTTTCCGGGCAATAACATAATAAGGCTGCAGAACACCTGTACTGCTGCACATAAAGTAGGCTGATAGTATACAGTACACATCAGCAAAGGGGAAACATCATGAATAAATGTTGCTGCATTTCATAGACAGCTATATTGTATACACAGCTGTCATTTGAAACAGTGTTAAGTGCAATTATTTAGAACTATGAACCTTCCATAAACCATTGTGCTGCCACTGTGGCAGTGGTTCCATGATCAACAATGCTGCCATCAATACAGGACATGCAAAATCATATATGCAAACCCATACATGTGCCCCTATGCATGTCTGTCCTGAAAGACCCATGCATATATGTTGTTGCAGTGCTGCAGGGTCCATAGGCTGTCATACTGTGTGACAGCCTAAGTGCAGACACTCAAAAGTCAAAAACAGACTCTTTTTTTTATGCTGCAATTTGCATACATTTTGATGAAGTGCATCTGGCCTTGCAGTTGCATACTCTTAAGCTTTTGTGCTGAAACATTCTCTTTGCATGGTTCAGTAAACCACTAAGATTTATAGAGTGATGACATGAAGCTCAGAATGGCACGCATCTTTGTATCAAGTGAGTGGATTCTGACAGCTGTGTAAATCTGCCTGCAAAGCGCATGACTTGACAGTTTTATGGCAAAGATACCCCTTGCTGTATATTTCGTACACAGAGTTTGGAGTGAGTTTGAGTTTGGCCATTAGTTTTCATGTAGAAATTAATGACACTTTTTTTACAAACTTGTTATCAGACCATTCTGTCTGCAATCATTTAATTAACAGTTAAGACTGAAACGAAAATTAATGTCACATACTTTAATTCTAAATACTACAGACTGCAACCATGATGATTAGTATATCAAAGCATAATCTAACATCTAGCCAAGGTAGATAAATAATTTTGGTACTTACGTATTATCGCAACCAGATTTTTGCGCTAATGCTGGTTGCCTCTGTTTAGGTCAAATAGTAGCACTGCAGTGTTATGAAGGTTAGAGACATGTGTTCTGTAATGTTTTTGTACTTTTAGGAAGGTTTATCATTGAAACAGCTCACAAGATAAGGTTCAAAAACAGGTTTCCCCTTTTGCCGCCAGCATCTCCTGTCAGTTAAGCGAGTCCCATTCTACTGCGAACGTATTCTTCCACATGCTGTAGTCGGTGAAGTAGGAAATCTCTGTTTTCAAACCTGTATTACTTATCAGCCGTTTCAATGATGAAGCTACCTAAGTCCACCAAACTTGTTTCTAACCTTCATAATACTGTCGTACATGATCCAAAAAAAACCCAAAAAACAAAAAGGTAAAGCCGAAGAAGTAGTAGTCCTTCACCAAAAGGAACTGCAGTACAAAGTAATCCATTCCACAGATCGCACACTAACTCCTGCATTCCTTTCAGCCCAACACACTTACACACACGCAACCACTGCGATTGCTGAATTAAATGCTGGACGTCTTTAAAGGACACTTCCCACACACCTCAAAATTATGTCTTACTAGTTTTTTTAAAACCCCTACCGATATCCCCAACAGACCTTCTGCCAGTCTACCCTTCGATGTCGCACTTCAGTGAGGCCATTTCAGTAAAAGTGAAGAAAGTAAAAGAGGTCGCAAAATCTGGTTGCGATAATACGTAAGTACCATAATTTTTTGCAGATGTTAGACTTGATAATTGCCTAAAGAGGTACTTAGCTAGACAGTTAAGAGGAACAGGTGAAGAATGAATACAGTATATAGGTTCTGAGGTGAAACAATAGGAATGAAATGTATTCTGAGGGTGTGTTTGAAGGTATTTGCAGAAGAGCAGAGGAGCAGTAATGTTTAATTCTGCAAGTATGTAGACATCGATTGCAAGGGTTCTGAGAGGGAGAGAAAGGAGAAGGGAAAAACAGGCAGGAGCTGAAGGAATCATCATTCTGAGCAGTAATGTTTGTAAAAGAGGCATAATTCAGGAATAAATCAACTAACTATGCTATGTAACATTTACTTACTTAAATTATATGGTTTTAATTTTTATTATTTTTCTAAACTATAGTCTGGTCATTAGAGGACTATTGTTTCACAACAGCCATAGTTTTAACATTCATAATATTTACTTTCTGGAAAATATCTCTTCAATTTTCCTGAGCTTGCAGATAGGTTAAATATTAGCAGCTGTCAAACCTGTGAAAACATATGGAAGATTAGGAACCATAAGCAGAACGGAATCTACTTACCTTTCTCAGAACATACTCCAGTTCTTGAGCCTGATACGCTGGGTTTACTGTGACCTGAAAGGAGAAGTACATCTTTATTTGGCTTTCATATAAAATATGCATGTTCATAGAAAATCATATTTGTCTTAATTGAATGGTTAAACTGATTAAAATGAGAAGCTCACTTATGTAAACATAATGAGTCAGTTTTCTCTAGTGACCTGAGCTTTGGAATGTGCCTCGATCACTGGTGGTATAGACATGGAATAACTACCTGATGAATCCAGGATAAGGCATTATCCAATGAAATTGTACTCTAAATCAGGCAGTGTGAATAGATGTGCTATAGACTGTAAAGATGACTTTGTACAATTATACATATAAACAGAGGAGGCTGAAGGGGATAACATATTTTTGAATACATGATAATACCTTTGAAGCATCACTACTGCCTATTTTTTTACTTTGTGTAGTAGCATTGGTAGAAAAGGGAGCTGTGTTAAAGACAGGATTGGTGCAGGGTCAGAAGGAGTGGCCATTTGGGGGAATGAGGTGATGCCAAAAAAATAAATAAACAGCAACGTCTAGATAAGAAGGCAATTCCTGTCTCATGCCTGGAAGTGTCTAAACACTGGATTAACAAGTTTCTGAAATAACATTTACTTTTCATTTGAATTTGTTCCATTAGGTACCAATTTTAGGCATAACCTGGAGTCATGAGTACCATGAAAAAAGACGTGCAGTAGAATACACAATTCATAGTAGAAAAACAGTTTAGACAAGATGGAACTGTAATGCTTTTAAGATAAGCTATATATATTTGCAATGATATGGACAATGCAAACTAAATAATGCAAAACATTGCATTGTATTGGATGATACTATGCAAGTTAAATACAAATTATTTTATGTGTTTAATTATTATATCTCTATCAGAGTAAAGTACTGAACATGATTTGGCCTTGAAGTATACGGTTAAAAAGTGTCATACATTCTTGTACCAAATGGGATTTACATTGCAAAAAGACTGATCATGTCCGGCGCCACCATTAAGGCAAATTAGGCATTCGTCTAGGCTGCAGATCATGAGGGGGTGCAGCCGGGCTGCTCATAGTGAGTATTTGCGGAACTCATAGCAGCGAGCATGCATGCTCAAGTTCCGCTTTAACAAAAAAAAAATAAAATACACCATTGCCGGACTGCTTTAAAAACAGTCCAGATTAACTAGAGACTGCAGGGATCTGAGTCTGATTGGACTTAGTCAGCAGCCAAGCAACTGCTACCCCAAAACAAAACACGTGCAACACATATCTCACAAAGCCAGTGTGCCAAACAGTCACAACCCTTAAGACTAAACAACACACCTGATACACTTGTAATAGGTGACTCTATCGTCAGGCACACTGACGTCCCGCTCACCAGGCTGAACAAGGAGAGGGTCACGGTGAGCAGCCTGTCGGGCGCTAGGATCTGCCACATAACACAGGCACTCAGGTCACTCCAAGGCAAGTACAAATATGTCTCAGTCATTGTCCATGCTGGTGTGAATGACCTGAGACGTACCTCCCTGGACTACATGAAAAGAGACATAAATGAGCTCTCTGAGCATGTAGCCCAGGCCGGTATGACCCTGACCTTGAGTAGCATCGTACCCTCACCAAGAATGATGCCACAATATGAAGACAAGATGATCAATTTCAACAATTGGCTTAAGTACTGGTGTCATTCAAAGGGGATCCAGTGCCTGTCAGCTTGGGATGATATGCTCGACAAGCCACGATGCTTCGCTAGGGACAGCTTGCACCTGTCACCCCTGGGCTTTCGGATATTGGCAAAGGCTCTTGCTACCCCCATAGTGCCTTTTTTAGGCAAGGCTCAAAAGACAAACCCAACTCCATAGATATCACAAGGGATAAGAAACTAAGAGTAATGCTACTCAACGCCAGAAGTCTAAACCTCAAGATGCATGCACTCGAAACTCTCCTTAGCATGGAGAACATCGATATCTGTGCAGTAACAGAAACCTGGTTCAGGGCTCCCGAGAGCACCCCAGCACTTCCAGGTTATACCTCATACCATGCTTTTTGGCCCCAAAACTTGGACCAAACCACAAAAGGAGGGGGAGTATCGATATTCATCAAAGATACCCACACCTCCAGGTTGGTGGCAAAGCACGAAGCATCAGAGACTATCCATGTGCAACTAACAGTGGGTAAAACTGCCTTCCAGTTTATAGCCTGCTACAGACTACCCTCCCAAACCCAGGAACCCCACTCGGCCTTCCTGAGAACACTGGAAAATATGAAGGTCTCTCCAAACACCATTATATTGGGTGACTTCAACTACCCAAACATAGACTGGGAGCATTACTCTAGCTCCAACACCCTAGCTCAAAGGTTCCTAAAATTTATAAACTCAAATGCTATGGAACAACTTGTTACCACTCCCACAAGAGGGGAAAACATACTGGACCTGATCATCACCAACATGGGGACTCTATGCTCCAGACCAGAAGTGTATCCCTCACTGGTAAGATCAGACCATAAACTAATCTCACTGGATATTCACATCCCAACCCCACCCCCCCTGCCCAGAAAACCACAGTGAAAAATTTCTCTAAAGCAAATTTCACACTCCTCAAAACCAAGGTGGAATCCTTCAAAGCCCCCGGGCCTGTGGAAAATACGGCCTAGACCGCAGAATCCTTTATAAACGCATTCTATGAACATTTTAACATTCATAATATTTACTTCCTGGAAAAATATCTCTTCAATTTTCCTGAGCTTGCAGATAGGTTAAATATTAGCAGGAATGCATGGATCATTCGATCCCAAATAAAACCAAGACCCAATCCTCCAAAGGCAGACGTCCTGTCTGGTGGACCCCAGCCATAAACAAACTATACAATAGAAGGAGGAAGCTACTACATGATAGAGCAAAATCCCAAAAAGGGAAGGCATCACTGATCAGTATTAGCAAAAAACTACGGGCACACATAAAATTGTCTAAGGCCAGCTTCGAGAGAAAAATTGCACAGGACACTAAGGATAATCACAAGGCTTTCTTTAGTTATGTTAGGAACCTGGGTGGTAATTCCCAGATATGCTTAGAATTAGTCCAAAATGACAAAAAATACACTGAACCCACAGACATTGCCAACATCCTAGCTGACAGGTTCAGCGCAAACTTCTCCCCCCCCACCAAAAGGGCAAATATCTATCCCAGCAGAGTGCTGCCCCCCTGACATCTCAGATGCTCAGGTAAGAGCCATCCTCTCCAAAACAAAAAACACAGCATCAATGGGACCAGACGGTGTCCCGGGCTGCGTCCTACATGAACTCCAAGAAGAGCTAAACCCAAACATAAAACTACTGTTCAATCTCAGCCTTACTACAGGATATGTGCCCAAAGAGTGGCGTACAGCAACAGTGGTCCCTCTCCATAAAGGTGGTGCCTCAACGGATCATGGAAACTATCGCCCCATAAGCCTGACTAGCTTGGTCTGCAAAGCTATGGAAAGGATCATTATGGACCTCATAAATAAAGATATTGGGGACCTACAGACACTGGATCCTACCCAGTTTGGCTTTGTTAAGGGCAGATCCTGCCTCTTAAACCTGGTTGATTTCTTTGAAACAGTCACCAAGGTGATTGACGAGGGGAAGGTGGTCCACACAGCCTACCTGGACCTCGCAAAATCCTTCAATACAATACCCAACTCGGGCATTATAGATAAGCTCACCAGCTTAAATATAAACCCCTATGTTACTAGATGGATTGCAAACTGGCTCAAGGGCAGAACCCACATGGTTAGAATTGCTGGAGCCATGTCAGACTCCAAACCAGTTACAAGTGGTGTCCCACAAGGCTCAGTCCTGGGACCTCTCTTGTTCGGTATATATTTCTCGGAGGTACAGGCCAACACGGAAGGACTGTGGCTGACCAAGTTCGCAGATGACTGAAAACTGGGCACCATAATCGACTCTCCAGCTAACACAAGCATCCTCCAAAAGGGCCTCATAGAAACAGACAACTGGTGCCAGAGCCATGGCCTCAAGCTAAATGCCAAAAAGTGTATAGTCATCCCCTTTGGCAAAAACAAAGTGCCCACAAATTACCACATAGGTGGTAATCCATTAAGTACAGAAGAAGTAATGAGGGACCTGGGGACCCAAGTTGATAGCAATCTCTCATTTGACAACCACGTGGCCAAAGTGGTTAGAAAAATATTTTATACAGCCCACCTAATCATGAAGGGATTCACATCTAGATCAGGGGAGGTCATCGTGCCTCTTTACTCATCCCTTATCAGGCCCATAATTGAGTGCAATGCCCCTTTTGGGATTGACCTTACCAGACACCTGCAGCAACTGGAAAGACCCCAAAAGTACCTCACCAAGAGGATCAAAGGGCACAAACAGATGCCATATGCTGCCCGGTTAAAGAAACTCCAGCTCTACTCAGTGACATACCGCCTGTTCAGAGGCGATCTGTGCCTGACGTATAAAGCCATGTACAACCCGGAATTAATGGACATGCTGCACCTCAGAAAATCCAAATCCCATCGAGCTACGCGCTCGAGAGACTTGAACCTCAGCACTGAAATAAATAGGACATGCTGGAGGGACAGATTCATAACCCAGAGGCTCCCTTCACTCTGGAATAAAATCCCAGTCCAGGTTAGGCCGAGTCCCTCATTGACTCTCTTCAAGAGGAATCTTGATGAGTGGATGGGAGATCGTAGGTTTACCCGGGTATCACTTCTGTGTCACTGTTAGACAGAGGCACAGTATACTAACCTCGAAAAAGGGCATAGCAAAATAAATTTAAAATGGGTGGCGAAAGCCAAACACATTCTGGCTAGGCTTATAAATGCCCTAGGGCAGATAGCCTAGTATGAACCTATGAACCTATGAACCTATGAACAACTATCTATGTACTAACCTTAACCCAAACCCTAACCCTAAGGTCCGTCACTATTGCACACTCACCTAACCCGTGGCCTAACCCTAACTCACTTAACCTGCCCCTAACCCTAAAGTCTGCCACTATCGCACACTCACCTGACCCGTGCCCCAACCCTAACTCACTTAATCTGCCCCTAACCCTACAGTCCGTCACTATTGCAAAATTACCTTAACATGTCGGTGTTCTCAGTGTTGGGATTTTCAACTGTCGACCATCTCCGTTGTCGATCTTCCAGTGCCGGTGTTCTTGTCGTCGGTGTTTAGGACTTTCGGCGTTTTCAGGTAGATCTATATATATATATATATATATATATATATATATATATATATATATATATATATATTTTTAAATTTAATATCCTGGCAGGAGTCAAAGAGATACTAGGTCTGAAGTGTGTTCTAGGGAGCTGTTTAAGGATAACAATTTTTTCTAACCTAATATCATTATGTAGGGGTAGCGAAGATAAATAGGGCTGTTTGTCAATGTTTTGTTGTTGAAACAAACTGTACTCTTGCATGAATACAGTGTGCATTGGTGAACTGAAGTAAGATCACGTGCAAGGTCTTGGCAATGTGATGTGAAAGAAATACAATAATATAACCGTGGCCTTTTATTTTCATTATTTTAAACATTGTAGGTTCAAAGCATATTCTCTGGGTAGGCAGGTGGAATGGGGGCAATGCCTATGTGCAAAAAGAATGACTGCAGTTCTGTCTTACTTTGCAAGAGTAATGTGCATTTTAATGAAGTAAGATCAACCACAAGCTCTGAACTGTTAAGTATTGTTTGTGTGAAAAAAAAGTATACTTAATTAATGACAGTGTCGTCTCTTTTGTTGCTGTTTTTGTTTTTGTTTTTAGCCTAGCAAGATCAAGTCATATACTGTGGTTGGGGTTGTGAGTGGAGATTGGGGCTGTGTGAATGGAACAATGGCTGCTTACTGTTACAGTTCTGCAAAGCTAGAATTACAATACTTTTTTTGTCTGTACCTTACGATAAGTGTAAAATAATTAGCAACTTTATGAGTAATTCTTTATGTGTTATTTCATACCTGTTCATGTATATACTGAATGTTTGTTTAAAAATGTTTCTATTATGTTGGAACCTTTCTTTCCGCACATGTGCTAAATTTTTGAATTTATTTGTAAAACAAGGGGTGCACTAATAAGTTTTGCTAGGGCGCAAAATAACCTAGCACTGGCACTGATCATGTTAAACACTCTACCACAAGACTACAGACTGATAATAACAAAGCCATCATTTTCAGGACTGTCACACTGCAGCAACTGAGAAAACAAAGTAATGTGTTTTGTTATATTAGAATCGAGCTAAAATGACTCAGAAGTAAGTAAACTGGTCTAGCTAAAATATGGGACACTCCAATGATATTTTACACTATGGTGTGCAACTCAGGCTGTCCACAAATTTGATTTATGTCTTATCAATAACTAAATGCCACTGAAATAGCATGAAATAATTCAAGGAGTGAAAAAGGTGGAAGCAAAAAACAGAAGGTGGAGAAATTAAGTCTATATGTTAGAGCATAGACTGAAACCCAACTAAATGAGATATTCCAGAGCTAATAATCATCAGCTACAGGTATAAGCAAATAATGAAAAGTGAATATGTATGGTTCGGCACACTTTGGAACTGATGCTGCTTTACTAGATTTTAAGTGCTGACTTGTGAGTGAGGAGGTTGTGTCATGCATCCAGCATTGTGCTGCATAGGAGAGGCTGCAGAGCACTGTTTGACATCTTCAGGTTCAAGAGCTGCTGGTAATGTTTATTGTTCATTGTAAATCAATTGATGTGTGTGACGATGACTAACTAGTAGTTAGTGCCATTCTCTGAAAAATATAGTCAGGACAAAGAGCAAACTAATCTTGTCCCTGATAATGAGCTTTTATCTTTATCTTGATATTATTGCTGTCATGAGCCTGTATCTTCAGTTTAACACCTTGCAATAACAATTAGTAAAAACTACAAGAAAAACCTAGCCAAGCTAAAGTTTTCGCTGGGTGATACCTTAACCCTCCTGTAATAGAGGCCTATGGGATATATACAAATGACCCCTTAAGAACATCAATTGTTTCAGCTACATGGCTACTGAATGTCCATGATGTTTTACTTTTTTCTTTTTAAGTGTTTATGGATACATTCAGGCCAGTGAAGCCAAACCATATTAGTTGTGGACATGCATATTTCAGCCTTCTTATGACCTCATCAATCAATCAATTAAATTAATTAGTCAATCAAATCATCAAGTTTGTAGATGATCTCCAGTTGTGGGTCTCATCAGGAATGAGGAGGAAACAGCCTGTAGAGAGGAGGTGAGACAGCTGATAACTTGGTGTGGTAACAACAATCTGGCACTCAATGTGAAAAAGACCAGGGAAGTAATCGTGGATTTCAGAAGAAACCATAAGAAACAATCCCCACTCACAAACAATATGGAAACAGTGGAGAGGGTAAAAAGCACCAAGTTTTTTGGGATGCACATCGCGGAAGACTTGTTTTGGTCTGTGAACACAAATGTCATTATCAAGAAAACACAGCAATGTCTACACTTTCTGAGAAGGTTGAGAACAGCAAATCTACCAGCCCCTACTCTCACAACCTTCTACAGTGGCACAATTGAGAGCATCCTGACAAACAGTTTTGCAGCTTAGTATGACAACTGCTCCACCACAGACTGCAACTCCCTCCAAAGAGTGGTGAAAGCAGCAGAAAAGATTACCAGAACCACTTTACCATCTATTCAAGACTTGCACCAGTCTTGTTGTCTCAACAGAGCCAGGAAAATAGTCATGGACTGCACTTACCCTACATATGGACTGTTCCTGTACCTAACATCTGGGAGGTGTTATCAAAGAATACGTTGAAAATGGCCATATTTAGCAGAAGTTTCTATCCCCTGGCCACCAGGCTACTGAACTCCAATAGCAACTTACATCTTGCTTGACATCAGAGACAGCAGGTAATATGATGAGTGAGAGGCATATTTGTGTGCAATAACCTTAAAACACAACATACTAGCCAAATGCCAACATGGCTTTAGGCCATATCATAGTACCACTACTGCCCTCTTATCCTTTACTGACACCATTAATAGATACTGCAATAACAATGAACTCTCTTCAGCTCTATTCATTGACTTTCAAAGGCTTTTGATATGGTAAACCACTCATTGCTCATTTATCTTCTCAAATCACTTTCCCTAGATTCTCTGTCTATAAAATGGTTCACTTCCTGCTTGAGCAATAGGCAACAGGTAGTGCTCTGGGAGAATAAACTATCATCTCACCTGCCAGTCACACTGTGTGTACCACAGGGCTCCATTCTAGGTCCTCTCTTATTTTCAATTTTCATTAATGATCTCTACTTAGCTATTCCCAATGCAACTTGTATACAATATGCAGATGATTCGACATTAATCTGTACAGCCAAATCTGCATCTGAACTGCAATCCAAAACCCAGAAGGTATTTAACATAGTTGAGACATGGTTCTCAAAGCGGTGCCTCCTTTTGAATCCCCAAAAAAACCCCAAAGTTCCCGCTCTTTACTCCTACTAGCAGGTCAATACCAATAGACTTCTCAGACATCTCTAATAATGGCACCCTCATATCACCAGACTCTACTACCAAACTCCTAGGGATCACAATAAACAACAACCTTAACTTTGATACCCATATTAACAACATTATAAAATCAGTTAACAGAAAAATGGGCTCCATGTATAAAATTAAACCCTTCTTAACACAAACAGCAAGAACTACTATTGCCCACTCCCATCTAATCTTTACTCTTCTCTATGCCTCACCAATATATACCAACCTTTCCAAAAATAATCTTCTCAAACTAGCTGCCTCCTATAACAGCATTGCCAGATTTGCCACTGGTAAACCTTTCAGAACCCATCACTGTCATAATCTCAAACAGCTCGGGTGGCTTGAACTACAAAATCAGCTTCAATTCAACCAACTTACTACTGCCCATAAGATCCTTAACCAACCTAACAATACTCCATTACTCTTAGACCTCATAACCCCTTATAGAAATCTTAACGCCTTGCGTTCATCAAATAAACTCCTAATTAACATCAATCAGGCTAACAACATGGCAGGAGACTCTATGTTCTCAAATACAATTGGGAAAAGTGGAACCTTCTACCCAGTGAACTTACTTCCCTTCCTTCCTTATCACTCTTTAACAACAACTTAAAATCTTCCTGACAACACACTGGCTTTGCCCTTGTAGTAACCCCGACTAAACAATCATTACTGCTACTAGTATCTTTACTAACTCTACTCGCTCTTCTAATTACTGTCCTTTAGTGCAACATGAAAGCACGTATGCAGAAATATGAAGCTGTATTAGCTACTAGTGTATGTAAATAATTAGCTCTAAATACTGTAAATAGTTTTATGAAATTTGTAGAAATATTTCATCTATGTCTAATTTTTGTAGCATTAACGATCTTGTCTGTCCGTGTCTGTCTTGGAGCTTTTCTCCCTGGGCCTGTACTGAAAATGGACATATATCCCATTAGACTAGCCCGGTCAACAAATGTAAAATAAATAAAATAAAAAATAAATAAAAGGTCCTAAATACAGTGTGCAATTAATCTAACAGAGTATAATCTTATTTCTGTGCAGTACCCACTGATACTAAAACAACATCCTATGCAATAAATAACAGTTGTGAAATTTTTGTGCAATAAATATCGTGTTTCCTTAGGCTAGTGCCAACAGAATCCTGTGCAATAAGTAGAAGCTATGGAATTCTGTGCAATAAATACCATGTCTAATTAGCTTCATAAATGTCTGCTGATATGTAAAACAGTAAATATTATGTAGTAGGAATGTTTAAATGTAGTAATGTGAATTGTTGTATATGTTAGATGTTTGCACATAGAGCCTGTAGTAACAAAATTTTGTTCAGTTGCACTTGTTGTGGAGTCTGAATGACAATAAAGTTTACTTTGATTTTGACTTTGATCAGCACAGCATAAGTGGACTGCCTGGCTATACTTTAGAAACACAGGGTCTTTAAACCCAGCTGATGCCCATAACATATTTTACAGACAACTTAGAGTCAGTTTTATGCATGTTTTGTGTTGTCTCTATTCTGTGTCCTTTTGTACTGTGTAGTGGTACTGTTAGGGAAAGGGTTTTCTGTAATGTAATATAATGTGTAGGGTTAGGGTTGGAGCAGTGGTAGGTTTGGGGATGGGCATACCTCTCAACCTCTTAGTACAAGAAATCTGGACAAAGCCTGACAAAATGAGAGGACAAAGGCCTAGAAATAGAGACACATTTTAAATACTGCTCTTATGTGTCTTTCGGCTTTTCCTGGTTAGAGGTCACCACAGTTGAACTCTGGTCCGCTAATGATTGGCAGTAGATTTTTACGTGCCGAGTTGCCAGCCCTGACGCACAACTTTCAACGAAGGTACGCCCATTCACGCATAAACTTCGAAAGTTGCTAGAATGACAGGGTTTGTGTTAACATACATTTTCTGAAGGATCTGAAGTCTGAAACACAAATCTATGTCATTATTTAGTGACTTCAATCCTCAGATCATCCCAGTGATTTACCAGAAAACCACAAATTTTATGAGGCAAAAATCTGGACATTCTGCGAAAATCTGGACAGTTGAAAGGTGTGGTTATGGTTAGGGTTAGCACACGAGTAAGATGGCCCAGGGGCTAAAGCTTCCCTGTCCAGCTTCATCATGTGCTAACCCTAACTGTAACCCTAATTTCCAAATTAAGGGGAAGCCAGTGGAATGGGAAGCATTCGTCAGATGCCATATGAAGATATTTTGGAGCTTTCCACTGGAAACCAGTATACATGTTTACGTGAAGCTGGACAACAAGGGAAGGAACAGGAAACTGTGGAAACTGTGATACAGTCAATATTGAGGAGTGATAGGCCAGTAAGTTTCCATATGACAGAGCAACAGATGACACAGGATGAAACTGAACAAAATGTGCCACAGGAAGATGTGATACAACTTTCTATAGAAAGAACACAGGAAATGGAAAATAAAAAATGTGCCCTCAGTTTGGAGGAAAACGAGCTAAGAGAATAGTTGCTTGATTTAATAGACATAGATAGACATATTAAGATCAATGAAAGAAATAGACTGCAGAAGGTCAATAAAACCCCAAAAGTCAGAAGTTTGATAAAACAAATTAATACATTAATTAGGACTGCCCATAGACATCCATGTGGTATAAAAGAAGTAAACAGGATATATTACTGTACAGCTAAATTAATAACTGATAAAGTCCTACTGCAAGAACACTGGGTAGTGAGAGAAAGGAAGGAGAAAAATCTAATACCATCATGGAAGTATCGAATAGAGACAACTATAACGCAATTAAGACAAGAAGTGTCAATATTAGAAGAATACAGACGAGGGAACAGATCAACAAAAATGCTAAGAAAGATAGATGTAATAAAAGCAATGCGCAGTATTGGAACAGTCCAGGATCTGTCATGCACTGTCACAAATAACAAGCTAAAATTTTCAGCACAAGTGGAAAAACTTAAAAGATGCACAGATAAATATAAAGAAAAAGTACAAAATAAGCAATTTATTGACCACCCAAAAAAGTTTTATTGAGAGATGGGAAACAAGGTAAAAGGAATTGAAAGACCACCAAAAAAGAAGAAATAGATACATTTTGGAGAAGTATTTATGAAAATCCTGTGGAACATAACAAAGATGCTAAATAGATAGAAGAAGTAAAAGCAAGAATAAGACGTTTAAAGGTACGGGATATGAAATGGGATGAAGTAACAGCCAGAGAGATTGAAACAAAGTTAAGAAAAGCCTCCAAATGGAAAACCCCAGGCCTAGATGCTATACCTAACTTCTGGTTAAAAGTAACATCTTTGCACGAAAATTTAGCTATGAGTAGGAACTATTTATATGCGCACCCTGAACAGACACCAACCTGGCTAATAACAGGAAAAACAATGCTATTACTTAAGAGTGAACCCACAAGCTACCCTAAAAACTATAGACCAATAACGTGCCTTCCTACAATGTATAAACTACACTGGAATTGATAATGACAGAGTTTATAGTCATTTAGAAGAAAACTCAATTATGGCAGTAGAACAAAAAAACAAGAAAAGAAAGTCATATGGAACAAAGCATCATTTGTTGTTAAATAAAGTCATAGTGGAGAACTGTAAAAAGGGGAAGAATCTAAATATGGCATGGATTGACTATAAAAAAGCATTTGATAGTATCCCACATTCATGGAAAAAAAGAGTGCTTAAAATGTATAAGGTACATCCTACACTGACTGATTATATTACAGTAACCACGAAACAATGGCAGACCACTTTGCAATTAAGCCATGATAAAGGACAGATTATTATCCCAGGGATAAACAATCAGAGGGGGATATTCCACTGCTGTTATTCTGTTTTACCCTTAACCCATTAAGCTGTCTGCTTAGCAGCTCAGGCCATGGCTAAAATTTGGTTCTTAGAAAACAAAGTGTAAAAACTTCTCATCTTCTCTCTATCAATGATTTAAAACTGTATAGCTCATCAGATGAGGAACTGAAAGAACAACTGCAAGTTGTCAAAACTTTTTTCAGATGATATAAGAATGTCATTTTGTCTTGATAAATGCGCAAAAGCAACCCTTAATGCAGGAAAACTGCAGAACCAAGAAAACATCAGTTTGGGACAACAATGCGATATAAAATAACTTGAGTAAGAGGGAGTGTATAAATATTCGGGAAGTGATGAAGGATCAACAATAAAACATGAACAAATGCGAATAAAACTTAATAAATAATACTTTAGAAGACTTTAATCCTGAAAACAGTGTTGACATCTAGGAACAAAATCCAAGCTATAAAACAATTTGCACTTCCTATCCTAACTTATGGTTTTGGAGTGATTGATTAGCCCCAAAACATGTTTGATAGATTAAAGGGAAAACAAGAAGGATGCTTCATGCTCACCGAATGATTTATAAAAATCACTGCATACAATAAACACAATGGAATGTAACCACAATATGATAAAACATAAAGCTGAAAATATGCTAAGGCAAAAATATTCCACAATCAAAAATCCACACTAGAATTCTCACAAAAGTTGGAAAAAGCACCAATAAAATATTTCCAACTGTTGTGGAAATTTCAGTGTGGATTTTTGCTTGTGAAAAATCAGTGCATACCAAGATTATATATTCCCCGTTCTGAAGGAGGGATGAGCTTTCTTGAAATTGATTACATGTATAGATCTGCAAATGTAGGACTCCACACATAACTGCTGACCTCACAAGACCCAGACATAGTGAAAGTTTTGAAACACGAGGAGAATAAATCTAAGATGACTTCTCTGCTTAATGTAGCAGAAGCGTATCAGCATCAAGCAGGAATGAAAATCAAAACAGAAGTAGATAAAAATCAGGCAGCAACTGAATGTGCCAAAAAAACAAAAGAAAGAATATAAGGTGAAGGACCAGATGAGAAGGCAAGAAATGGGGAAAATTCATAAATATAGTTGCAAGTATAGAAAACTTTTGGAAGAACCTCATGTTGATCAGGAACGAATGCAGGAATGGTTAAGAAGAGACAAATTCAAACCAAGAGATGAAAGGTTAATATTGGCGACTCAAGATAGTGGGCTACGTACACATTGGTTTACAAAGTCCATTGAACATGTGGGCGAAACAGACAAATGTAGGTTTTGTAAAACTGAATTGGAAATAGTCGCACACCTCATTGCTGGTTGTGACATACTAATGGCAGAAGGACTGTATGCTGAAAGGCATAATAACATGGCAAGACTGATACACTGGGGATTGTGCAAACATTATGGTACTGAAGTGGCTGAAAAACACAGGAAACATGAGCCACAAAGCATCATAGAAAATGATGACATTTACATCACATGGGATCATGCATTACCAACTGTTCAAAAGATAGATGCTAGAAAACTGGATATAGTGGTCCATGAAAAGAAGACAAAAGTAGCATTCATCATTGAAATCGCCATACCCAGTGACTTGCGTACAGAGAGAGACACAAAGTCATGAAATATCAGGATTTGCAGGCAGAAATTAGAACAATGTGGAAGAAAGATACTCACACAGTTCCAATAGTAGTAGGAGCAACTGGTCTTATAGGAAAGAATCTACAATCGTATTTAGACATGTTAAAAATATGTGTAACCTCATATGAATTGCAGAACGAAACTGGGCACATTGTGTGTGCTGCAAAGAGCACTTCTGGCTGACATCGAAGATAGAAACAATACTAATTTCATGAACTTTAACTGTACTTTGACTTAGGAAGGGGGTCCATTCCCATCATGGTATTAGAAACCCAAAAGACTTGGAAAAACTAAAAAAGGCAATAACCCTAACCCAAACTCTACACATTATGTTACTAAAAACTCTTTCCATAACAGCATCACTACCAAGACCACAATTGACCTCATTTCTTTAGCTTGGTTTACCGATATAGGGCTTTTGTTAGTGGGAGAAAAGTATTCAATGTTTTGTGATTTATTATTTTTTTTAAACAAGAAACATCTTTATTAAATTATCACTTATGACATAGGTAATCACACATTTATATAAATGAAAACAAACTATATTGGCACAATCTTAGTTGCAAGCATTTTACATTACAAACCATACAGACAATTTTAGTTACAAACATTATACATCACTTATACCCAATCATTGTTAGTCAAACATTACATACCTCATTCAACTCCTGACTTCTTTTAAACCTCATTCATCCCCTGTATGTATTGTTCCCATAATTCCCATTTATCCTATGTAATTTGCTCCTACCCTTTTTCAAAGATCCAAGTTCCAGTTGTTTTATGTGTATTACTAATGTTTTGTGATTTAATCTCATGACTCATTCACTGTTTTGTGATTCTCTTTTTTGTTCTACAATTTGTGATTCTCATTTTTGAGTTTTTTACTTTTAATATATATCTACCTTTATCTCTCTCTCTCTCCTTACACCACACACACACACACACACACACACACACACACACACACACACACACACACACACACACACACACACACACACACATGCATAGGTAGTCATGCACTTCAGAATGTAACCCATCAATGTTTTTTTTTTTTTGTAAAAAAAAAAGAAAATACATCACTGGTGCATTCCATCAGTAGACTGCAGTGCATTTGAAGGGGGGGGTGAGTTTTTTTCCCCCTTCACCTATTCAGCTGTCAGTCTTTCCTTCTGTTGATAGTAACACCTCTAATCAGGCATTGATAGTACAATTAATCTCATCTTATAGGTGTCCAGCCCATAATGTTGTGCACCATGTAATTCTTGTGTCTCTCTTTAATCCTGGCAGCACACTTTTCCCTTTAAGCATACACCCTGCAATGATGTGCACCCTCTTTCTGTTGATGTCCCATCTCAGCAATTTATAGTCCTTATCTCATCTGACTTCCAGCATCAGTAACAATAATGGCCAGTGTACCACACTGCCACTCACTTCTTGTTCAGCCACACTGACCACTGCTAATGGAAACACTAGTCTGTTCTGTCAGCTCAACAAATGACTCACCAACTGCACTAAGGCTAATCTACAGTGCATACAGTGACAATCTATTACCCCATAACTGTGCAAGCATGTCACTACTGCAAATGCAAAACACACTCATACTACAGTGGCACAGCACAGATACATGGGCATTGTAATAATGCAATGCAAGTGATACAGATGCAATGCAAGTGATACAGAAACTAACATTTGGAGGGCACAGTGTAACACTACAAACATAAAAATGCAATGACTACACATTACAGCAGAAAACTCCTGTTTACACATAAGAGATAGTGACATCTGGGATGGGGAACAGTATAGCGTTACAGTGTAGGGTCCAAGCTCTACTGTGGCAAAACCCGTGAAACCATCTAACACTACACTGCAATAACAGTTTAGTGCTCTGAAAAAGATAGAAAAACAGTACATTACTGTATAATTGTTTGCTTACTGCTGAATGTCATGAGAATAAAATAAACAAACAAGGATTATTTGTGAATTTGGAATCACTCCAAAACTGTAATACATTCACAATGATGTATTTTCTGGTGACAGTTGTAGATATTCCAAGGACCTTAAATGCAACTCTTAAAACAGTGGAACTGGCAGTGTGAATGAGAGAGAATATATATTACAACTAGAAATGGGGTATGTTGAATGTTCATCCTACTCTGAGGTACAGTAGTTATTGTTTGACGTTTCAGAACATAGTGGATCAGGGCTCTCACTTCTCATGAGTCATTACACATTTCCCAACTTGCCAACAAAGTTTTTTTTTTATTTTCACAATTGTCTTCTGCAAGGAAATTATTTCAGTACACCAAAGAGCTGCCATGCCTGTTTGGGATATTCAGCTCATTTTGAGACAACAACAGTCAGGCTTAATCTAGCCAGATCAGAAGGTACACAAAAATAAATAAGCAAATAAAACCATCTGAGGTTATTAAGCTCACTGACTGACAAGGAAATCAACTACAGAAAATTCATAGTTATGTATACTCATAGCCATGGTTTGAGCCTACTCATAGCCATGGTTTGACCCTACTTATAGCCATGGTTTGAGCCTACTCATAGCCATGGTTTGAGCCTACTCATAGCCATGGTTTGAGCCTACTCATAGCCATGGTTTGAGCCTACTTATAGCCATGGTTTGAGCCTACTTATAGCCATGGTTTGAGCCTACTTATAGCCATGGTTTGAGCCTACTCATAGCCATGGTTTGAGCCTACTCATAGCCATGGTTTGAGCCTACTTATAGCCATGGTTTGAGCCTACTTATAGCCATGGTTTGAGCCTACTTATAGCCATGGTTTGAGCCTACTCATAGCCATGGTTTGAGTCAGTCCTATCATTCACAGAACATACAAAGGTAATGTATTCAAGATAATGAACTAAATTACTGCATGCTGCATAATATCTGATCATCTCACATCATATTGCAGAAGAGTGACAGTGACAAATACATTATATAGTTATGGTAAATGTACACAGTAGGGCACCACTGTGTGACTTCCTCAAAAGAACACTCAGTGTTTTGCAGAGATAGCATGACAGCTGTGAGCCCAGTACAGGGACACTGCTCTACAATGTTGTATGCACGGATAGCCATATACAGTAAGTACAGACCACTGTGTGACTTCCTCAAAAGAACACTCAGTGTTTTGCAGAGATAGCATGACAGCTGTGAGCCCAGTACAGGGACACTGCTCTACAATGTTGTATGCACGGATAGCCATATACAGTAAGTACAGACTGTGCAAGGCAACTATCTAAGAATGCAGTTCAAAAACGTTCTGTCAGTGGACGTGAGTTCATTACTCCAACCAGCATACTACTACTAATTTGATTCTTGTTTGGCCATTATATTTTGTGAGTGACACCACAAAAGTATAGAATGTAAAGCTGTATGAAGCTTTTTGATGTGATTGTTTGTTTATTTAATAAAGATGAAGTAATATGTGCAAGATCTACATTTCATGTTCATTGGCATTCTGTAATGACTTCAGCAATCAGTCAATAAAAGCCAAGTGAGCCAGCTGGGGTGCAGTTAGCTACAAGTTTGCAGTTCAGCTCTTTCTTAACCACTGGTGTACTACTTCTTTCATTCTGGAATGTTGGTCTGTCACATCTGAAGACAGAGTATGGATGGGCTCATACGTCCAGGAATGTCAGCGCTCTGTTCTGAAATCCAGGCTTCAAGCTTTTCTACATTATTAACAGAGCTAGTGTTCATGTGAGATAGGATTATTGTATCCTGGAAACTAAATATTTTTAGAAGTGTCAGATGCAAAGTTTTGATCATTGAGTCAGGGTTACATTTGCATTTATTTATTTTATTTTAATTAATTCATTAATTAAATTAATGAATAAATGTTCATTTGTTGGCTGGGAATAGTCTAACTTGCCTAGTAGTCCTTTTTCAACAGAGTTGAAAACAATTCCACAGTAATAAACAAGCATTATGACATATTTATACTTTTGAAAGCCTTTACACTGACTTAAGTAATGAATCTATTTACATAATAGTGACAACAACAATAATCCTCACATTGTGACAAATAGGTTTTGTGCCATAGTCTGTACTCAAAATTTCTCTTTGAGCTACTTCAGCACTATACACCATAATCACCCCCAGCACCTGCCCCCTCCCCTTATCTCTATGGAGCAAACCATCACTGCCCTCTCAAAGGCAAAAAAATACAGCCTGCATTGGACCCGATAACATCCCAGGCTGCATCCTACATGAACTCAGGCAGGAACTTGCAGCACCATTAGGTACCTTATTCAAACAAAGCCTGAGTACCAGCTTCATCTCAGCCAAATGGAGGACAGCCTCTTTCATCCCTCTGCACAAAGGTGGAGTATCCACCGATCCAGGAAATTATAGACCTATCAGCCTAACTAGCCGGATCTGCAAGACCATGGAGCAGATTATCATGGACCTCATTAACAAGGACACTGGCAACCTCCAAACCCCCGATCCTATACAGTTTGGTTTTGTCAAGGGGAGGACATACCTGTTAAATCTGATTGACTTCTTTGAGACAGTCATCAAAGCCATGGATGAGAGGAAGACAGTGCACAATGCCTACCTTGACCTGGCCAAAGTCTTCAATACTGTTCCCCACTCAGGTATAATAGGTAAACTCTCTAAACTAGGCATCAATCTGTATGTTATGAGATGGGTAGCAATCTGGCTCATTGATGGAACCCACCTAGTCAAAATAGGGGAAGCCACCTCAAGCAGTCGACCTGTAATGAGCAGTGTACCCCAGGGATCAGTCTTGGGGCCTTTGTTGTTTGGGATATACTTTTCTGAGGTGCAGGTCAAAACCAGTGGGCTATAGCTGACCAAATTTGCAGATGACTGCAAGCTAGGCACTGTTATCAATTCCCCTAGTGATGTGGAGATCCTCCAAGAGGGTCTCACCCAACAAATGACTGGTGCCAGAAACCTGGCCTCAAACTGAATGCCAAAAAATGCATCATCATCTCCTTTGGGGATAGTGACATCCCCACAAATCATCACATTGATAATAAGGTTCTAAGCACGTAATCAGACGTGAGGGGACTTGGGGACCCAGGTTGATAGCAAACTGACTTTTGACCACCATATTGCCTTCATTGTACGGAAATCTTTTTACATGGTTCACCTCATTAGAAAAGGTATCTCACCCAGGGACAAGGTGATCATAACATCCTTGTAGTCTTCCCTTATAAGACCAATTATTGAGTACAATGTCCCTTTCGGCATGTACCTCGCAAAGCACATGCAGTAGCTGGAGAGACCACAGAGGTTCCTCACTAGGAGAATCCAGGGCCTCAAACATCTACCATACACAGATAGGCTAAAGGTGCTGTCCCTCTATTCAGTCTACTATAGACTCCTCAGAGGTGACCTCTGTCTGGCATTCTAAGTAATCTTAGACCGTGCATTGATGAGACTGCTGCATATCCGCAAGTCAAGCTCCACTCAAATAATCCACACGTGCAACCTTAACCTGGTCTGTGACATCAATACGACTTGTTGGCGGGATAGATTTGTGCCCCAGATTCACCCTTCTGTGGAATAGACTCCCACTCCACGTAAAGCAGATTATCTCATTAGCCCTTTTTTAGTGCAACCTGGATAACTGGATGGGGAACAGAAAATATACCCCTGGGATTCCACCTGTGTCCCTGCTGGACAGGGACATTGGTTAATGACTTATCAGAACATGGGCTAAATTCTTAGCTAGGCTTGTAAGGGCCTCAGGGCCAATAGCCTAGTAACTTCCTATGACCCTATGATCCTATGATCACAAGTTATTGATGCATTTTGGTGCCAGAAAATTGGATAAAATACAAAAAACAAAAAAAATGTTTTTTTGCGGACATATTAGTAAGCTGAACTAAGGTAAAGTTTAGTTACATAAGAAGATATACTGAGGGCTGCCAAGGAATTCAAATGATATTGATAGGATGATGGAGCACCTTACATAGTACTTGTAAAAACAGAAAGTATGAGATTGTGGATTCAGGTGCAATAATATCCAGTAAGTTATATGCTGTGATCTTAAGAGTGAGCATACATATGAGAGATGTTATGAGTGCATCTTGAGATCTGGTAGGAAAAGTCAAATGACAGAGAACGTTAGTAAAATTTACAAATTATTTTATATCTATAATCACCTTAGATTATATATATATATATATATATATATATATATATATATATATATATATATATATATATACATAAGAATTATCTAAGAAATCAGTCTTAGGAAGTCAGATGAATAGTTTCTACAAGAAATTCATGCATGCTTGGGTAAACAGTAAGAAGAGTATAAGGTAAGATTAGGTAGAAGGAGTGTAAACTCAGACAGAGGTTTACTTTGGTAGGTAAAAAAGGTTTGAGAAGCAAAAAAAAAACTATAAAATAATAGTAGCCAACTATGAATGAAAGGTATGTTGTATCTTGGATTGGAATAGTTGAAAGTTAGAGCCCAAAACACAATTCCATAGGGAAACATTGTCAACTTCCCTACTTTTCACGGAGTGTGAAATAAATGTTATTTCTACTTATTGAGTTCAGTTTCTTCATGTTGAACTCCTTGATGAATGTTTCTCATGGGAATTCAGTACCAGTGCAGTTTTCATTTGCTCCCACGAGTGACTGAATATGTATGGTCTTCTCTCCTTTCTCTAGATTATGTGAATGTGGAGTTGTATACATAGATAAGGGGGTATGGGGAGTCAAGGCCCCACAAGACTGCAAGAAGGCTTTCCACCTTCAAAAGTGCTTTTTATTTATTTTGTTAAGATGGTGGTTTGACTGGTGTGTTTTAACTAGCTAAAGCATCAGAAAAAAGTCACAGAACAAAAACTATCAGCATGTTTCTACTGAATCACAAGGAAGGCAAGAAAACATGAAGCAATAGCTAGAGGTGAAAGTAGCAAGTGACATACAGTAAGCATGCCGCAGAAAATTGCTTGTAAACAGCTAACTAGGCAGAAGCAAGTAATATATGTTTTAGGACATATGTGAATATCTCCGCTATGTAGCAAATTATAAGATTTAATTTTATGTTTGAGACTAAGATGGGGACACAAAAATGAAAGCCTAGCCTGGAAGGACAATGCATGTAGAATGCTGAATCAGATTCCATACAACTTTGAGGTTGCCACAGCTAAGGGTACTCCTTCCAACTACCTAAGAATTGATTATTTTAGTTAGTAGAAGATGTAGGGCTGAACCTCCAAATGGTAAGGTGTCTGGTGCTTGACCTTATGTTAGTAGTTTTTAGAGAAGAATTACACAACAGAGTCAGTTTAGTAGACAAAGGCAATATATTTGTCATAGTTTCACTTGATTCACTTAAAAGAGCCAATTTGCAATATTGCAGCACCTTCAGTTTCCAATATGTGATATGTAGCCTTGGGACACCATATTAGCATTGTGAAGATGATCCCAACCTCATAATATGCTCACACGCATGCACACTTTTAGGATTTTTGCAGTGATAAGTGACTTAAGAATTGTGCCAATTTATCTCAACAACGTTAAAACAATTTAAATTTCATCATTTTTAGATTATTTGAGGCCTAAAAGATTCAGTGAAATGAGCACCCATATTTCAAATTTAGATGCAAACTAACACAAGAATCTGCTTGCAAAAGAATGCAAATTCAAGTGGGTAACAAAATTAACAGGGAATAACTTTCATGTAACTGAAACAGAATATGTCTGGTATCTACTATCATGAGGATTCATGATCATTTAATAAAAATGTTTGTTGCACTCTGGAAAAATAACATTAAATCCGAACCTTGAAGTTATAACCTATAAGCAGTTATGACATGGAAGGAACCATTAAACTTGTAATTTCTTAGAGAGGATGTCTGCCTCTTGAATAATAACTCTTGCAAGTAAGTTAGTTAAACATTCAGTAACAGTCTCAGTTATACCTCTCCCCCCCTCATAGAATAAGTAATCTGTACAATACCAAAAGTAATAGGGGAGAGGCTGGACAAATAACCACAATCAGGGATAGATTTTAATTATTGCTATTATTAACTTAGACATTTGATAGAATATTAGGTCTTATGTTAGCATGCATTTTCTGAAGGATATGAAGTCTGAAACTCAAATGTCTGTCATTATTTGATGACTTCATTTCTTAATGAATTACCAGAAAACTGCAAATTTTGCATGGAACAGACCAAAAATATGAGAAAAACATTGACAGTTGAGAGGTATGGTCTCAGTGCTGCATTCACCTGCACTAGTACACGGATCAAAAGGTTAAGTGACACAGTGGTGCAGCGGTAGCATTGTCACCTCACAGCAAGAGGTTCTCTGGTTCAATTCTTGGCTGGAGTGCCTTCTGTGTGGAGTCTGCATGATCTCCTTGTGTTCATGTGGGTTTTCTCCAGGTACTCTGGTTTCCTCCCATGTTACAAATGCATGAGTCTGGAACGTTTCAACCTGGGCTGCTGCTGAAAATTGCCTTTGTTATAAGTCGGACTTTCCTGGTAAACAAATGTTAAATAAATAAATAAATGCTGTTCCTGCCAACACAATAGGTTCATAAGTAAGAACTAGGCTAGCTGCCCTTGTGGGCCATTTTAAGCCTATCCAAGTTCCCCTTTTATGCTGGAATTAACTATCCTATTTGCTTAGAGATTGGCCTTACTCATCCCATGGTCAATAATTATGTATTACCCTTAATGAGAATAACTGGGGATCATATCATAAGTAATTTGAGGGGACCCATGCATGAGATAAAGCATTTAGGAGCTCTGTTAGTAGTAAAGGGGACAGTCCTGTGTTACATTTTCTTTTTCCCACCCATTGATCCAAGTTGTGCTTGAATACGGACAGAGATGAACTTTGTTGTATGTGGATGGTGATGGGGAGTATGTTCCAGAGCAACAGTATCCACTGTGAAATATACCTGTCACTCAACTATTCTTCTGATGTTGCAGGAGAGGGTTAGATCCTTAGACTGATTATTTCTGCTGCCAAGTGACTTGCTGATGAGAAGTAAATCCATCAATAACTTAACAGTCTGTAGAATACCAAGTACCTTCACAAACAGACCAGTCACCAGTGGAGTCCCCCGGGGTTCTGTGCTGGGATTGCTCCTGTTTGGCATCTAGTTTTCTGAAGTAAAAACCAATACCAAAGGGCTCTGGTTGACTAAGTCCACAGATGACTGCAACTTAGGAGCAGTCATTAGTTGTTTGGGATTTGAGAATTTATCTGGACAATGACCTAAACTTTGCCAACATGTGTACCTTGTTGTAAAAAAAAAAAGTCTTTCTATATTGTAGAGCTTGTAAACAAAGAAATTGTGTCTAAATCTAGGGATGTCATTATTCCCCTTTACTCAGCCCTCAATGTGCCAGTTATTGAATATAATGCCCCCATTGACACATGCAACAAGTGGAACACTGACAGTGATACCTTACTAAAAGGATGTGTGGCCTAAACAACATGTCCTGCATGGACTGACTCAAAACTCATTCATGCCCACTGGTGGCTGCCACAACATTTACTTTAATAACTTAAAAAAGTTTACTTTTCTTTAAGGATATACTCTGTATGTGTGACGCTGCATCTCATTTATTCTTTAAGGACACACTCTGCATGCATCACAGTGTGGGGGATTTGATTTCTGGCAACCATGGACAAGATAAACCTGCTGAGCTAGCCACCCTTTAATGCATGGAGTGAGACATGGATGAACTATACTCCTGAGTGTGTCGCCCTTTGGATGAGATGTTGAATTGAGGTCCCATCTTACTGTGTTAATGGTAGGTGCTGAGAGATCTTTTATATCCACCTGAGCTATCAAAAAGAGTGGGGGGAAGTTCCCCAGTGTCTTGGCCAAATTTCCCATAGTAGTATAAATATCACAAGGGTCTCCCCTGAAAAGATGCTACTAGCCTAATGGGACTAACCTGGTCAACAAAGGATATTTAAAATAAAAGTTTTAAATGAAATCCACATCTCTGCCTTCATTTCAAAAGGAAAGAAGAAAATAGTGTGCAGACTGACAGTTTTGTGTTTATGGTAACTGGGAGGGGAGAGACAAGTAATGGGACACAGAGAATGCTTACTATGATCTAACTTTGACTATACTCAGTATCCTACCAACTGCTAAGAGGTGACCTGTGTCTGGTCCTCTCACCCAGTACTGATGGATTTACTACAAATCAGCAAGTCAAATGACATTAAAAATACTTGGTATAGGTATCTAAACCTCTTCTGCAACATCAACAGAATGGTTTGGAGGGACAGAGGATACTTCTGCTCTGGAACAGACTGCCCATCCACATAAAACAAAGTTCATCCCTGTTCATATTTAAGCACAGCTTGGATCTATGGAGAATCTGGCCATAGGAAGTATGATTGTGTTATCAGAATTGCAATAAGTGGATAAGAACGAAACTAACAGTAAACAGTGCATTGAAGTAATATGTGCACATACGGACAAACTGGAATAGCCTGTGACCCCAGTAGAAAAGCAAAGTGTTACACCAGGTAGCTTTAGCACCTAACTTGGCATACACTCATTGGTCTACCTACAAACATTTAAAAATTTTTCCCAAGTTTCAAATTGGAGAGTTTCTTACCAAGATAATCCCGGCTTTAGCTGTTGCAAACTGCATTAAGAGCCATCCATAATTGCTTGGACCCCACATTCCCAGGCAGTCCCCCTTCTTAAGACCGATACCTAATAGTCCTGCTGCCAACTGGTCCACCTGTAATAGAGCACAAACAGTAAAATGTAAGATGAAAGTTCCAAACCTGGGATTGAATAGCACTGAAAGAAGTGTGAATGGAGAGTGGGAAATCCCCATTTAAGGTTAGAGATGAAAAAAAAAACATACACTCATTTTCAAGTCCAACCATGTGCACCTACCTCTGGATTATAATGCATATCATAATTTCAAAAACTGAGCAGCTTTTCATAAAACTATTCATTTTTTTTATTCTCCCTTAAAGCTATCTTATCCCCCCAATCAATTATTTTAAGTGCTGTTAGTGTTTCATTTGTTTTATTTATTTTAGTTGTATAATAGTGCTGCTCCTACCTGTAGACTGTCCTTAAGTTACACAGAAGGTCAATTCCTACATGTTCTGCATGGTAAATTTCAACCTTGTTCACTCATTTCCTAGTCCTGTGGACTTATGCTTAACACTTGCACCCCTGAACAGATTGCAGTGATATTCATGTAGTCTGTATGCAGATGCTACAATACAAGCAACCTTTACTGCAAGGATATGCCGTCACTGTTTGCAAATCTTACAGCTCCAGATTTCCATCCCAGGGCCATAGCCATGCATGAATCAACCCTATATCATCCCCTAAGAGAAGGAGAGCTGGCCAAAAAAAAAAAAAAAAAAAAAAAAAAAAAAAAAAAAAGCTCATAATTTTAACCAGTTCTGATTATTGAAATTACAATAACATAAAATACCAAAAAAACAGAACAGTATTATCACTGACTCAACACTGACAGTACATAATGTGATACCACAGTGTTTAGTACATTAGTGAGAAAGCATTGATTTGAAGATTTTTATGTCAGGTTACAGCATTTACAGTAAATTATTTATAGATCTAGTAAACATTACTAACCGTGATTTAGTAAGGATAGTAAATGAATAACATTACATTTATATTGGTATAATTTGTGTAGCACTTATTTGAACTCTTTGGGAATGTCCAGCACTTTACTGGATATTATTAGTAAGATTACTTATACATTTTAGTCTGCACCAGGGGTCTAACACTCAAATAATCAGTGGTGCTGTATGAGGACTAGAAAACTCAGGCAAGGGCCACATTCTCTAAGACTAAAGGAAATGTAAGCAGTGTTGAAAGAAAAGTAGTATAGTCACTTCCATCATCTGTAGTTACGCTCGTTTGAGGGCTGTTTGAGATCCCTGGTTTAGACTTATGTTATTTTGTCAACTTGCCAAAGATTACCTATCTGCCTTTATTAAATAATAATTTTCCTTTATAGGAAACATATTCTATAGTCTAGTGTATCCATTTACGCAAAAAATTGACCCTCCCCCATTATTATACAAATGCAAAAATAGTGTTAGACATAATTCATCCTAATTTTGTACCATGCAATACATTCAGATAAATAATGACACCTCAAATCTACAAGATGATTAGAGTAAAAATTATACATAGCAACCATTCTTACATGCATTTAAGTCTAAGTTAAAAAAACACCTATATTTTTCCATTAATATAAGATAAAATATTCCATCCCCTTCTCCGGATATTGTTTTAGATATTGTAAATCATATTCTTTATGTTTATCACATCATTGTAAGCTAGAAGACTCTAAAAGGTCCTGTCTTCTCTTTAATTATGTTTATGTAAGATATTCCTATTCATACAACATGGTTGAATTAATTTTACTGGTAACAGTTGTATTTTCTATTGAATGAATTTTGGATATTTATGTATTATCGTAACCAGATTTTCGCGGTTGCGGTAATACGCTGATTGGCCCAAAAAATGGATTGTGGGAGTAAGGGTAAGGTTCAATGTGATGGTTTCTTTTGGGAATAACCTTGTTTGTCCCAAATTCGTAACCTAAATGTAAGCAGGAATGTGAATCTTGCTTTGCGTACAACCTTTGTCATATCTGCTTGCTGTTTAGGTCCTGCATGGTAATGTTTCACATTCTGCCAGCTAAGAAGACCGCACTCATTTTAATAATCTTTAGCACATTTTGATTATTTTTACAGCCCATGCAAAGGAAATCATTAGTTTGGATGGTAGAGGTAAGAAACTGAGACCTCCTGTCCATGTGTACATAAATATATCGCGTACATAGCAGTACGCTTTCAGATTAGTCATAACAGAAAGTGTAATGTAAGGGATGGCAAAAGTTGCTATGCTGTTTTTCAAAAATGGTTATCAAGGCAACAAGGTTTTGTTTATTTGTAGTGGGAAACGTGCCCAGTTCATTTGTGTTAGCATGCATTTTGTCAAGGATTTGAAGTACTGAAGAGTTTGCACTCCCCTTCTTAGGTTAGCAGACATCGCTTTTCCTGCCACGAAAAAAAGGAACATTCAGCGGGCAGACTTGCAATAACCGACATGCTGGCAGTCAAGTGCATAAAGAAACAACCACAGTATGTTTTTTTTTTACTTTTCAGTGACAACACTCCCAAAAACAACCAGAACTGTTAAAGAAAACACAGTAGTTAACATTTTGAAAACATTAACACACATATTGCCTGATCGTCAACCAGCCAGTATTCCCATCAAAAATCTGGTTGCGATAATACGTAAGTACTGAATATTGTAATAATAACCACTTATGCATATATATATATATTCAGCAAAATAATGCTGTGAATATTGCAACTTCTTAACTGTTCTGAAAGGGGTTTCTCTATCAAGACTTCTGCATCATGTATGTTACATTTTTCTATCTCAAACATCATGAGATCACAATATAATTTTCAAAACAATTGATTGTGGTCTAATTTGCTAGACAACACCTCATCTTATCAACTACCAGTTTGTTTAATTTTGCTTGTTATGTTACCAGCCTACCGAATGGGATACTAGGTGATTTCATTTTCAGTAGGATTGTTGTTCTGTCAATATGTGTGTTTAATGAGCACTGAACAATGTGGTATGGAGTTCCGGTTTATGTTTGCAGTACTTTTTCTTCATCATCATGTATCTCTGGAGGATTGTGAATAACTGTTTTTTTTTTTTTTTGCAAAGTACAGTTTGATCCCCTTTCTCTGAGAATGTGCATTCTTACAGATTATATACAAAACTATCAGGAGTTGGCTCTACCTTCAGAAAAAAAGAAGATATGATTTTATATGTGTCATTTGTTAATAAGGTTGCTTACTGGATGTAGCTTGGATGGATGGTATTTGGTAAGATGGGTAATCAGTAATTTGGAGTTAGTAGAGATTAGATAGATCTTACTGTTTATTTGCCATAAGACTTTTAAGCTCGTGTCTGTCATTTATAGTTTTACCCGTTTCTCCTGAAAACTTTCTTTCTGAACTAACTAGCTAATCTTTACAATATGGAGACCACCAAAGTACAGACAGGTGTGCACCTTATATTTTTGCCAAGTTAAAGTATAACCATGATACATCCAAATGAAAGTGTCTGAATGTTTTGGAGACAGTATATGTGTGTGAATGAGAGTATAGAAGGTCAAGGGATATTTTGGAAATGTGTTGTCTGGTACAGTGTGCTGTGATAAATGGCCACAACCAGTTACATAGTGTGTTTGGTCTTGTTGGCTTAGGTGGAGGGTTAAGGATTGGTGTAACATGAGTTACAGATTGAGGACAAGAACAGTGGTGATATGGTCAACATAGTGGTTTTGTAGAGTGGCAGCATGTAAGCTAGACAAGGAGATGAGGGGAAGTTGTGATTTTTTACCTCTGAGATGGTAAGACATTGGAGGTAATTTGTAGGGGTGTGAGCTAAAATGGCTGATGGAGGAGATTTATGAGGCACACTCCTTTATATGCATGCAATAGGGTGAAAGTGATTCACTGATGCTATTACATGGTTTGGCATGAGCAGTCTGTGATTTCTTATTTGCATCAATTTTTATATTGATGGGTTCTCTAGAATTTTAAAGTGGACCACATCGCTTCAGTTTTTGTAGTGACAGTGTTTTATCTTCCAAAGTATCCACACAGATCTATACAAATAAGAATTTGCTGTTTTAAATGGCTTTTTAAACCAAACTTCAGTTTTCCCAAAAGAAGGATATTTATTTTATCCAGATGTACAGATAATCATATATATATATATATATATATATATATATATATATATATATATATATCTTGAGAAAAGTGTTTTCTGCAACCCTGTCTGCTTCAAAATATGTATTACCAGGTCATCTGAGTATGTTGTGGTTCCACAGAATGTTTGCCTCCATCATCTTACTTAATAATGCTAACAATTGACTAACTTAAGTATGAAACAATATGAAAATCATGAGCCATCCTTTTCTTACTGTTTTCAGTGTCAGGACTGATTTGTCATATTATCTTTTGAGATAATTTTTACTATTGCCTATATTTTTCTCCACAATACCATTACTCATAGGGCAGGAATGATTGCCTGTTTAAGACAGCTTGAGGCCTATCATATATCCTCTCCATTAGTGTTACAGAAATCACAGTATGCATGACAATTTCTTCATTTCATCTTTATACACACCCACATTAGTCTCCCAAGTAAACATCTGATGACCAGCTGAACTGATTTGTCATATCATCTTTTGAGATAATTTTTACTTTTACCTAGTTTTTCTCCACAATACCATTACTCATAGGGCAGGAATGATTGTCTGTTTCAGACAGCTTGAGCTCTATCATATATCATCTCCATTAGTGTTACAGAAACCACAGTATGCATAACAATTTCATAATTTCAGCTTTATATGCACCCACATTAGTCTCCCAAGTAAACATCTGATGACCAGCTATGTCACGTTATGTCATACAATAGTACATATTTCTGAAGAGTGTAAGACCTACACTAACGTGTCAACTTGCATACAGTGAGTCAACATGTATATGTTTATCTCCAAGCCATGCATATAATCAGCTTTTAACTTTCCATAGGACCATGCTAATGACCAGCCAAATGGAATGAGTGCTGCATTTCTGGTGGTGCAACTTTGAAGCAACCCGCATGCAAAACATTCATATGTCAGTTGGGCATGCAAATGGGAGGGGCTTTCATATGCATTCCATGTGACCAAAAAAATTGACAGACCCACTCACACCGATATTTACACTTATATGCACAGACACACACACACACACACACACACACACACACACACACACACACACACATACAGAGTCATGGCTAATTCATTTGCAGTGTTCCATTTGAATGTATATAGCTATGTATCTGTAAGCACTGCAGTACCCATACCATATAAAAATGTCATGCATATCCTTTGTAAGCCTGTACAATGTTCATTACATACCTGTTGTAGGTAAACTTCATCATATGATCAAGTGATGGCACATACATTTAAAGCAAAAATAGGGGGGAGTACAATCTTATAAGACTTCATGCAGCAATGACTGCAGGCACACTCCAGGAGAGTACCTGCTGGCATTTGTACCCACTGCTATATATGTCTTTCACCCTCAAGGGAAAGTCTGCACCACTTTAGTATTGGTTAGCTGTCTTCTGTTTGTATTTCACTATCTAATTCAAGTCATGGACATTGCATTTTTGTAAGACAATGAAAGGAATGTGGCCTCTAGTGTGCTGAAAGCTTGTTCTTTGACTGCCTCTTCCAAAAAAGGGAGAAAAATGCTTAATGCAAATGGTTTCACTTAAACAGGACTGGAAGGCCTCAGAAGTAATTGTGTTGCACATGTAAACTGACTGAGCATTTTAAGGGCAGATGTGTGACTGCTACAGTAAAATATCTACACTGCATCATCATAGCACAGATATGGCATTGAAATCTATACTTTACAGGATACAAACCAACAATGTACAATAAAATCTGCAGATGTACCATGCATAACAGTGATAGGCATTCTCCAGTCTGCATCAGCTGATGAAGTTCTACAGCTGCTGTCTAATAAAGCTATGAAGCAAAGTGTGCAGAGTAAAAGGTGTAAAGAACATCCAGTTTATGTTAGAATGTTGTATATCAGTACCTGCAAACTGCGATGATAGCAATAACATCAGGGGAATTTATGAAAAAACAAATTAATGATAATGGTTCTAACTCCTACGTTACCATTATGATAACCACCAATGATATTTTTTCTTGCATACTACAAACTATATTTGTTGATGGAATGTTTCTTTTAGTGACTGAAGATTGTTATCAGGTTAATAGAATACATGCCCCTGTTGGTATTGGGGATGACGCATTTTTTAGTATAATTCATACTGTTATCAAAAACAAAAGTTACATATAGTGTCTCTTGGTATGGCATATATGACATCTGTAACAGTCCAATGTAGGCATGATATCTGTAATAGTCATGAGAAACACTGAAATCAAACATGGTCTTGTCTGATTATGAGAAGGGTACTACCAGTTATACTGTAAATAATCTTCTGGCAGCAAAGCTAAAGGTTGTTGGTTCTTCCTTTGTCATGTTTGGTATCAGATGCAGAAAAAAAGTCTTGCAGCACTGGTTGGCAACAACTCTGCATTCATAATTCTTGTAAAACAAATGCCAGCCCTAGCATTTGTGGATTAAGCTATGACTAATGATATATTTACAGATATAAGTAAGGGCATACTAAAAGAGCCTGTGGAACTCTCTGACTCCTTTGACAATAGCTATATATTAAGACAATTACACTGAAATGGATCAATAAAGGCTACATCTGCAACATTACCCTTCCTGTTTGACCTGAATGTTTGGAACCATTCTGAAGGATATTCACAAAGTCGGAATGCAATGGAAGGCTAATACAGGAGACTGAAATTCTTGTTGAATCTGGTCACTGATTTCTGTCAGTGGCAGACATGCTCAAAACCATCCAGGTTGAACAGAACTATGTGGATGACATCAGCCAAAAATAATGGTTGGTATTCCACCTTCACCTAAGACATAGCTTCTGGTGGACATGGAAAAGTGCTTTAATAACCTATTGTAATGTACTCACAATTTTATAGCTAAGGTCCCATGCAAGATAGCAAAACATTGTCCATTCTAACAACATTTACTGATAATGCACACTACAACTGGCTTGTGTAGTATAACTGTGTATATGAACACCATTACTTCATGTTTGCTTTACCATGAATGCCATGCATGACCAATGTGTTTCACCACATCTCTTCACAACTACTGTTTGCACAAAACACAACAAGAGTGCAGTTACGGGACATGCACCAATCATTCTCTGGTTATTGGAATAAAATCTATCAAATTAGGTTATCACAAGCTTTTCTATCATGACAACAAATGATACAAACATGAATATGATATTTGCTGCTGTCCTCACATACATAAACATGTGGGATTATGATCCTGTCTTTCAAGCATTACTTCCCCCAAACTTTCAAATGTAAATGATTATTATATATTGAGTAATGTTGTGAATTATTGTGATGAAAGTCACCAACTGCAGACCTTAAAAGAGCAAGTTAGCCATTAATGCTCAACATTCCACTGCTAATCTAGTCTCAGTCTAAAAAGCAGCCTTGTGCCATATGTGGAATGGCTGCTTAGTGCACTGAGTTGACAGGATTGAGTAACTGTTGCTGATTTACCTTCTTTGGGTAAAGAGGTGTGCCTAGCTCATTGCATCAGTGATAACTGCTGAAGCATGGATGTATTGCCTATGGCATTGAGCAGAGATGGCACACTCTGTACTCTTCCCACAAGTCTGAGTCTCTATGGGCAGAGCCTCTCCTATGGAGGCTGCTTTTGTGGAGGTCACATGCCATCAGTGGATGGGGAGTTAGTCTACATTGCCAACTAACTGCCACCAGTGGATAGAGAGATCTGATGTTGTCTGTTCAGTTTTCATCAAAACCTGAGGGTCTCAGTTCAGAGCTTGGAAATGACTCGGCCACGAGCAAGCTTAAGACTCCAAGCTAGAGCTCCTCCCATCCTACTCATACTGCCTAGCTCCTCTCAGATACCACTGATCTCATTTGCTGCTCACAGAGAAGCATCATGGTCAGATTAGAGCTCCTGCTCAGTGTTTTCTAATGTATATTCAGCCAACCATAAGAGGGCTTTTGACCTAATTCCTTCTTTTCCCTACCCTTCTCATTCTTTTCTCTGCCATTTTTGCAAAAAAAAAAAAGGAGTGCAGTGCAGTGGTTTCTGCCAGATGGTCATTGTCTCTCTCTCTCTCTGTGTATCTGCCTTTCTTCCTTCAGTCTTGCTGTTATGTCAGAGAAATCTGACAAGCCCTATGGGCTTAAAAAATGCACTTCCTGTGAGCACAAGATCCCTGTATCTGATGCCCACAGAGAGTGTGTTTATTGTTTGGGTCCTACCCACTTTCAGGTGGTTTGTTCTGTCTGCAAAGCCTTTCTTCACCTTGCCCTTTCAGACAGAAGAAATAAATTAGTTCTCAGGGGTCTTATTTCCCTTCTTTCTCCTGCTGTTGCTTCCATCTCAGGGGCTCAAATATCTGCCAAAAGTCTATGGAGGCCAGGGATCATAAGAAACAGTCCCCAGACCCCCTTCCCCAGACCCCTCTGTGTCTGTTGAATCAGAGCTTCCAAAAAAGCCCCAAGACATTTGGAGCAGAGTTCTCCAACTCCAATACTGGTTTCTTCTTCTCTGCCCTGTGCCCCAGCTCCCTCTTCAGGGCCAGAACATGTGGCACTGAGTATGTCCAGAAGGTTGCTTCCCCTTGACATCAGTCCAGACCTCCCACAGTGTCCTTATCCATCAGACCCTCTTGGAGCCTATCGAAAATTGAGGTGGATAGACTGATGAGAACATTTCTCCATATGCAGATCCATATGGAGGTCATCCCAGCTCCATCCCCTATGAGATTTGTGAGCAGAGCTTCTCCCTGCAGGATTTTTTTTTCTTCTGTGATCTGGCCTACTGTTTCAGAGCTTCCAGATCTGTCGGTCCCTGGGACTGGTCTATTGGGCCTGATAGTCCTTACCTCTTTGAGCCTGACTTCTTCCTTTACTTTCTGTGTTTTGACTACATCAGAGCTGAGTGCATCTCAGAGCCGAAGCCTCGATGTTGAGTCTGGGGAGATGACTTCGACTACAAAGCTCTCAGAATTATTGCTTCCCCTCAGTGCCCTGGATTTCGACAGCTTGATGCCAACTCCCCCCTCATACAGAGGGCTGCTGGTGACCAGGGACAGTCTGTACCTGATCCTTTGGGAAAGGGAGGCTTCCTTGGGAGTCTGGTAGTCCTTCTGTCTTTGAAGTGGTGGAGAGGGTCCTTCAGATCCATACCTTCCTCTCCTGAGATCTGTGTTGGAGACCTTTCTTCTACCACTGGGGCAGCCAGTTCCTCAGGGCCTCCAGACTCTTCCACTTGGGGAAGCCCAGACTTCTTCCAACACCTCCCTGGAGCACCCCACTGAGGAGGTTCCCCAGAAGAAAAGGTGCAAAAGGCAGCACCCAGATTCTCCAGAGGAATCTCTCACAATGGACACTGACTTCGATGAATAGGTGGGGTCCCCTAGATCTCCACCCAATGTCTCCTTTGCAGACATTTTAGAAATTCTATGCCAGAGAGGTGGACAGTCAGCCCCAAACCCCACTCAGGATGAGTCAGTGTTCCTGGAGGCCTTTGGGACCGGCCCATCTACATCCTGGGTGTCCCCCCATGGAGACCCCCTTGTGGACCTGGTGTCTGCAAGGGCATGGAAGGAACCAGGCAATGCAGAGCCTATTCCTAAAAAAGCAGATAAAATTTTTAGTGCCCAACAGAATAAACCTCACTGGACAAAGGGCATTCCAGTAGATCCCATGGTGGTGGTGGTGGCCACAAAGAAAGGGCTTGCCCAGGAATGTTCTATCGTCCATCCTCCTAACAGGGAGTCTAGGGCTATGGACAGATTTGGAAAAAGGGTCTACGCTTCTTCCACTTTTGCCCTCAGTGCATCAAATTACCTTTCCCACTTTACGAGGCTACAGAGAGACTTACTTAAGGAACTCTTTAGCTCCGGCCCTGAGTCCATGATGGTGGAGGAACGGACTTCCTTTACCTCCCATATGGCCACTCTGCAGTCCGTTTCCAATGTTTCCATGAGGCTGATCTCTCAAGCAGTTGAAGGCTCCTCTAGGGTGGCCTGTTTTGGCATTGCCATTCGGCACCTTTCCCGGATGTGTGGTTTTGTGGAACCTTTCAAGCCATCATTTGTCAAAGCCCTCTTTGACAGTTCCTTCCTCTTTGGACTGAGTGTTTGTCACACACTCTTCTGGAGTGAGAAAGACAGAAAGACCCTGTCTGCCATCGGAATCCGGTTCTCTACCTCACAAAGGTCCTTATCCAGGAATCAGTACAATTGAAAGAAGTTGTGGTTCAGAAAATCCCAGGGTCTTTTCCAGGATGTTCATGGAGATTATTCTCCCAGGTGCAGAGGGAGGGAATAATTTGAGTGGTAGCACTGCCCTTAGGGCAGAGGGGGTACATTGAATCAGGGGTCTCGGGATTCTCCTTCGGAGAACTCCTTGCAGCATCTTTGAGGTGTTGCTCGACTGTCCCTCTCTGGAGGATGTCAAGGAATGATGCTCCTTGCACCTAGAAACCCAGTTAGCTATCATGAATAGGTGCAAGGTGTCATATCCAGAGGTTAGTCCATTCGATTTTTAAATCTCTCCAAGCCCAAACAATACCTCCCCGATGTTCCACCCAGTCAAAGGGAGGTGGAAACTTTGGAAATTGCAAATTTGCTTCAAAAAAAGAGTCATCCAGGAGGACCCTGCAGACCAGCAAGGGTCAGGGATCTACTCCCAATTCTTTTTTGTTCCAGAGAAAACAGGGGATCTCAGGCTCATCCTGGACCTAAGTTATCTGAACAAATCATTAAAACACATGAAGTTCAGGATGGTCACAGTTCAGTCCATCCTTCCCTTTCTACAGAAGGATGACTGGATGTGCTCAATAGACCTGAAAGATGCATACTATCATAACAAAATGAACAGATGCTCCAGAAGTTACCTCCATTTCTGACAGGAAGCCAGTCACTACCAATTTTGTGCATTTCCATTTGGTCTCACCACAGCCCCTAAGGTGTTCACCAAATGCATGACAGTAGTTGCAGCTCACCTCAGACTGCTTGGATTTTACATGTTTCCTTACTTGGAATACTGGTTCCTAGTCACACCATCCAGGCATCTACTGGTTCAGTCCAGGGATCTTCTCTTGCAGCTGGCCCCGACTTTAGGGATCACTATAAACCTTCTTCTTCTTTTGGCTTTTCCCAGTTAGGGGTCGCCACAGCAGAACACTTGTCCGCTCATGGTTGGCAGTGGAGTTTTACGGTGTCGAGTTGCCAGCCCAGTGCCCAACCTTCCACAGAAGGCACACACACACACACTCACACCTAGGGCCAATTTAGAGTGTCCAATCCACCTACAGCATGTCTTTGGGGTGTGGGAGGAAACTGGAGTACCGGAGGAAACCCACGCGACCACAGGGAGGACATGCAGATTCCGCACAAAAGGCACCCCAACCGAGGATCGAACCAGAGAACCTCTTGCTGTGAGGTGACAATGCTAACCACTGCACCACCGTGGCCGCCCATATCACTATAAACCTTCAAAAGTCCTAATTACAACCTGTGCAGGGGATTATTGGAGGCTGCTTGGATACAAACAAAACCCTAGCCTATCTTCCACTGGACAGGATTCTCTCACTACAGACACACATCAGGCAAATGTTAGTGGACCCAGTTCCTCCAGCAAATCTTGTCCTTAGGGCTCTGGGTTCTATGGCTGCAACAATAACTTTACTACTGACAACTATGAGAGTCCTGCAATGGATGTTATCAGTCCAATGGTCCCTTCTGCATTATCCGCTCAATCATCCTATAAGACTATCTTGAGTGTGTAGAAATTCTCTTTTGTGGTGGTTTCATGACCCAGAAGTGTCTCAGAGTCGACCTTTCATTCTTCCCATCACTGTCGCCACTTTGACCATGGACACCTCCCAGATGGGGTGGGGGATCATTACCTGAGACAGACAGTTTAAGGCACGTGGACTTCCCAGGAGGCTAATCTGCATATCAATGTCCTAGAGATGAGGACATAGCTTTTAGTGTTGCAAGCCTTTCACTCCCTTCTTCCTCTAGGGACAATTGCAATTCAGACCAACAACATGTCTGTTGTGTGGTACCTCAACAAACAAGGTGGAACCAAATCCTACCCCCTTTGTTGAGCAACGATGAGGGTATGGCAATGGACTCTCTCTGTCAACTGCTTTCTTGTTTCAGTGCACATCCCGGGGGAGTACAACATATCAGTGGACAGGCTCAGCAGAGTTTTTTTGATGCCTCATGAGTGGTCTCTGAATCAGTCAGTGGCAAACAGGATTTTCCTCAGATGGGGTTAACCCTGCTGCAATCTCTTTGCCTCTCCCTTCAACAAGTGCAGCAGGTTCTTTCCCTGATCCCTGCACAGGGGCAGTCACCAAGAGATGCTGCAGTCCATGCTTGGCCTCCTGGTCTTCTGCATGCTCCTCCCTCTTCCTCTGATCCCCAAATTTCTGCAGAAGGCATACAGGTTCAAGAGCAAATTGATTCTCTTTGCCCCCCTTTTGGCCTCAACAGGATTGGTTCAACTTCCTGTGGTCTCATCTAATTTGCCCTCCGTGGATCCAGACCTTCTGTCTCATCCTTCAGAGCAAATTCATCCAGATCTTTACAACTTGAAACTAACCGTATGGTTTCTCCAATCCCGATGATGGCTAGACAATCCAGGCTTTCTTCCCCAGTTCAAAGGACTATCATTTCCTGCCATAAATCTACTACCAGAAAAATTTATAAAAGCAAGTGGAAGAGGTTTTCCATTTTGGCCCAGAAGCATCACATTGATCCACTTACAGCACCCATTTCAGCAGTCTCTGGACTTCCTAGCTGTTTTTTTCATTGGGGGGGGGGGGGGCAGCTTCTCTACTGTTAAAGTTCATTTAGCAGCCATTACTAATTTTCACACTGGGAGAATGCTACTTCTTTAGCTTCTATACTTTGCAAAGCCTTTCTCAATAGTAAAGTCCTTTTTTGACCTCCTATCAAAGATCCTACTCCTCCGTGGGATCTTATGTTGGTTCTTCAAGCTCTGACCTTACCTCCCTTTGAACCTGCTGCTAAGGTAGAGTTGAAATTCTTGTCCTGTATAACAGCCAATTATTTCAGCCAAGAGGGTGCAGGAGCTTCAAGAATTGAATTCCAAACCTCCATATCTTATTTTTCATAAAGGCAGTTACTTTATGTACTATCTCATATCAATTCTTATAAATAAAACCATAAATGAAGCAACCATCCCAGACATATGGAAAATTTCTCACATCATTCTTCTACATAAAGGAGGTAACTCAAACGACTACTCCAACTACTGAACAATAGCTTTATTATCCCCATTAGCTAAAATCATGGAAAAAGGCATTCATCATCAGCTACTGAACCATTTAATTCAGCATAACTTACTAGCCAATACCCAACATGATTTTAGACCATTCCACAGCACCACTACAGCCCTTCGTTCCTTCACTGACTCTATCAACAGAAACCGCAACAATAATACTCTCTCCTCAGCTCTCTTCTTAGATCTTTCAAAATCTTTTGACATGGTGAACCACCCTTTGCTTTTAAATATACTAAAGTCACTTTGTTTTGACTCGCTAGCTATGCAATGGTTCTCTTCCTACCTCAGCAATAGGCAACAAGCAGTGCTCTGGGAAAATAATCTATCATCCCTCCTGCTTGTCACCTTCGGTGTCCCCCAGGGATCACTTCTAGGCCCGCTACTTTTCTCCATTTTTATAAATGATCTGCATTTAGCTATTCCACAAGCTACTTGCATACAATATGCAGATGATTCTACACTCATCTGTACAGCTAAATCTTCTTCTGAACTACAATCCATAACTCATAAGGTGCTTAACACAGTAGAGTTATGGTTTTTAAAGCGCTGTCTCCTCTTGAATCCTAAAAAAAACAAACTCTTACTCTTCTCTCCTACCCGCAAGTCTACACCACTTGACTTCTCAGTCATCTCTAATAATTGTATCCTCATTTCACCAGAATCCTACACTAAACTCCTTGGAATTACAATAGATAACAACCTTAACTTTGACATTCACATTAACAACACTATAAAAAAGTTAACAGAAGACTGGGCTCCCTATATAGGATTAGACCCTTTCTCACCTCTACAACTAGAACTACTATTGCCCAATCTCTTCTAATCTCCATACTGTTCTATGCCTCACCAATCTACACTAACCTAACTAAAAGCAATTTGCTCAAACTAGCAAGCTCCTATAATAACATCGCCCGGTTTGTCTCTGGTAATCCCTTCAGAACCCATCACTGTCACAATCTAAAACAACTTGGCTGGCTTGAACTACTGAATCAGCTTCAATTTAACCAACTTACCATAGCCCATAAGATCCTCTATGATCCAAATAAAACTCCAATTCTCTCCAACCTTATAATCCCCTATAAAAATCTCAATACCTTACGGTCTTCGAATAAACTATTAGTTAGCATAAACATGTCCAACAACTTGGCAGGTGACTCACTCTTTTCGAACACAGTTGGCAAAAACTGGAACCTTCTACCTAGTGAACTTACTTCCCTACACCTCTTCAAACAAAAACTCAAATTACACCTTAAAACACACTGGCTATGCCCTTGTAGTAACCCAGACTAGATTTTCACCTCTGTTTATAACACTTCCTTGTGTATAACACTTCCTTGTTTATATACTAATCAAGATATGATTGTTTAGCTGAAATGAAAAGTTAACAGTAAAACTACTGTAACATCTAAGTATTTTTCTCATCTGAAAAGTCACGTCCAATTTTCTGTTTTTTGTCATTTTATGTACAACGTAACATATTTGATTTAATTGCTATTTACTATTTTACTGTTATTTACTACCTAGTTAAGTGCTATTTGTAAGCTAATTTATGGTAATCTTTAACCTTGTTATAACTGT